>NW_009952423.1:0-324 GCF_000747805.2 Chaetura pelagica
CACCAGTGTCCCTGTGTCCCTGCACACCAGGTCCCTGTGTCCCCTGCTCCCAGGTCCCTGTGTCCCTGCTCACCAGTGCCCCTGTGTCCCTGCTCACCAGTGTCCCTGTGTCCCTGCTCACCAGGTCCCTGTGTCCCCTCCCCAGCCGGTGCCGTGGGGCATTTCTGGGGGACCCTGGGGCAGCCCCTCTGTGTCCAGCGATGCTCTGCCCTTGGTGTGGGGGCTGCCGGGGGGGTGTGACCTGACCCTGTCCCCTCCTCCCCACGCAGGCAGCAAGGCCAAGGGCGGGGGGGGGGGCTTTGCCCCCAGCCCCCCCCCCCCGGG
>NW_009952424.1:0-986 GCF_000747805.2 Chaetura pelagica
GTGCTCCTTTTTGCCGACTCCTCATTCCTCCTCCAGAGCAACGGGTCTCCGGGGGGTCTCCAGTCCTGTGCTCCCAGATCCAAGCGAGCAGCTTCCCTCTGCCACCCCCCTCTGCTGCACAGCTGGAGCCTTCTGCCTCTGTGTGCCTGATTATCTAATTATTAGGTAATTAACACTGTCTCAAAGCTGTCCTCGGGCAAGGTCTGCTCCCCGAGAGGCTGCTGGGCACTCCTGTACCAGGGAGGGAACAGGCAGGAGGGTGTTCCAGGGGTTACACCCTGGGGAAGGGGCTCCTGTGCCAACCTGCCCTGTCAGGAGGTCAAACATTGTCCCCACCCTGGGGGACAACACACCCTGCCCTGCTGGCACCTCATGGCCCTGCCTGCCTCGGTGGGTGCTCTGTGTGACCCCGCTGAGCTTCATTTGGGGCTGGGGGCTGCTGCTGGGAAGGCAGCCCGGTTGGGGATGGGGTGCTGAGCCGTTCCGTGCCGTGCTGAGCTGAACCCGCAGCCCCGGGGGGGCTCTGGCTGCTCCTGCGGGGACAAAAAGCAAATGTAGGTTAAGCACAAAGCGATGAGGCTGCAGCACGTGGAGCTGCACTGGGGGCTGGGGGCTGCACCCTGACCTCCCACTGCAATTAGCTAATTGCTTCCTATTCCCTCGCTGGGCCCCGGGGCGATGCTGTTCTTGCTCCCTGCTGTGCTGTCCCTGCTCTGGAGCCAGCCCAGGGACACGGGCCCTCCCCTGCCTGTCCCCCTGCCCTGCTGCAGCATCTTGGGCCCCCCCAAACCTGCTGTCCCCAGCTGGGCTGGATGCTGTGGGACCTGATGGGGACGATGCTCTTCCTCAGCGCTGGGGACAGGTCTGGCTTTGTCCCCAACATTTTGCGGGGGGGCCCTGCTGCACCCCAATGTTTGGGGATCCTTCGTGGCCAAGTTGTGCCCTGGCCCATCAAGTGGGAACTGGTGACATCCCACCATGGGTCA
>NW_009952425.1:0-404 GCF_000747805.2 Chaetura pelagica
TGTGCACCCCCTCCCCGTGGGCGCTGTGACCACCCAATGGGGACTGGAACCACCCCTGTGGGGGCCGTGCCCCTCTCCCGTGGGGACTGGGACCCCCCCCCCCCCATGGGCACTATGACCCCCTCCATGGAGCTGGGACCACCCAGGGCCACCTCGGTCCGGCATCATCCCCACCGACCCCATAATGGGGTCTCCCCCGGTCAGCACCCCACGGGGGGTTCAGTGTCAGCCCAGCGTCACCCCCCTCGGGGCTGTCTGGGCGCGGGGCCGGGGGCAGCACCCCCAAAACCTCGGGGAAGGATCCGGGCGCTTTCCTGCTCCCCGTCTGAACCCCCGCGGCCACCCCCGGGGTTCCCCCCCCCTCCCGCCGGGTTGGGGACGCCCCAGACGGAGCAGCCCGGGGG
>NW_009952425.1:5449-7041 GCF_000747805.2 Chaetura pelagica
GGGTTTTCAGACGCTCGGTGGCGAGGAGATCACACACACCCCCCCCCCACACACCTCCCCAGAATCCTCTGGAATAGGCGGGATTTCCTTCCCATGTGTGGTCCCAGATGCAGCTCTAGGAGCCCCCGGCCCCCCCAGCCCCGTGTTCCCCCCGGGACCCCCCATCCCCCTGCTCCCCAAGGTCCCCACAACCCCACATCACTGCCCCATGCAGCCTCAGGCTCCCAGCCCCCCTCTGGCCCACAGCTCCTGCCCCCTGTCCCAGGAGCAGGGTTTGGGGATGGGTCCAGAGGATCTCGGGGTCCCTGGGGGGGGGCCTGGCACTGGTGGTGTGAGCAGGTGCCTTGTCCTGGTTCCCAGAGGAGACACACGGTGTCCCACATCCTCCCTCCCTGTCTGGCAGGGAGAGGTGCCACAGGAATGGGTGGGAAAAGAGGCACAGCAACATCTCCCTCCTGGACCACCAGTCCCTGATGCACTGGGGAGACTGGGAGGAGAGCTGGGAGCAAAGGGGCACAGGAGGGGCCAGGTCCCCTCCACGTGCCCGGTGCCCAGGGAAAGGCACTCCAAGGGCTCCTGGCTCCCGGTGGGATTGGGATCAGGTCGGGGGGTGCCTGGACCTGCACGTGCAACGTCTGCAAACTGTTCCCTGCCCCTGCTGGCCCTCGGGACGGGCAGCTGGGGAGCCCAGGACCATCACCCCGGCCCACACAGCATTCAGGTGTCCCCAGACAGGAGCATCCCCCTCCCCTGCAGACACAGCAATGGCCCCCAAATACCTCCTGGGCAGGCACAGGGGGGAGATGAGGAGACACCATGGGGCTGGGGTGTCCCCATATCCCTTCCCCCCACCCCCTCCATGTGCCCCCAGAGCACTTGAGCACTAGACCATGAGCAGATCCTCCCACTCCCTTCCCATCCCAGGGTCTCCATGGTGATGTCCCCATCCCGGTGCTTGGCCAGACCATGGGGTCACACTCACCCCACAGCCAGCCCCGTGTTGCCGTGGTGGAGCCATCCCTGGGATGATGAAAACCGGGAGAGTTTTTCCCAGGGCAAAGGAGTTCCCTGCACCCTCTGCCCTGCCCAGGGAGATGAGGACTCCCCCGTGCCTGCTCCTGCCATCCCAGCCACCCTCCCAGCTCTGGAGAGGCCACCAACACCTTTCCCTTTGGGCTTTGGAGCAGGGACACAGGGCTACAAGGGTCCCGGCAGGGTGGTGGCCACTTGTAGCCAGCCCTGTGCTGGCCTGGGGATTTTGGCCATGGAAATGGGGACACGACATCCTGGTGATTAAGTGACTCCTCTGGCTCGTGGCTCCCGGAGCTTCTCGCTCCCGGCAGCACCTTGTGCTGGCTCCTCGGCGGCGGGGGATGGGAATGGGAGGCTGGGATGTCCCCCAGCTGAGCGGGGACATCAGTGGGGACCTCCTGGACCCTTTTGGGGTGCCCTGAATCTATCTGGGTCACGGTGGGTCCTGCCATCAGCATCCCTCTCACTCGGACCACAGCCCTGACCCCAAAACGTGTCCCGTGTCCCTGTCCCATTGACCCCCGGGCATAACGAGGGGGGCACCTGCCCCTCCACCAGGA
>NW_009952425.1:8839-9562 GCF_000747805.2 Chaetura pelagica
GGTGGGACCTCCTGGAGGGTCCCTTCTCCTCCCTTTGGGGCTGGGAAATGTCCCTGCCAGGTCCTCTCTGTCCCCAGCTCTGGGAGGGGGACCCTGTGCAGTGCCGGCTGTCACCTCGTAGCCCCCTAAGGGCCGTACCTGTGGGATTGGATGGGTTTGACCCCAATTTGGGGACTGGGGGCCTCAGGACCCCACTGGGGGTCAGTGCTGGGAGGGAGCCATGACCCTCTCTGGGTGTCAGCTGTCACCTACCCCGCTGGCATCCCCAGGAGGCAGGGAACCGTCCCCAAGAGCCAGCTCCAAAATTGGTGTCACCTCTACCCCCCGAGGTTGGGGTGAGCAGAGCTGAGCACCCCCTGAGAAGCAGCACCCCAAAATCTGCTCGGGCTGCTGGCCCCGGGGGGCTCATCCCAGCAGTGACCACCCCAGCTGAGCCCCCGCAAGTGTTGGTAGCAAAGGTGGGAGCTGTTGGGGGGGGCATTTTGTCACCCCCCACCTCCCCTCCCTCTTCTTGGGATCCCCCTGCCCTCCCCAGTGTCACCTGGCAGGGGAAAAAAGTGTCCCCACTTAGCTGGAGACTTGGGGACCCCCTCCCTTCCCCAGGCTCATAGTGCTGGGGGTCGGGGGGCTCTGGGAGGTCCTGCCCCCTTGTCGAGGGGTTCCCCCACCCCAAAAGCTTCAGCACCCCCCGGTATCTCCCTTGGGGGTCTGTCCCCACCCCAC
>NW_009952426.1:0-3503 GCF_000747805.2 Chaetura pelagica
ACTTGTAATTATGGAGAAGGGGCTGACCCCACCTTGCTCTCAGGCAGTTACAGACAGTGAGAAGGTCTCCCCACAGCCTCCTTTTCTCCAGACTAAGCAACCTCAGTTCCTTCAGACCAAGGTGTCCTGGCCCAAGTCCCAGTCTCCACCACCACCAGGAATTCTGGCAGAGACCAGAAGACCATGGGTCTGTGTCTTTCCACCACCTTCCTTGCAGCCACAACCTCCTGTCGTGCTGCCCCACAGGTGGGGCCAGGTGGGTGTGCAGACCCCAGAGCAGGGGCTGGGTTGGGCAGTGACAGAAGATGTCAGCAAGAGGTGTCTGGGGACATCAGCTCCCAGGGCTCATGTCCCCTTCTGTTCTCCATGGCCCTGGGCAGGGTCAGCCCTGCTGGTGGGGGAAGGGGGTTTGGAAGTGGCAGGGAAGGACTTGGAAGTGGCAGGGAAGGACTTGGAAGTGGCAGGGAAGGGTTTGGAAGTGGCAGGGAAGGACTTGGAAGTGGCAGGGAAGCCAGTTTACCTGTGGCTCTGGAGTCATGTTTTCATTTTTGGGATTCAGCAGCTGAGCAAGAGGGGAATTATCTCCTTCCATTATCCTGGCACAGACGTAGCAGGAAGGTGAAGATTAATGCCATTAAAACATAACCAATTGGTGCTTAAACCTAACCTGACAGATTTACACTGAGCACGTTCTAAACTGTGGAGCTTTAACAGTGATAATAAAGCATTAAGAGAGACATTGAAGCTTGAAGTAACTGCAGAGAAAGAGTTGAAGAAGAGAGGAATGAACCCCCTTTGGTTTTCAGCCTGCCTGGACACAGCCTACATGCTTCATGTGGGAACAGCCATTTATTCCCTGGACTAGTTCTTCTAACTACTCCAACTGCTGGGCAACTGAAAACCTGTGCATTTTTAGAAGTGTCAGTTTTTTACATTTGATTAAAATATGCCATTGGAATTGGTTAAATTATCAATAGAAGGAGCAGGGCATTGCCAGCTGGCCAGCAGAGCAGCTGGGAGGCACCAGCAGCACCCTGCTCTGTGATTAGGAGCCAGAACGAGCACAAAGACATCCACGTGGAGGTGATTCCATGAGAAAAGGGGCAGCCCAGGGGCTGTGGAGTTGTACAGCCCTGAGGAAGGCCTGGCAAGGCTGTGAGGTGTGGTGGGATGGAGAGGGGACCACAGGAGGGATGGTGGGGACCTGCAGGAGCAAGATGGCACGTCCCAGGGTGGAGCTGCCTGCACAGGCTGGGCATGTGGCTTCTGAGTGCTGGTGTCAACTCAGAGGAACTGCACTTGTTGTGTGTGGTTGTGGTGCCTTTTCTCCCTGTCTCCTCAGTGCAATCAAAAGAAATGCACCCATGGGAACAGTGTGTGCTGCTCCCATTTACACGCTGTGGGTCTGATGCGGATTCGATCGCTTCTTCCATTCTTCCTTACCCACCTCCCAGCAATGCACAGAAACACAGAATCTGGTTGGAAAAGACCCTTAAGATCATTGAGTCCAACCATTAACCCAGCTCTGCCAAGCCCAGAGCTGAACCATGTCCCCAGGCACCACACCCACACATCTTGGAGACCTCCCTGTTCATCCCAGCCCTCAAAACCCTTCACAGCAGCTGCTGAAAGCTCAGCCCCCCTCTCCCAGCTTTTGCACTGGTCTCGCTGGCACTGCTGCCCACACAGTGCTCTGGGTGCTCCTGGGCTGTGCAGCTCAGCTCACCCCCTGGCCCTGTGCTCCAGGGATCAGCTCACAGAATCACAGAATCCCAGGATGTCAGGGGCTGGAAGGGACCTCTGAAGATCATCGAGTCCAACCCCCCTGCCAGAGCAGGAGCACAAAAACTGGGGCAGGTCACTCAGAAAGGCATCCAGACAGGTCTGGAAAGGCTCCAGAGAAGGAGACTCCACAGCCTCTCTGGGCAGCCTGTCCCAGGGCTCTGTCACCCTCACACCAAAGAAGTTCTTCCTCATCTTGAGGTGGAACTTCCTGGGCTCCAGTTTGAATCCACTGCCCCTCGTCCTGTCCCAGGGCACAAGTGACAAGAGCTTGTCCTGCCTTCTTGGTGCCCTCATGTATTGATAGACACTCATTAGATCCCCCCTCAGCCTTCTCCTCTCCAGACTGAACAGTTCCAGGTCTCTCAGCCTTTCCCCATCAGGTGTTCCAGCCCCTTCATCATCCTCATGGCCTCCCCTGGACTCTCTCCAGTAGATCCCCACCAGCCACCAGGGATCAACCATGGCTGGTTCAGCCCTTCACAGGTTGCAGAACAAGATGCCAGAGTTTCTATGAGTTCTAGAAGCCTCCAAAGGTGCAATTGCTTTCATTTAGGTTCTGTGTGTGCTCTTCTCAGCCTTATTAGCACCCAAAGGCTGGTTCCTTTCATGGCTCTGATTCATAAATGCACAGTGATGTCAGACAAGCTGCACACAGGTCACTGCTGGCACCAACCTGACCCACAAGGGGATTTTTAATTTTATTTACTAACTTCCTGGCATTTTGGCCAATGAAGCTAGTTGAAGTTCACTCTCTATGCACATGATGAGTGCACCCTGCTCCTCCTCACCCTCCCCACCCCAGCATGGCAGATCCCTGCCCCAGGCTGTGTCTGGCAGCTCTGGTTTCCTCTTCATATTCTCTCCTCTCTCATTTCCCTCCTGACTGAGCCCTCTTTTTTTTTTTTTTTTCCCCACAAGGTGGACTTTCATAAACCACTGTTACCAAACCTCCATGGGTTTAGGCTGGTTCCCTGATGTTTTTTCCTTGCTGCCACAGTTCAGGTTGCTCCTTCAAGACCTGTGGGTGCACTTTTCCAGAGAGACCCTCAATGAGGCAGAAGATAAACAGAAGCACCTGACACCTGGGCTTGATGAAGCCTTCTCAAAACCCTTTGCCCAGACTGTCTTTACACCTTGGTTTTCTGCCTGCTACCAACCCCCAAGCAGCACCCTTCAAGGAGCTCCCGCTTGTCCATCCTTTCTTCTGCCCCTTCCCTTCATTTTCCCATCTATTTTTTTCTTCCCTTGTTGTCCTTTCCCTCTCCCAGTGCCACTGGGTCCCTTCAGAGTCATGACTGTGTCCTGCCCTGGGCCCTTGCAGGTGCCAGCACTCTCAAGTTTGGTATAAACCAAGATTGATAACAATAAAAACATTAACTGAAATGCAGAATAATTATACTTATACTTTCTAAAACCAAGTACAAACCTGGCTGTGCTTCTGTGAAGGTCAAGGCCTTGGCTGCAGAAGGAGGGGCAACCAACCCCACAGCTGCTGGGGTTCTGCTGAAGCCAGGGGTGGCTTCTCCTTTGGCTCATCTGGCCCCATGCATCTGGCTTCCCTCAGGAACTGCAGTAACCACTCAGAAAGGGCACAGAAAGGGCAAGAGCTGCAGGAAAAGAGGAGTTTCAAACCTGAAAAGTAGGGGAAGTTAAGTTCTGCTAGATTTTAGCCACTAGAAATTCATTTCTCTTTTGTCCTGTGAAAGCTGGGGGGAAAG
>NW_009952427.1:0-3506 GCF_000747805.2 Chaetura pelagica
TCTACAGCCTATGATCTTCCTTTAAACTATTCCTTTAGAAAAAAAAAAAATTTCCATGGGTCCCCTCACTTTCTGCTGTCCCAGATGATGGGGAGGGGGCCGGTCGCTCTCCCCTCTCCTCCCTATGCTGTTTTTTGTTGTCCTTTCTTTCCAATCAGGGATTTATGGATGTGGGGGATGACGCCTGTGGAGAGAAGATCAGGATTTCTCTTAGATCCACGGGGTGAGGATTCCTCTGGGATCTGCAGAGAGGAGGATTCCCCTCGGATTCCCGGGGGAAGCAGAGGATTCCCCTCAGATCCAAATGGAAGGGAGGAGGATTCCTCTCAGATCCATGTGCAGAGGATTCCTCTTGGATCCAACACAGAGAGGAGGATTCCTCCCAAATCCCCATGGAAAGAAGAGGATCCCCTTCAGGCCATTCCAAAGTGCAGGATTCCACTCTTATGCAAGTGGAGAGGAAGATTCCTCTCAGATCCACGTGGAGAGATTCCTCTTAGATCCCCATGGAAAGAAGAGGATCCCCCTTTAAGTCCTTCCAAAGGGGAGGATCCCCCTTCAGATCCATGTGCAAAGCAGAAGAGAATTCCCTTCAGATCCTCATGGAAAGAGGAGGATTTCTCTCAGATCCCCAAGGAGAGGAGAGGATTCCCTTCAGTCCCTCCCAGACTTCCCAAAAAACTCCCAGAAATCCTCTATTCCCAGCAGTCTTCCCCCAGCTCTGCACATCACACATTGAACCTCCACCATCAACCACCAAGAATCTCCTGAGTTACTCTCCCCATATTTCACAGCCTCCCTCAGCCAAAATTCCCAGTTAGGGGCAGGGAGGTGAGGGGGGTGACACCCACCTCCTCCAGCAATGGTGGCTTTGATCAGAGAGTCCAGCTCCTCATCCCCACGGATGGCCAGCTGCAGGTGACGGGGCGTGATCCGCTTGACCTTCAAGTCCTTTGATGCGTTCCCCGCCAACTCCAACACCTACCGGGACACCGGCAAGACACTCAGCATTCCCAGGGCAAGGATTGTTGGGAAGGGATTTGGCTGGAAGGGCTGGAAAGGGGACACCCACCTCGGCAGTCAGGTACTCCAGGATGGCAGCGCTGTACACAGCAGCAGTGGCGCCCACTCGCCCGTGGCTGGTAGTCCGGGTCTTTAGGTGCCGGTGGATGCGGCCAACAGGGAACTGGGATGGGAGCAATCAACACCTCATTAACACCCCCAGACTTAATTAGGCTCATTTCAACTCGAGCCATTCCCAAAAAGGGGCTCTGGGGTGTCCCCAAAGTGGAGTCTTCCTCAGGGAGGATGGGATGAGGGAAGTGGCTGGTGTGGTACCTGCAACCCTGCCCTCTGGGAGCGCGACACCGCCTTGGCCTTGGCCTTCCCACTGTCCTTCCCTGCCTTCCCTCCAGCCTGCAAGAGAGAAACCCCCCTGTTAATTAAGCTTAATTAACTTTCAGCCCTGCTGTGCTCTAATCTAGAGGAGAACACACTCCTCTGTCACCACCAATGGCCTCTCCAATAACCCCAAACGAGGCAAATCCAAGGGGACAAGAGGGATCGAGATCATTTTTGCCTTGGCAGAGTCTCCTCTTCCTACTATTCCCATTATTTTCAAAAGAAGATGCCAAATGGGGGGAAACCAGCCCCAAAACCACCTTTCTGGGAGAACGGTCTGATTCCAGGTGAGGACACTGTCCCTGAATGTAGGAATTTGTGGGATACAAGAGCAATTCCCTTCCCGCTCCAGAGCAGAAAAATCATCTGGGAGCTCCAAAAATCAGGAATTTAATGAAAATGATGTTGCAGGGGAAGTTTGAAACCCCAAAATTTGGAAGCCAGTTGGAAAGGAGAATGGCCTGAAGGTGGGTTGTGGTAGGATCACCTGAATCCACCTGAAGGAAATCAATGGGATCCAGTGATTCCCCAGAGACTGCGGTGATACTAATTGTTTAAATCCTTGAAATAAGACTTGGGACCATCCAAGAGTCAGGATTAACACCCTGAGCTCCACCAGCCCTGGTTTAAATACATATATTGGAAAAAAAAAAAAATCATGGCATGGGGAAAATAATTTGGAGTCAAGAAAACTGAGCAGAGCAGCAAACCTGGAGAGGCTTTGGAAGGGCTGGCTCAAGTTTTTTGGGATGACTTGGACATGTGTCCAGAAAGGCTGTGGAGCACTAGGTGTGACACTGTCTGCTCTCTGGGGACTTTATCAGGAGAAAATCTCACTCAATGAAACTTCCAAAATCAGGAAGGGGGATTTGGGGATGTTTCCATGCTCCAGAAATAATAGAATCATGGGATGGGTTGGAAGGACCTTTATGATCTCGATCCCACCCCCCCTGCATGGGCAGGGACACCTCCCACCAGCCCAGGCTGCTCCAAGCCCCATCCAACCTGCCCTTCAACACCCCCAGGGATGGGGCAGCCACAGCTTCCCTGCCCAACCTGGGCCAGGCTCTCACCACCCTCACACCAAAGAATTCCCTCCTCATCTCCAAGCTCCAGCTCCCTCTGCCAGTTTTCATCCCTCCCCTTCATCCCATCCCTCCCTGCCCTTGTCCCAAGTCCCTCCCCAGCTTTCCTGGAGCCCCTTCAGGCACTGGAAGCTGCTCTAAGGTCTCCCTGGAACCTT
This sequence comes from Chaetura pelagica, assembly GCF_000747805.2. Lineage (NCBI taxonomy): Eukaryota > Metazoa > Chordata > Aves > Apodiformes > Apodidae > Chaetura > Chaetura pelagica. The sequence continues at coordinate 2,645 of NW_009952427.1, forward strand.
CTCGTCTCCTTCTCCACCCCAACTCAAGCTCTGGGAAAAGCCCTGGCTGTTCAAACCAAGGAGTTTTATCAGCCAGCTGTGAACTTTCCCACTTCTCCATCCAGTTTTCCAGCCAGCAGCTACCCCCCCAGTGCTCCTTTATGCTCAAATAGGGATTCAAAGTCTCAAAGCCTGAGGTTTGTCTTCCTCTCCAACATCCAAACCCTCCCCAGGGTTTGCAGAAGAAAGGCTCTTTGAAGAACATTCCCCAGATTTCCTGCTCCCCTTGGGATGCTCGGCTGGGTTGGAGCATCTTCTTCCCTTCTCCCCATGGAATCCACATTCCCAGACCCAAACCCCACTGAGTCTCTCACAGCCGCTTTGTTATTTTTTTTCCTTTCGCCTTGTTTCAAACAAGGCTAAAATACTTCAAAAAGCAACTTTTTCTCTATTGCCACAAGTCAGGAGCCACCCTCCAGCACTGGGAAGAGGCTGCAGCTCAGGGAGCGTTTCCATGGTAACCCTGAGCAGATAGGGCCCTCACTTCCCACTTGGAATCTCCTCCTATCCTAAGTGACAGTTACAGACCCCGAGGTTGGGATTCCACAGGTTTCAGGCCCTCAGGGAAGATAAAACCCTGGGCTTCAGCCCCTAGGGAATCAGAGCGTCCCTTGGGAAGCCACCAGGAAGCTGGTGGTTGGAATCTAAAGGCAAGGTTAGAATCCAAAGAATGGAATTCCAAGGTTAGAACCCAAACCATGGAAACGAGGGGTTAGAACCCAAACCCTGGTAACACAAAGTTAAAATCCAAGCCCTGGAAACCCAAAATGAAAATCCAAACTCTGGAAACTCAAAGTTAAAACCCAATCCATGGAAACCCAAC
>NW_009952428.1:0-28932 GCF_000747805.2 Chaetura pelagica
CCTATTGCCTCCCCCCACCCCCAGCAACTCTTGTGTCATTCTCCTTAGCTGTGAGCAGTTCTGAAATGTTCTGGACTGCTGTCAGAGATAGCGGCAGAGCAGACAGGAGCTGAGGGTAGAGTTATGTGGGTCAGGAATGCATGAGCCTAGAAATTAATGGTGATGGATAGATGGTGTCCTCCCCAGATGCCAGCCATGGATGAAAGAGAAGGCAAGAAGAAGCAGGAAGGAAGTTGACTTCCATGATCTCTGACCTTACACTGAGCTTACGTAGATATATGGAATGGAATACTTTGGTCAATTTTGCTGTCTGTCTAGTCCTCCCTATGGGAGGGCTGCAGATACGACTCTTCTTGTAGCAGAAGAGGCTGCAGTTTCAACAAGTAGAGCAGTGGCCTTGGCATCTCAGCAATAGCATAAACATTCCAGCATTATCAGTCTACTAGCTGGAAAACTTTCTGCTAGTTAAAAGAGAGCTCTATAAAGGGAAAAAAAAATTCAGTAAGAGGAAAATTGGCTTAATCCTGGCTCAAACCTTTACAATATTTCTTCAAAATTAAAGGTTTTCTTTAGGCTCTATCTTTAAAAAGAAATGTAAGATTTATAGAGCGAAAAGCAGAAAAGGAGAGGAACTATGTAGTCTTCCCCATGTGTGAAACTGAAGCAGAACAGTTAAGGAAAGAGTAATGCTAACACTCATGTCTGCCTGTTTCATTTAAACAAGTAGACAAACAAGCCAGGTACACAAGAAAATTTTATTTTAAAAGACTGTCACTTTTTAAAGTAAATTTCTATTTCCTGTTTTGGTGAATAATTATTTGGCACTAGATTAACGGGAAAAAAAAACAAAACTAAAAAAAATGTAACAAATTAACTAAAAAAAACCCCAAAACCCAAACAAAAAGACCCTAAGAAAATCCTGTGAACCAAACTTTCTAGAAGAAAATATATACACAGCTAAAAACTCATTTTTGTTGTCAGTAATATCAACAATCATAAAACTGTCATAATAATTTTTTTTCATCTGTTTTTTGCCTTCTTGGATAGTATGAGTTCATGGTTTCAGAAAACATTGTGAAAACTGAAGATTTTGAAAAATAGATATGATGCTCTGCAGGGAGAACCAAATGGTGATGTGGATGATGGTTCACCAAATTTGGAGGTGTCATTGAGGCCAAGTCAGTCCCTACCTCGCATCAAAAAGTTAAGAAAAAAAGGCGGGTACTTATCATAGGTGACTCACTTCTAAAGGGAGCGGAAGGCCCTATATGCAGGCCGGACCTACTTCTTAGGGAGGTCAGCTGCCTCCCTGGGGCCAGGGTTAAGGATACACGGAAGAAACTCCTTACCCTACTTCGGCCCTTTGATTACTACCCGTTACTGTTATTCCAAGTAGATAGTGATGAGTTAGCTACCAGAAGTCCAGGGGCAATGAAGAGGGACTTCAGGACCCTGGGATGTTTGGTTAAGGGATCGGGAGCACAGATGCTGTTCTCCTCTATCCCACCAGTAGAAGGGATTGATGAGGGGATAAACAGGAAAAGACAGAAGATTAACTCCTGGCTCTGGGACTGGTGCAGCCAACAGGACTTCGGCTTTTTTGATCATAGATGGACCTACAGGACACCAGGCATGGCAATAGGTGGGGGAAGCCTAACCCGAAGGGGGAGAAGGATCCTGGGGCACGAGTTAGCAAGGCTCATCAAAAGGGCTTTAAACTAGGTTTGAAGGGGGATGAAACCAGGCTCACCAGAGATGAGCCTAAGGATGGCTGCCAGTCTGCCATCCCACTCAAGGTGGGAAATGGGCATAAATCATAGAATCATAGAATCATAGAATCCTAGGGGTTGGAAGGGACCTCGAAAGATCATCTAGTCCAACCCCCCTGCCAGAGCAGGGTCACCTAGAGTACATCACATAGGAATGCATCCAGGTGGGTTTTGAATGTCTCCAGTGAAGGAGACTCCACAGCCTCCCTGGGCAGCCTGTTCCAGTGCTCTGTCACTTTTACAGTAAATTTTTTTTTTTGGATATTCACCTTGAACCTCCTATGCTCCAATTTGCACCCATTACCCCTTGTCCTATCACTGGTCATCACTGAGAAAAGCCTAACTCCGTCCCCCTGACACTCACACCTTACATATTTGTAAACATTGATGAGGTCACCCCTCAGTCTCCTTTTCTCCAAGCTAAAGAGACCCAGCTCCCTCAGCCTTTCCTCATAAGGGAGATGTTCCACTCCCCTAATCATCTTCGTAGCTCTGCGCTGGACTCTTTCAAGCAGTTCCCTGTCCTTCTTGAACTGAGGGGCCCAGAACTGGACACAATACTCCAGATGTGGCCTCACCAATGCAGAATAGAGGGGGAGGAGAACCTCTCTTGACCTACTAACCACACCCTTTCTAATGCACCCCAGGATGCCATTGGCCTTCTTGGCCACAAGGGCACATTGCTGGCTCATGGTCATCCTCCTGTCTACCAGGACCCCCAGGTCTCTTTCACCTACACTACTCTCCAGCAGTTCAGCCCCCAACCTGTACTGGGACATGGTGTTGTTCTTCCCCAAATGTAAAACTCTGCACTTCCCCTTGTTGAATTTCATCATGTTTCTCCCCGCCCAACTCACCAACCTATCTAAGTCTCTCTGAATGGCAGCACAGCCTTCTGGTGTGTCAGCCACTCCTCCCAGCTTAGTGTCATCAGCAAACTTGCTGAGGGTACATTCTATACCCTCATCCAGGTCGTTGATGAAGATGTTGAACAACACCGGTCCCAGTACCGACCCCTGTGGGACTCCACTAGTCACACACCTCCAACCAGATTCTGCCCCATTGACTACAACTCTCTGACTCCTTCCTTTCAACCAGTTCCTAATCCACCTCACTTCCTGATCACCAAACCCATACCTGATCAACTTTTCTACAAGGATGCTGTGGGAGACGGTGTCAAATGCTTTACTGAAATCAAGATAAACCACATCTACCGCTCTACCATCATCTATCCACCTAGTAATTTCCTCATAGAAGGCTATGAGGTTAGTCAAACATGATTTACCCTTGATAAAACCATGCTGACTGCTCTTGATGACCCCCATGTCCTTGATGTGCCTGGAGATAGTCACAAGAACAAGTTGTTCCATCACCTTTCCAGGGATGGAGGTGAGGCTGACCGGTCTATAGTTACCCGGGTCCTCCTTCTTGCCCTTCTTGTAGACTGGAGTGACATTTGCTATCCTCCAGTCCTCAGGCACCTCACCTGTTGCCCATGACTTACTGAAGATGATGGAGAGTGGCCTAGCAATGACCTCCGCCAGCTCCCTCAGCACCCTTGGGTGCATTCCATCTGGACCCATTGATTTATGGATGTCCAGATTACTCAACTGATCCCTAACCCAATCCTCATCTACCATGTCAAACTCTTCCTCTATCTTGACTTCTTCTGGGGCTATATGAATCTGGGGCTCATAGGGAGACCCTGCAGGAGTGAAGACAGAGGCAAAGAAGGCATTCAGCACCTCTGCCTTCTTTATATCCTCTGTCACCAGGGCTCCCACCTCATTCCTCAATGGGCCAATATTGCCTCTACTGCTAGTTTTGCTAGCTATGTATTTGAAAAAGCCCTTTCTATTATCCTTAACCTGACTTGCAAGGTTAAGTTCCAAGGAGGCCTTAGCTTTCCTAATTGCCTCCCTACATCCTCTGACAACAGTCCTATATTCCTCCCACGTGACCAGCCCCTCCTTCCATGATCTGTAGATTTTCCTTTTCCACTTAAGTTTGCCCAGTAGTTCCTTCTTTAACCATGCAGGTCTCCTAGCACCCTTACTAGATTTCCTAACCATTGGGACACTCTGATCCTGTGCTTGCAAGAAGTGGTCCTTGAATGTTGACCAGCTATCTTGAGCTCCTTTATTTTCTAGCACCCTGTCCCATGGGATTTCCCTTAATAGATGATTGAGGAGACCAAAGTTTGCCCTGTGGAAGTCCAGGGTTCTGGTCCTGCTGGGTATTTTGTTCCTTCCACACAGGATATGTACTCATATAAAATCTGTTTTGTTGTGATTACATCAGCTCAGTTAAGATTTTATTAGCATTTAAATTCTATCACCATGCCTTACAAATTAGGTAGTTAATATTGTACAAACAAGGCAAACAAATAATTATCTTACTGTATTGCTTAATAATCTACCTGGTCTTCTGACATTTTTCAAAAAGAATTTTCAGCTTCAGTACAATACATTTTTTTTCTACTATGTTCTTGTTTGTTACACAGTTGTCAGGCTTTTCACTCTCAGTCTATCCTTCTTTCTCTCTTTCTTTACCTTTCTTCTTTTAGATTCTGTAGTATTGCTACATTAAAAGAGAAAGCAAGGAGACTTGCTATTAAGGGGAAGAAATTCAAAGTAGAGTGAAAAGTCATAGCAGTACTGTGAATAATTAGAATGCAATGATTCTTTGAAATATAAATATGTGTAATTTTGTAGGAGTGTAAAATGGTTTGGTTTTTTTGTCCCTTGTTTTTTCTTTCTGGGTTTCAGTGTTTAGGAGTAAGGTAGGACAGGTAACAGCTTCTGTTGTTCAAATTTAAAAAAATGGAAGAGAATATTTCAGATTATCCCATATTTTGTTTTATTTTTATTTTTCTATTATAACCACTTATTTATTTGTTTATTTGTTTTATCTAAATGTTGCATTTTAAAATGCTTTTAAATTCCCTCTTTCAGAGGTTTACCTTTTCTGAATTCACAGCTCAGCAAATCTGCAGGAATTCAAAACTGTTTCTCTACCACCACATTTGTTTTTATTATGTATGTCTTCAAAAAGAGGTTATTCTAAACATTACAGATTTACCTATGGATAAGAAATCATGAGTTATAATATTATCTTTTCCAATCCTTTCAGTTCTCAGTTTTCTCAGTCTAGCCTTCTCTTTGACTCAAAGATTCTTCCAAGTTTAGTCCACATTGAAACTTGTTCTGGTTCTTCTACTCCAGAACACTTTACCTATCTCTATTTTTTCCTGTATTTTCTTTATTTTAGAAATTCTCTATTCAGTCAAATCATATATTTGCTCTTCTTACAGCACTGCTTTTCTTTAGGTTCCACTGTAAAATCATTAAAATAAGAAGCTTTTAAAGGCCTTTCAATAGCCCTTGGAAAAGGTCCTATGTATATATTTTGGGGGAAAACCTCCCAAAATCTGCATGGAGTGTTTAGACCCTATGTAAAAAAAAAAAAGGAAAAAAAAAAAATAAGTCTTGAAGGCTGCTTTCTCTATTCTCTGTTCTAGAGAAGTAAAAGCATGGTCCTTTCTTTGGAAAAGAGAGGAGAAATTGATGAGAATTAAAAGGCCTGTTCTTAGCAAAATCTTAGCAGGTCTTCAAAAACAGCTCAAAGGGGAGTTTTTTTACTGATTTATGTAAATAGAAAGGCAAAGTTGTCAGAAGCCCAATACAAAATATGGAGTAAAGTTCTTAATCCCCACTCCTAGACATATTATTATTATTAAATCAGAGTAGTTAGGTTGGAAGGGATCTTAAATATCATATAGTTCCAACCTCCCTGCATGGGCAGGGACACCTCCCAGTAGACCAGGTTGATCAAAGTCCTGTCCAGCCTGGCCTTGAACACTTCAGGGATGGGGCATTCACAACTTTTCTGGGCAACTTGTTTCAGTGCCTCATGCCCCTCATGGTGAAGAATTTCTTCCTAATATATAATCTAAATCTACAGTCTTTAAGTTTGAAGACATTACTGCTCATCCTGTAGCACTGGTATTAATAAGTTTGCAGAAAATGTTTTGACATTTTGGCATTTTTTTCATTAACACTAATAGCATTAGGTGTAACAAAAGTGTTAGTTTAAAATTCTGGATACAGAACAGAAGTGAGAATATGCTCGTTCTATATGCATCTGTATAACTGCAATATCTTTTCCTGCTTCATCCAGTGACAATCACAGCACTATAACTGACTTTGGAATTCCAGGCAAAACTTTGTCAGGATAAATATTGATGAATTAGAGTGAACTGAGGGGGAAGGCAGCTTGAGTGTCATCCAGCAAGGATACACATGTAAGAAAGACTTTGTGGAAAAGGCACCTAGATAAAAATAATTTGTAATTTCCCTTTTAGATAGGGAAAAGCAACATCACTTCCTCTTTGGACGTATGGGTAGATGGGTGTGTGTCACATCAGCAGGTTCTGCTAACAAGACAATAGGATAAATATAGCCCTCAAATCTTCAGCAATTCTACTAGATGAGATATAGGTTTTCTCTTTTATTGCAGTTTTCCATATACATAGCTTGGGTTAAAATTTCAAGTGAAATGCATTGCCCTGTGATGCGTTATGTTGCATCTGATCAATCACAATAGACTGTGTTTCATCTTGTGGTGTGTGTTATCATTCTAGTTATCTCACATTACAAAATGACATATCATGTGAATTTCCAACGCCTCATATCTATTCTTCAAGGGCAATTGGGAGGGCGGAGGGGGTTGGGAGGATTTTTTCTTTCCGAGGTTGGACCTCCTTCCATTCCTTCATATCTCTTAAGTCCTCTCCATCTGTCTGGTGACAGGAGGGGAGGAGATCCATCACTTTCTCAACCTCTTCCATCTGCCCCTGCCTCAAGGTATGACTCCACCAATCTATTTCACTCTCACATTCTCTAATGGTTCTCAGTTTTTCAACCTCCTCTGTCAGTTTAACCACCTGCCTGAGGAGATCATTTACTTGCTCACACCGCACACATGCAGTGTCACTGGTTCCCTCTGGTACCAGTGCCAGGCTCAGGCATTCACTGCAGCCACAAACATTGCGACAACAAAAACACAGGGTTCAATAATAGGTTAGTAACCACTCAAGTGATTGGGATATCTGTACTGCGGCTCAAGTGTATGTATGCCAATGGCCGTAGCATGGGAAATAAAGGAGTTAGAAGCTATTGTGCACCAGGGAGACCATGATATAGTTGCCATCACAGAAACATGGTGGGATGATTCTCATGGTTGGAGTGCTGCAATGGATGGATACAGGCTCTTTAGAAGGAACAGGCAAGGCAAGAGAGGCAGTGGGGTGGCATTATATGTTAAGGAGTGCTTTGACTGCCTAGAATTCAATGTTAGATAAACCAAGGCAGAATGTTTATGGGTAAGGATAAGGGGGAAGGCCAATGAGGCTGAAATCCTAGTGGAAGTCTGCTACAGACCATCCATCCAGGATAAAGACACTGATGAGACATTCTTTCAACAATTTGGAGATGTCTTGCATTCACTAGCTCTTGTTCTTGTGGGGGACTTCAACTTACCAGATGTCTGCTGGAAGTACAACACAGCAGAAAGGGGGCAATCCAGGAGGTTTCTGGAATGTATGGAAGATAACTTCCTGCTACAGCTGGTAAGTGAGCCTACCGGGGGTAGTGCCATGCTAGACCTACTGTTTACTAACAAAGAGTTGGCCCAAAGAGTGGTGATCAACGGTGCAGAGTCTGGCTAGAGACCTGTAACTAGTGGAGTCCCTCAGGGATCAGTGCTGGGTCCAGTCCTGTTCAACATCTTTATCAATAACCTTGATGACGGGACAGACTGTCTTCTCAGCAAGTTTGCTGATGACATGAAGCTGGGAGGATTGACTGATTCACCTGAAGGCTGTGCAGCCATTCAGCAAGATTTGGACAGACTGGAGAGCTGGGCAAAGAGGAATATAATGAGGTTCGACAAGAGCAAATGCAGAGTTCTGCACCTGGGAAGGAACAACAAAATGTACCAGTACAGTCTAGGAGGTGATCTGCTAGAGAGCAGCTCTGTGGAGAAGGACCAGGTAGACAACAAGTTATCCATGGGACAACAATGTGCCTTTGTGGCCAAGAAGGCCAATGGTATCTTAGGGTGCATTAGGAGGACTGTCTCCAGCAGATTGAGGGAGATTCTTCTCCCCCTCTACTCGGCCCTAGTGAGACCTCACTGGGAGTATTGTGTCCAGTTCTACGCTCCCCAGTTCAAGAGGGACAGGGACCTACTTGAGAGAGTCCAATGGAGGGCTACAAGGATGATTAAGGGACTGGAACACCTGCCTTAAAAGGAAAGGCCTGGGGCTTTTCAGTCTAGAGAGGAGAAGACTGAGGGGGGGATCTAATTAATGTCTATAAATACATGAGGGCTGGGTGTCAAGAAGGCAAGGACAAGCTCTTTTCATTTGTGCCCTATGATAGGACAAGGGGCAATAGATTCAAACTCAAGCACAGGAAGTCCACCTCAACATGAGGAAGAGCTTCTTTACTGTGAGGGTTACAGAGCATTGAAACAGGCTCCCCAGAGAAGTTGTGGAGTCTCCTTCACTGGAGACTTTCTAGACCTGTCTAGATGCCTAACTGAGTGATCTGCCCTAGTTTTTGGTCCTTCTCTGGCAGGGTGGTTGGACTCAATGATCTTCGGAGTTCCCTTCCAACCCCTAACATTCTGTGATTCTGTGAACAGGGAAGGCCTGGTGGATATAGTGGTTGGAGGTTGTCTTGGGCACAGTGACCATGATATGATAGAATTTTCAATATGTGGTGAAATTAGGAGGGTTGTCAGCAAGACCTCTACCTTGGACTTCCGGAGGGCTGACTTTGGTCTATTCAGGATTCTGGTTCAGAGAGTCCTTCAGGAAGCAGCCCTCAAAAACAAAGGAGCCCAGGAAGGCTGGGCTTACTTTAAGAATGAAATTATGAAGGCACAGGGGCAAGCTGTCCTTATGTGCCGAAAAAGGAGCCAGCGGGGAAGAAGACCAGCCTGGTTGAGTGGGGAACTATTACAAAAAACTCAGAAATAAAAAAAGAGTGTATCAACTTTGGAAAAAGGGGCAGGTGGATCAAGAAGCATTTAAGGATATTGTAAGGGCATGTAGAAAGAATTAGAGATGCAAAAGCTCAGATAGAACTTAATTTAGCCATCTCTGTAAAGGATAATAAAAATGGTTTTATAAATACATTAATAACAAAAGGAGGGTCAGGGAAAACCTTCATTCCTTATGGGATGAGGGGAGGGAACTTAGTAATGGAGGACAAGGAAAAGGAGGTACTTAACAGCTTCTTTGCCTCAGTCTTTAACAAAAAGACTAGCTACCCTCAAGACAGCTGGGCTCCTGAGTTGGTAGAGCAGAATCCCCCTCCTGTAATCCAGGAGGAAGTAGTTAGAGACCTGCTGTGCCACTTAGATCCAAACAAGTCCATTGGTCCAGGTGGGATTCATCCTAGGGTGCTGAGGGAGCTGGTGGAAGAACTGGCTAAGCTGCTCTCCATCATTTATCACCGGTCCTGGCTAACCAAGGAGGTCCCAGATGACTGGAGGTTGGCCAGTGTGATGCCCATCCAAAAGAAGGGCCAGAAGGAGGATCCGGGGAACTATAGGCCTGTCAGCCTGACCTCGGTGCCTGGCAAGATTATGGAACAGATCATCCTGAGTGTCATCAAGTGGCATGTAGAAGACAACCAGGGGATCAAGTCCAGCCAACATGGGTTTAGGAAAGGAAGGTCCTGCCTGACCCATCTCATCTCCTTCTATGACTGGATGACCCTCTTAGTGGATGAGGGGAAGGCTGTGGATGTGGTCTACCTCGACTTCAGCAAGGCCTTTGACACGGTCTCCCACAGCATCCTCCGGGAGAAGCTAGCAATCCACAGCTTGGACAGGTGCACCCTTCACTGGGTTAAAAACTGGTTGGATGACCAGGCCCAGAGAGTGATGGTGAATGGACCTGCATCCAGCTGGTGTCTGGTGACCAGTGGTGTCCCTCAGGGATCAGTACTGGGCCTAGTCCTATTCAACATCCTTATTGATGACCTGGATGTGGGGATTGAGTCCACCCTCAGTAAGTTTGCACATTACACCAAGCTTGGGGGAGGAGCGTCAATTTGCCGCAGGGTAGGAAGAAGCTGCAGGAGGACCTGGACAGGCTGGGTTGATGGGCTGAGGCCAATGGCATGAAATTCAACAAGACCAAGTGCAGAGTCCTGCACTTTGGCCACAATAACCCCATGCAATGCTACAGAGATGTAATTCTTCCCCTGTACTCAGCACTGGTGAGGCCTCACCTCAAGTACTGTGTACAGTTCTGGGCCCCTCACTTCAAGAAGGATATTGAAGTGCTGGAGTGGGTCCAGAGGCAAGCAATGAGGCTGGTGAAGGGACTAGAGGGAAAGTCTTATAGGGATAGGCTGAGCGAGCTGGGGTTGTTTAGCCTGGAGGAGACTCAGAGGGGACCTTATCACTCTCTACAACTACCTGAAGGGAGGTTGTAGTCAGGTGGAGGCTGGGCTCTTCTCCCAGGCAACTAGCGACAAGATGAGAGCGCATGGCCTGAAGTTAGATGATCTTTTGAGGTCCTTTCCAACCCCTAAGGTTCTGTGATTCTGTGATTCTGTGAAGCTGCACCAGGGGAGGTTTAGGTTGGATATTAGGAAGCATTTCCTCATGGGGAGGGTGATTTGACATTGGAATTGACTGCCCAGGGTAGTGGTAGAGGCACTGTCCCTCGATGTGTTCAAGGAAAGGCTGGATGTGGCACTTAGTGCCATGGTCTAGCCAATGTGGTGGTCTTAGGTAATGGGCTGGACTTGATTATCTTAAAGGTCTTTTCCAGCCTTGGTGATTCTGTGAAAAACGATCCTTGCGCATGATTTGGCGGGGCTCACAGAAAAGTCTTTAAACTAGACTCAAAGGGGAAAGGGGATGGGACTGGGCTGACCGGAGGGGAGCCCGTGTGCAGCATGCTGGTGCTTGTGGGATGGTGTGTTGGTAAGGCCTTTCAATCTGCCATCTCGGTGGAGGTGGGAGACATTGATATATGCAGCAGCAAAAAATACAAGGCGCATTGACAGGTTAATAACCGTGGCAGGATCATTAGCCCAGCTAAAGTGCATCTACACCAATGCATGCAGCATGGGCAATAAACAGGAGGAGCTGGAGGCCATTGTGTGGCAGGAAAACTACAATATAGCTGCTATCACAGAAACCTGGTGGAATGACTCGCACAACTGGAGTGCTGCAATCAATGATACCAACTCTTCAGAAGGGATAGACAAAGAAGAAGAGGCGATGGGGTGGCCCTCTATATTAAGAAGACATATGAATGCCTGCAAATTAATGAGGGTGATGATAGAGTTGAGTTCTTATGGGTAAGAATCAAGGGGAAGGCCAACAAGGCTGAAATCTTGGTGGGTCTGTTATAGACCACCCAACCAGGATGGAATATTATATAAGCAGTTAGGAGGTTTCACGATCGCTACCCCTTGTTCTCATGGGGGACTTCAGCTTCACAGGTGTCTGCTGGAAATACAATACAGCAGAGAGAGAACAGTCCCAGACGTTTCTGGAGTATGTGGAAGGTAACTTCCTGATGCAACTCGTGAGGGAACTGACCAGGGAAGGTGCCCTCCTGGACCTGCTCCTTGTGAATGGAGAAGTTGTGGGAAAAGTAATGGTTGGAGGCCGTCTAGGGCATAGTGACCATGAAATGACAGTGTTTTCAATTCTTGGGGAAGTAAGGAGGGGGGTCAGTAAAACTGCCACCATGGACTTCCAGAGGGCAGACTTTGGTCTGTTGAAGGAACTGGTCAACAAAACCCCTTGGGAGGCAGTCCTGAAGGGTAAAGGAGTCCAGGAAGGCTGGACATACATCAAAAAAGAATTCTTGAAGGTGCAGGAGAGGACTGTCCCCATGTGCTGAAAGACAAGTTGGCAAGGAAGACCAGCTTGGCTGAATGGAGCTTTGGCTGGAAGTCAGGAACAAAAGAAGGCGTAACTTCTCATGAGGACTACAAAAGATGTACTGAGGCTATGCAGGGAGAAAATTAGGAGAGGTAAAGCCCAACTAGAATTCAAGCTAGCTACAGCTAGAGGTAGGTGCTGGTCTCTTCTCACAAATAAATATAGTGATAAGACAAGAGGGAATGTCCTAAAGATACACCAGAGGAGGTTTAGGCTGGACATTAGGAAAAAAACTTTCCTCTGAAAGGGTTGTCAGGCATTGGAACAGGCTGCCCAGAGAGGTGGTTGAGCCACCATCCCTGGATGTGTTTAAAAGCTGTCTAGATGTGGTGCTTGGGGATATGGTTTAGGGGTGAACATGGTGGAGTAGGTTTAAAGGTTGGATTTGACCTTAAAGGTCTTTTCCAACCTAAATGATTCTATGATTCTATGAACTGAAGTTAGAGCTCTTCCTCTGCAAAGTAGGGGGAAAACAGATGCCTCTAGATATTGTGAAACAAGTTTATTAAGCTGTTTTATATTAGAAAATACAGATGTGGGGAACAGTCCATCTTCTTCCCCCCACATAAGACTAAACAAAAAATGCCTTTCAAGCCAGCAAAGCAAGTGATGCCTTTTCACTGATTCACTCAACGACAGAATGAGCAGGCCTCTTGCCCTACCAGATAAGTGCATGGCAAAGAAGCAGCACAAGGGTTATGATAACTGGCAGAAAAATAAACAATAGATTAAAAACTGCTTCTAACAGAATATGTACCTGGCCAATGGTGATTGGCTAATTCAGGCAGTGGTACTTTTTGGAACAATGATCTCTGATCTATAAGAAGAGAGTAAGATCTGCAAGGCTTTGCTCGCTCTCTTTGCTCGCTCTCTCTGCCTGCCCGGGACAGACCCTGCTGCAGTACCTGAACCTGCCTGAACGCTACTCCCGCTGCCCGGAGAAACGGAGGGGGGGGGCGACGCCTGTGCCCGTTCCGCGGGGATCGTGCCTGCTCCCAGGGACCCTGCCTGCCCAGCCTGAACCGAACCGGACCGGAGTAGGAGCCTGCCCAGCCTGCGTCTGCCACAAAGCCACAGGGCCAGAACCCTGCTAGCCGCAGGAAGGGGTCGCCCCGGTTACTGGGACGCCGGCCCCCCCGCAGATCTCCAGCAGAGCCCGCCAGCACATTTTCACTCCATTGATTTACACCTCTCCTTCGGAGTGTGCCTTTTATAGACCATAGTGCCTTTGAATCCCTTTTCCAATATATACCTAGCCAACCTCTCCTGAACCTTGATCCCTTAGTTTGTATTGACCCTTAATAAACTGATTAATTTGCAAACTAAATGTTGGTCTCAGTAATAATTTGTGAGTGTGGTAGGAGGGTACTTTAGTCTACCCTCTAAGAGACGGTCCTGCAGCGGCCGTTCCTCGGGTAAGAGGCGAACGCCACGTGTGAACGCTTGGGCTCATTCATAAACCTCTCCACATTGGGGGGGGAAGTCGCGGAAACATCCTGACAGCCGGTAGCCCCCCGGTACCGGCCCGCGACAACAGAAGAAAACCCCATTCTAACATGCTCAGATGCTGCAACAGGACTTACCTACAAATGAAGCATTCTTTATTTTGAAATAAAAATCAATACTGTATACAGAGACATTTCTGAGAAGTTTAAAATTAAGGGTATTTCTCTTACATAAAAAAATAATCCTTTTATACAGTGCTTTTAGTTTTCACTATTATTTTAATTACACTTTTTAACATATAAAAACTAACCTAAGGCACTGTCCTTGTTTGAGCCAGGATGAAACCACTTCTCCTTTTACTGATTTTTTTCCTTCAGTAAGCTTTCTTTTAACTAGTAGCAAAGTGTTCCGGCTTGGAATGATAAGAGAGGAATGTTTTTCTAACTGCTGGGACTTCAAGGTCATATCTTTGCCCTGCCGGCTCAGGCACTACTGGGAGATCTATGACCCACCCCCGTAGGAGGCTGAGTTTAGACAGACAGCAAAATTGGCCAGAGATATTCCATTCCATATATCTACGTAAGCTCAGAGGAAGGTCAGAGATCACAGAAGACAACTTCCTTCCTGCTTTTTCTTCCCTTCTCTTCCGTCCATGGCCGGCGTCCGGGGAGGACTCCGTCCATCCATCACCATTGACCCCTAGGCTTGAGCTCTCCTGACCCTCATAACTCTGTGCTCTCTCCAGCAGCAGTCTGGGACTTTTCAAGACTGCAGCTAAGGAGAGTGCTGGGGGAGTTGCTGAGGGTGGGGGGAGGCACTAGGGGTTTTGCACATTTCCTGAACACATTTGTATACAATTGTACATATTTTCTTTTATCATTATTGTTTAATTAAAGTTGTGTAGTTTAGTTTTCAATCCAGAGCATCTCTCTCCTCATTCTCTCTCTCCTTCCCTACCTGGGTGAGAGGGGAGGGGATCGAGAGCATTGTTGTCGATCCTGAGTCAAACTGTGACAGCTACAGGCTGAAAATTAATATTTTTTTTCTGTTTACATATTAGCAAACAAAATTAAGTCTTAGATTATTTTTAGGTAATAACACTAACAATATTTGCAAATTTCAACTGTCCACAGTCCATTCTCTTGTGAGAAAACTACATCTCTCTGAACTGAGCACCTACTAATTTACACTATTTTAGCCATTTACAGATCTCAGCATTTGTGTCAGTCCAATTCTCACTTTTAAAATTCTGACAACACCAAAGGCAAAATAATCCATTGCTATAAAACTGAAAGTATTACCAAGTGGCAGATGGGACCCATAATATGCCCCAATTTACAATATTTCATTGTTCAGAATTCACATCTTTAAAATTATTTGGTTTACAATTATAATGTAATTTTCAAACTAACAAAAAATATTTAATTACAAACTAACAAAAAGACAGTGATGCAGAGATGCTCCAGACCTAAAAGTAGAAGATACATGCATCACTATGGCATTACTGCTTGCGAGAGTCATACGCATGAATGAAATAAATAACTGGTCACAGTAATAAGGACAAGTATGCAGTATAAAAAAATTTGTATCATACAAAGGCAGCCTTTACTAATTACCTCTTCCTTAGACCAAATGAAAAATAACAGAAATCCCTAAATCTAAAAACTATTACAAAATACCAGTTCAAGCTAAGGGCAACACAGATAAGCAACCATGTAACAAATAGATTTGCAGAGTTTCAAATTAATTTCAGGTATCGCCTTAGATGTAACTGGAAATGCAGTTACTACAACACTAGCAAGCAATGACAAGCATGCTTCAGACTGCAGAATTTACCTCCTTAGCAGCAGAGTAAATGCACTCAAATGGTCAGTTCATTTCAGAATCCAAGCTGTGTGTAGGTTGCCACTGTTAGCCAGCTGATTTAAAGCTAGTTCAGACGTATCTATCTGAAATTGCAAAGAAATTAGCAGGCAACTAATGAATAGATAGAACCCACATCTCACCAATTTCTTAGGCACTGTTCAGATGTTTCTAGTTTCCAAACTAAGTGCTTTTTTCCCCCCCCTTAGTTTTAATTCTGAAAACGAAGATTTTTCACATACCCTACTACTAACTGTTTGCAAACAAAATTTCATCTCTCACATCTGGGTTTATCATTTACTTCAATTTAAGTATTAAGTATTTAAGTCACAGCCACCTCTATTTTGAGCTTGGAATCCTGCTTCATCCACCAGCAGTTGTCTTTTGCTACCTTCCTTTTTCAAAATCCAAAGAAAAATCCTATCTGTTTTCCAGAAAAACTGTTATGAAATAACTTGTCATCACTAATGGAAGCTTCCACATAAGTGCTTTATACCATATAATCACTTATCTGAGTAATTATGAATCACAATGTTTTCAAATAAAGGCTGATTCAAATTAAATTATATTTAAAACAATACAGCTATAATGAACCGTTCTCAAAACCTCCACTCAATTTCATCTCATTTAAAAAAATGCAAAACCAAACAATCTGACCTAGCAGTGCAGCATGCAAACTATTAACGATGAAGGCAATGAACTTACATTGGAAGATGTACACATTTAATGGATCATGCACACAATCCCAGCAGAGCAAGTAGGAACTTAATTACTGTGCTGTGCTACTGGTTTAAAAATGAGCTACCCTCTGCAGAGATAGGAATTTTACAGAATAATAGTTCTCTAGTGGTGGCTTTTTAATAAGAGTGGAACCATAAAACACCTAATATGAATAGATGTAACTTAACTACTTCACAGATCTGCACAGTATTTACAAAGCAAAACCAGAATATATAACATTTGTAAGAAAATATGACTGGGGGGAATTAATGTGTTTGGTGGATTTTCTTTTGTTTGTTTGCCTTAAAAAAAAAAATTTGTAAGGGAACCATTCATTCACATACGATATAACAATGTGCTGCATGTGGACTTACATACATGATAATTTAGCTAGTAAGTCGGCCATCCTTAACTATTAATTTTCAAAGGTATGTTTCTTAGCTAACTGTACACAATCCTTTACATAGAAAGTAAATAAATGTAACTGCTATGCAAATTCAGGATAACAAAACTCAGGATATCAAACTAATCTCAGCTGAAATGTGATATACTGCAAGAATTATAATTTCTCCTAAAGTAGAAATGTAGCTTTTCAAAGATATTATAAATAATACGTTTATTTTAACTTGTATCCACATTTCAAATCAAAGAAGCTGCCTGAATATGACCAGATCAACTAAAAGTATGTATCGGCACAAACTTCCCTCTAAAATACTTAATTTTATTAGTGAAATGGTACCCAAGATAACGAGTATACAAAGAATCTCTTTGCTCTATGCTACTTACACATCATAAATAAGACAGCTGTTGTTGCAAAACAAAATCCTTCACAGTCTTTCTATAAGCATGCAGATTTGTCATTATTTTAACAGAATAAGCTGTTTACCAGCCAACAGCAGGTGGCTTAAACATCACAAAAAACCCAGTATTTTCTATAGTCTTAAATGTAGACAGGGGCAAGAACATAAAATTCCATTTAAAAAATGAAGAGCAGCTTCACAATCAAATTGAGTTTCATTACCTTAGGAATTGGGAAAATTTTTCATTCTGTGTAATATGCGCTTTTTTTGGTAAGAATTAACTATGCAAAGGAAAAGAAAAACAAATTGAAAACAAATAGTTGATATGCTATTCAGGGTTCTTTTAACTGAAAGAAATAACTCTTCCCGTGAGGTAAGGCAATTAAGTACTTTGATTGCATTAAGTTGTATTAAAAAGAAACTACTTGATTTTTAGGTATACATTTTAAAGGTATGACTCCTAAGAAATCTCACAATGATGAAACTGATTAAATTAGTTCAGAGAGCACAAGCCACGTTTTACCTTGACAAAAATACTTGCTTTGTCATTCTCTTCTTTACATGCTCTCTCTTTAAAGAATGAAAAAATAATTTCTACCATATAACTCCTATGTAAATTAGAGTTTTTTTCCTAAATTATTTATCCCCTCAGCTTTGCATACAATTCCTTTTATATCATCCAACAGGTATGAGAGATTATGATAGAGAGGTAACATTTAAGGCCATCCAAACATAGATTAAATGTTTAAAGGGCTGTCTTTGATGCAGGTGATCAGAAAATGCTTTGTATTCCCCAAAATGCATCTTTGCTTTTACCTATAAATCTCTTCTAAACATTAAAAAAAAATAAAAATGGAGCTTTAGTATTTTAACAAGTGAATCAAACAATCATTCTGACAAATCACTTGCATTCTTGTCTACAGTATGGTGGTAGCAAAATAGCAATAGAGATCATGTAAGATTTAGCTGAATGAATGCACATATATTTCTAGAAAATTCCACATTGTTTTCAGAAGGCACAAAAGCTTCTGCTTGTGCTCTCATATTTTTTTAAACAAATAAGAAAAAATATTTTTATAATGACACCTGTACTATTTGTAGCTATACAGACACAATGCAGTACAGCTCAAATCAAAGCTGTAAGTTCTAATAATATACAGATGTGCTCACTTTCTGGAAAGACAAAAAAAGACAGCAAACTAAAGCAACCCCAAAATAAACCAGTAAACTAATCTATTATCTATAATGTTCCTTTTAGGAACAGAAAATATCATGCATTGTTCAAATACTTTAAAAGAAATATTCATTTAAGGGATATTAGTAAAAATTGTTTTAAATAAAACATAAGAATCTCAAGCAGTGAGCAAATGAAAAACAACTAGTCAGTGGGCATTTAACATAAGAACCATAAAACTCTGTGTATGTTTAA
Source organism: Chaetura pelagica (assembly GCF_000747805.2). Classification (NCBI taxonomy): domain Eukaryota; kingdom Metazoa; phylum Chordata; class Aves; order Apodiformes; family Apodidae; genus Chaetura; species Chaetura pelagica. Next base: position 18,009 of record NW_009952428.1, read on the forward strand.
AAACCCTTTTTCTATAGTTTTCATTTAAAGCAAAAGAAAGCATGTATATTTATGCACCATTTCCAAGCACATCAAACAGTACACACTGAAGTTTTTGTGGATCTTTTAACCCACAAAGTAAAACAATACAAAATTCATCAACATCTTTTAAACAACCTTCAATGCATATCTTCATCTTTGTTTGGATAGTACAGGTTTACATCTTTCTGTTTCTACTTATTTGTAACAGTTTACGGCAAAACTTAACATAAATCATTTTACAAATAAGTATAGCCGTCATGGAAATGCATGGATTTTAAAAGATTAATAGTTCCGATGGCATCTTCCTTTTCATTGTATAAATACTGGTCTGTGCTCTCTTGCTTTACAGCAAGAAATCAACAAAGCTATCACAATACTTGGAAGAGCTACTAGTTCAGGTTGATTGCTTTGACATTTTCTTCTTCATTCTGAAAAAGAAAAAGCTTTCCATTTCATTCCTTAGTTGAGTCAGAGGCCCATTCTTCACTTTAAACCTCTTCCATTTTAATTAAGAGGTTTTCATCATTTGGTTGACAGTTTCCATTCTGTTGTAGTTCGACTTCATCTGTCCTTTTTGTATCTCTATTGCCTACTTCCTTGTCAGTTTCTGAATTTGGATCCTCTTTAGTGTGATCTTTGTCCTACCAAAGATAAAATTATTTTACAAGAAATAAATAAATAAATCATACTCTTAGCATTACAGGATATGAGCTCTTACCAACTCTTGGTATTTTGATTGCCTCAATTTTTACACACCTATCTTGACTCAGCAATTTTCAGAATAGAGATGGGAAGCCCACACTGGAGCAGCTTGCTCCGGACCTTGTGGAAACAACTCACGAAGGAAAGGTTCGTGGAGGACTCTCTCCCATGGGAGGGACCCATGGGGAAGCCGGGGAGGACTGTAAGGAATCCTTCCTGAAGAGGAAGGAGCAGCAGGAAACAACAAACTGTGGACTCACTCTAAACCCATCCCCCTGTGCCACTGCGGGGATGGAGGTAGAGAAATTGGGAACAAAGTAATTTGGGCCCAGGAAGAAGGGAGGGGTGGGGGTAACATATGTAAGCACTGCTCTTTGTGTTGTCTGTGTCCTGTGTGCATTTGATTAGTGTGAAATTAAATTATTATTTTTTCCCCAAGTTGAATCTGTTTTGCCTGGGACCTTAATTGGTGGAACACTCCCTGCCCTTTGTCTAGACCCATGAGCCTCTAGGTGGCCTTTGTCCATCCCTGTGGGGCGGGGAGATTTGAGTGAGTGGCCACATGGCTGGTTCTTTGTTGTCATGTTAGGCCCAAACCACGACAGGGAAAAAGAAGGGGGGACATTTGGAATTATGATGTTTTCCTTCCCAAGCAACTGTCTAGTGTGATGGAGCCCTGCTTTCCTGGAGATGGCTAAACACCTGCCTGCTGATGGGAAGAACTGAATTAATTCCTTGTTTTGATTTGTTTGTGCATGTGGCTTTTACTTCACCTATTAAACTGTTTTTATCTCAACCCATGAGTGTTCTCACTTTTACTCTTCCATTTCTTTCTCCCATCCCACCTGGGGGGAGTGAGTGAGCAGCTGTGTGGTGATTAGTTGCTGGCTGGGGTTAAACCAGGACACAGCCAAACTAACTCTGAATCCTGCTGCTTAGTTGCACAATCTGCTTCCTGCTTGCTGGTACAGATAGGCAGCCAGCCAACTCCTAACATATGGCACAGAACAAAAAAAAGAGTGAAACAAAGAAAGTGTTTCCATAACCTATTTACACATTGTGCTATAGGCCCAGTAAAGTTTAAACAAAGAAGAAAATACAGAAAAAGAACGGAGGGAATTCCAATAATCATTCCACTTGCAGCACTTCACTCTGCTTATCGCTTGGTCACACAGCTTACCTTCAAAGTAGTGGTGCTTTTGTCAGATTTCTCCTTTTCCTCTTTTTCTTGACTACTTTTTTCTTTGGATGTGAAGCGTTCCCTTTCTCTTATTTCATTATTTGTATCCTTCTCTCTTTTTTTTTCTTTCTTGTTTCTGTTTAAGAAAATTTTTACTCAAATCAGAATTTGATCCAACAGCAGCAAATGTACTATCAATGCATACACTAAATGTACTATACAGTAAATTGCACAGTACAGTAACTAAGAATATTGGTATCCTAGTTTGCTTTCCTTCAGAAAAGTTCAGTCACCTTCACACAATTGAACTGCAAACTAAACTCTCATCTGGGTGATTTAAAAAGAACAAAACAAAACAAAACAACAACCCCAAAACCCGATAACATAACAAAACCTCCTTCATAAATACAAAGGGAGTTTTTTACTGGAGACAGCTAAATGTTCAGTATAAATGGTATTCGCAGAGAAAACCAAATTAATCTGTATTCGATTAAGGGCTTTTATTGATTTGAAGCAAATTTTCATAATTAACAGATTTACACAGATTTGGTTTGTTTTAAATTAGAACTGAATCATACTGACCAATTTAAATTATCTGAGATAATTATCTGAGACTAGTGAAAAGGCAGTAAATCAATGAAAATACTTTCCAAATTGTTTTCATTATATGTATCTGCATCCACTTTCTAGTCTTCCGTTTCTTGAAAAACAAACCTTTTCTCCTTAGAAAAGACAATTATTATTAAAGAGCTTCTTGCATAATAATAAAAAATATCTAGAAGAAACACAAATTGAGTTAGCTCCTTTCATAACACTGATCACATTTCAATTTAACAAAAATACTTTTTCCTCCTTTACTGCTCATAAACGTTTATGTTTACATCAAACTGACCTTCTTGGAGAAGGAGTTTGTGAAGACTTTCTATTTGTTGTTTTAGATGTTTTAGGAGACTTGGAAGGACTTCTAGTCTTCCTTTTATGCCTTTCCCTGGAGGACCAAGAAATTAAAGATCACCAAAGAATAAAAACAATTAACTCAGGAAATGCATAAAACCAGAAAACTTACATTTGTCTGACACAACTAAGTAAATAACCTCTAATTTAACATTATATATCACAAATAGTATAAATGAACTGTACAAAGCAAAAAAAATTAATAAATTATAAATTATAGGTTTCAGTTTGACAGGAAAGGGGAGAATAGAAATGGGAAGCAGGAAAAAAAAAGTTGTGCCCTTTCAGATTTTAGTTTTATGTTTATCCTCACATACTTTTACTTATACCTGATAACAATGGAAACACACTGAATTCACCAATCCTGTTTCTTCAGTTAGGAAAAGAATCCAAGTGAATGAAAAGCCACATTAAGACAAAAGACATAACTTGAGCAATACAAACTTCAAAACTTAACATTACAAGCTTGAGATAACCGCAATTTCAGTTCAGCGTGACAGAAGTTTAATTCCTGAACACATGAGCTATCATTCCTATTGGCTTAGAAGCAAACAGTGCAAAATGAAGCTCAAGCAGTTGTCAACTTATTAATTTTGATTTTAATATCTATTGTTTTCCTAGCAGTCCATGCTCAGCAAACCTATGTATCCTTCTATAACGCACTGAAGAGCTCTTAGTATTTTACAAAACAGCTGTTTTACACAGATGTATGGAATTTGCTGAAGTTGCTGTTATGGAGTCTGATCTCAAATAGAACAGAACGTTAAATAACTGGTTGCAAACACACTGAGGCACATGTTAAAGCAAAAACTAAACAAGTAAAGCTTCATTCAGTGTAAATGTAGAACATATCTCTGTCAAAGTAAGATGACTCTGTTCTATCACCTCTTCATAGAGCAGGAAAAGCAGACAGGAAGAACCATCAAAGAAAAACAGGGAATTAAAAAACAATTGACAGGGTACTTTAAGATACAGCACAAAAGCTACACTTATGCATACCAGCTTTTGTAACTCACACCTAATATCTTTAATATTTAGAAAGGCAAAGAAAACAACAGTTATTGGATAAATTACAAAATTATATATTAAGTTATACCTAGTATCACTATCTGGATTCATACTCTGACAATATAACCTAGTCGAAAGCTGCACAGGACAAAAGTTTATAACTATTTTGTTCAGCAAGTTCTTAAGTTTGATTCAATCTTTGGTAAACAAAAAAATAAAGTAGCCTCAAAATCATGGAAAACACCCACAATCATTGATCAGCTATTCACTGGTTAACATGCACCTCATTTTGAACATTCTGACATTTATCATAACCTTTTTTCAAATTAAGACATTGGAAATGAATATATTATTCTAACAGTGCTCCCACTTGGCCTACATTGAACACATCCCCACTTTATTTTGCTTTCCTGCATACATATCTGTGAGCAACCAAGTAAATGCCCTAACAATTGTGTTCAAACTAGAAACTGTTTATTCATGAAACCTAATATTCAGTTTCTGCTTTCCATATTTCGAGTTGAAGAACTACAGCTGTGTCTGACAGTGTTCCTATCTCTGTTACATTTGTCAATACAAAGATTTTTGTGCACGTTTTTATTAACACTCTTAATGCTAATAGAGCAAAATTTAAGAAAAAAGACTTTGAAAACTTTGATAGTGATCATATGTCTCTAAATCAGAACTAACTTTCTTTTCTCAAAGGAAAAATACCACAAGCTTATGACTGGAAGCAACTTCCTGCTGGTTTAAATAAAGTTAACTAGGAATGGCTCTGAGATTTGCCTTTGACCAACACCAGGTTTAGCATTGCTAGGATCTTTTAATTCTGAGACAGACAGGAGCTTTGGGGCAGAGAGATTTCTCAACATGTGTCTCCAACTAGCAGTACCTAGGAGAATGGTGGCAGTGTGAACTAACTTCCTGGAAAGAGAGAAAGCTTTCAGCATCTTCATATTCTGTTTGCCCCTAACTAAAGTACAAATTTTGGTTTTGACTCTAATGGAATTTGCTAATGCCAGCAGAAATTGCGCCAGTGAAATACATGGGGTCCCTCTGTCCTCTTTAAGGTTAAAAAAAAAGCAAAAATCCCAGACAGACAATACTTAATGAGTAAGACAGAGTGGACTTGAAATTACCACCTTCGGGTTAGGTGATTACTGGGTTATGAAGGAAGATACCGCTTTAGTCATCAAGAAGTCTTCTCTTTGGACAAAATCACTACCTATCTCCTTTGCTAGCTTTTAGATGTTTCTTGGAAAAGGAGCCTGATTCTTCTCTTCCTCTGGTCTGTCACTCTTCCTTCTTCTAGGAATCAAAAATGCCCATCTGATTTCTAGTACTTGCATGCTGTTGTAAAGCAAGGTGAGCTGCCACCGAGTTCTTAGAAGGTCCTCTATGTTCTATTAAATCTCTTCTCCAAAAAATTGGAAGACCTTCCAATATTTTACTCTCTTCAGGAAAAGGATCTGCATCTTAAAAAATGGTCCCAACTCAATGCTGCAGACAGCTGAAATGCAAGGTTTTTGGATAATCTTCTCCTTAATGGTTTGTAACCATTTCAACTAGGCAAACTCAATTGCCAAACAGACAGCCCTAAATATAAGCTAACTGGAACTTGATAGTCCAACCTATTGCAAGGTTTAATTGACCCTGCCATTACTGACATAGACCTTTCTATTCATATAAAAATCCTTGCTATACAGTGCCACCCTATAGATCAGTATCAAAACCCCTGTTGTCACTAAATAGTTTATTACATGGTTGATTATGGCTTTTGCTATAGTCCTGTTGATAAATCATAGAACAATAACCAGAGCAGATACACAGAGCAGTATTATCCTGACTGCATGCCACATGTACAATTGCATGTTGGGAAAATGGTCCAGCAGAAACACTGCAGAAAGCGTCTGTTCAGTTTTCAACCCGTCAGTATATTCAGCAGAAGCATTGCCCAGTTACCTGAGATTCCTCCCATCAGAGATGGAATTCAAAACATTCAGCCAATTAGTCAGAATTTATAGCCTGGGGCTTAAGACTGAGCCCCACACTGGGCACCAATTAACTATTGTCACTGTTTAACTCAGGATCGGCAATTAAACAAATGATACTAATGCTCTCTTATCCCCTCCCCCAGATAGAGAAGGAGAGAATAAGGACAGAGGCTTCTGGATTGAAAACTAAACAACACAGCTTTAATGGAATACTAGTGATAAAAGACAATATGTACAAATATATACAAGTATGTGCAGGAATATGCAAAACCCCCAATTGCTTCCCCCACCTCCAGCAACTCCCACGGAACTCTCCTGAGCTGTGAGCAGTCCTGAAAAATCCTGGACCACTGCCGGAAATAGCAGCAGAGCAGATAGGAGCTGAGGGGAGAGTTATGAGGGTCAGGAATGAACGAGCCGACAGATCAAAGGAGATGGACAGATGGTGTCCTCCCTGGACGCTGGCCATGTACAGAAGAGAAGGAAGAAAGGACTGACTTTTGTGATCCCTGAATTTATACAGAGATTTACGTATATATGGGATGGAATAATCTCTTTGGCCAATTTTGCTGTGTGTCTAGTCCACTTCTCCCTATGGAAGGGCTGTAGATACGAGTCTTCTGCTCCTTTAGTGTCTGAAACAGCAGATTTAAAAAGTGGCCTTGGTCTCTCAGCACTAAGTATAAACATTCGAGCACTATCAGTCTACTACCTGGAAAACTTGCTGCTAGTTTCAGCAAGTGTGCTGCTTAAAAGAGAGTTCACTTGTTCTGGTTTGAGCCAGGGTGAAGCAAATTTTCCTTTTACTGATTTTTTTTTCCTTCAGTAAGCTCTCTTAATTAGCAGCAAGTTTTACAGCTAGTCTAAAAGGAAAACTGGCTTCATCTTGCCTTTAACAAGGACACAGCTGTAGAGACTGAGGACACTGAACAGCTGCATACCTTGTCTGGCCTTTCAGATGACCCTTCTCTAGTGGGGTTGCTGAAGGTTGAATACAAGCAGGTGCCAACTGCCATTTCAACGTTGTGTAGACGACAATATTGCACCAACAGAGATTCTGTGATCCCCATTCATAAGCTGATCTGGCAAATGGAGAGCCAAGGAGTGATCAGCAGGACTCACTCAACCTTCAAAACACTCCCACATAGCCAGTGCGAAAGCCTGATGGCAAGTGGAGGCTGACAGTGGACTATCATGGCCTAAATGAGGTTACACCACTGCTCAGCACTACTGTGCCTGACATGCTAGAACTTCAGTATGAGCTAGAGTCGAAAGCAGCCAGGTGGTATGCCACTATTGACATTGCTCTTTCCTTTTTCTCTATGCCTCTAGCACCAGAGTGCAGGCCACAGTTTGCTTTCACCTGGAGTGGAGTCCATTACACCTGGAATGGACTGGCCCAGGGGTGGAAACACAGCTTAACCATTTGCCATGGACTGATCCATGCTGCACTGGAGAAGGGTGGAGCTCCAGAACAACTGCAGTACATCAACAACATCATTGTGTGAGGTGATACACCAGAAGAAGTCTTTGAGAAAGGTAAAAAGATCATCCAAATTCTTCTGGATCTTGGTTTTGCTGTGAAAAAAAGGAAGGTCAAGGGATCTACAGGAAAGGTCCAGTTCCTGGGAATTAGATGGCAAGATGGACGTAGCCAGATCCCAATGGACATTGTTGTGGTTCTTTTCTCTCTCTCCTGCCTGGCTCACCATTAATGTAGTTTGGGCCCAACATGACAACAAAGAATCAGCCACATGGTCACTCACTCAACTTCCCCACACACACACAAACAGTCTGGGATGAGGAGGACAAAACTCATGGTTTAAGACAAAGGACAAGGAGGGTTTTCACCAATTAAGATCCCATGCAAAACAGACTCAACTTGAGGAAAAAATAATAATTTTATTTCACACTAATCAAACACACACAGGACACAGACAACACACAGAGCAGTGCTTGCATATATCACCCCACCCCTCCCTTCTTCCCGGGCCCAAATTACTTTGTTCCTGGTTTCTCTACCTCCTTCCCCCCAGCAGCACAGGGGGATGGGGATGGAGTTTAGAGTCAGTTCACAGGCTGGTGGTTCTTGCCGCACCATCCTCCTCAGGAAGGATTCCTCACAGTCCTCCTCTGCATCCCCACAGGGTCCCTCCCATGGGAGAGAGTCCTCCACGAACCTCTCTTCCATGAGTCCTTCCCACGAGGTCTGGAGCAAGCTGCTCCACCATGGGCTTCTCACAGAGTCATGGGCTCCTTCAGGAACCACCAACTCCCCTCACACTGGGGTCTTCCAAAGCTATGTAATCAGAGTCCACTAGCAGCAAATCCACTGGCCACAAAATCCAAGTCCACTGGCCAGGTTCCCCCCTCCTGGCACCTTCAGAGAAAGTTTCACCATGTTCCTCCATGAGTGCAGGGGCACAGCCTGCCATCTAGCCATGGATTGCAGGGAAACTTCTGCTAGGGCACCTTCTTCCCCTTCTTCCTCACCAACCACCAGCACCACTCTCCTTCCACAGCACAGCTCTTCTCTACCCAATCCTTCTCTGCTCCAGTATTATAGCAGCTCTTTTGTATGTTAATCACTGAGGCGGATCTATTATCCCTCTAATGGCATGTTGGCTGGGTTTTGAAGCAGGGGGAGCTTCTCAGCCTCTTACCGGAGCCATTTCTGGCACCCTGCTACCAAAAAACTTAGCAAACCAAACCAGAACTAAACAGACGTGATTAACAAAATAACAGCTATGGCCCCACCATCAACTAAAAAGGACACTCAAAAATTTTTAGGGACTGTTAGGTCCTCAAAAAGGACACTCAAACCTTTTTAGGGACTGTTTCTGGAGAATGCATATTCCACGTTACAGTGAAATTGTGAACACCTCTCTATGAGGTGACCTGAAAGAAGAGTGACTTTAAATGGGGTCTTGAACAACAGAAAGCTTTTGAGTAGATTAAAAAGGAGATTGTGCAGGCAATGGCCCTTGGACCAGTTCAAACAGGGTCAGACATCAAAAATGTGCTCTACACTGCAGTACAACAGTCCTACCTGAAGCCTCCAGCAGAAAGCACCAGGGGAAACTTGAGGTCGACCCCTGGGTTCTGGAGCTGGAGGTACAGAGGTTCCAAGGTGTGGGGAACAGTCCGCAACACAAGGCCATCTATATGTTGACTGAAAAGGAGATACGTGCACCATATAGAGGAGTTAGAGCCACTTTGGAAGTGATTGGCACTGAAGCTCCTTCTAGCGCCCCGTCTGCCAGTACTGGGCTGGATGTTCTAGAGTAACCTTTCTCCTATCCATCATGCCACTGATTTGACTTAGAGTAAATGGACTGCTTTAATCACCCAGCAATCTCAAATAAGAAGGCCTAATCGTCTAGGTATTGTAGAAGCAATAACAAACTGGCCAGAAGGCACACACTTTGGAATGCCACCACAAGAAGTGGTGAGATGGGCTCAAGAAGCTCCACCATATGATCATCTACCAGAGACCGAGAAACAATTTGCTCTTTTCACCGATGGCTCCTGTCGTCTTGTAGGGAACCGCTGAAAGAGGAAAGGTGATGTGTGGAGTCCTAAACGACTAGTTGCACAAGCAGATGGAGGAGGTGAATCAAATATGTTTGCAGAGCCATCCAGCTGGCTTTGGACATTGCTGAGCGAGAGGGGCGGCCAAGACTCTGTGTCTATACTGACTCGTGGATGGCAGCAAATGCCTTGTGGGGTTGGCTAAAGCAGTGGCAGCAGAACAACTGGCAGCGAAAAGGTAAACTTATATGAGTTGCAGATCTGTGGAAAGATATTGCAGCTCTGATAGAGAAACAGGTTGTAAAGGCGTGTCATGTAGATGCACATGTGCCTCTGAGTCGAGCCACTGAGGAACATCGACACAACCAATAAGCAGATGAGGCTGCTCAATTGTTCCAAATAGACTTAGACTGGGAACACAAAGGTGAACTCTTTCTGCCTCGATGGGCCCATGATGCTTCAGGTCATCAGGGCAGAGATGCAACATACAGATGGGCTTGTGACCCAGGGGTGGACTTAACCATGAACACTATTGCACGGGTTATCCATGACTGTGAGACTTGTGCTGCAATTAAGCAGTCTAAACACTTGAAACCTTTGTGGTATGAGGGGAGGTGGTCAAAGTACAGGTATGGTATGACTCAAGAAAGGATACTTCTGTGACCCAAAAGGGTACCGGTGGGCCTTTGGTATAGCAGCTGTAGAGACTGAGGACACTGAACAGCTGCATACTTTGCCTGGCCTTTCAGATGACCTTTTCTAGTGGGGTTGCTGAAGGTTGAATAGAAGCAGGTGCCAACTGCCATTTCAACGGTGTGTAGATGACAATATTGCACCAACAGATTCTGTGATCCCCATTCATAAGCTGATCCGGCAATCGGAAAGCCAAGGAGTGATCAGCAGGACTCACTCACCCTTCAACAGTACTATAAAGCCAGTGTGAAAACCTGATGGAGAGTGGAGGCTGACAGTGGACTATCATGGCCTAAATGAGGTTAGACCACTGCTCAGTGCTGCTGTGCTGGACATGCTAGAACTTCAGTACGAGCTGGAGTTGAAAGCAGCCAGGTGGTATGCCACTATTGACATTGCTCATGCCTTTTTCTCTATTCCTCTAGCACCAGAGTGCAGGTCACAGTTTGCTTTCACCTGGAATTGACTGCCTCAGGTGTGGAAACACAGCTTAACCATTTGCCATGGACTGATCCATGCTGCACTGGAGAAGGGTGGAGCTTCAGAACACCTGCAGTACATGGACAACATCATTGTGTGCAGTGACATGTCATAAGAAGTCTTTGAGAAAGGTAAAAAGAGCATCCAAATTCTTCTGGATGCTGGTTTTGCTGTAAAAAGAAGCAAGGTCAAGGGACCTTCATAAGACATCCAGTTCTTGGGCATCAGGTGGCAAGATGGATGTCGCCAGATCCCATTTGTATATAATTGTATATATTTTATTTTATCATTAATGTTTAATTAATGTTATGTAGTTTAGTTTTCAATCCAGAGCATCTCTCTCCTCATTCCCTCTCTCTTT
>NW_009952428.1:28945-39252 GCF_000747805.2 Chaetura pelagica
AGGGAGGGGATTGAGAGCATTGTTGTCAGTCCTGAGTCAACCGGTGACACCTGAGAAGAGGTATCCCAGTCATTTCTGACAGTACAGAATTTTTCCCTTTGTGAATTTGAGAGCTCATTTTTCTGGTCCCCTCTACTGAGAGATCCAAGGAGAAAGGACACAAATGTTCAAAACAGTAATAGCTTCTGTACCTCTGCTAACTGTCTTTGGATTAAATGTACTAGTCAAAACACAGGACATTTTAATGTAATGTTCCTATAGGTAAAATCATCATACCATAGTTTAATTTTGCATAATATGTAACAATTGAATTCTCCAGTTAAACTTCTCTAAGCTTAAGCTAATTAAGAAGCTATCAGGGTGGCTGAAAGGAAGGATTTAATTAGTGTCCTGGTTTGAGCCAGGATGAAGCAAATTTTTTCTTTTTACTGATTTTTTTTTCCTTCAGTAAGCTTTCTTGTAACTAGCAACAGTGTGTTCTGCTAGGCTGATAAGACAGTGGAATGTTTTTCTAACTACTGAGGCTTCAAGGCTGCACCTGCACTCTGCCGGCTCAGACACTATGGGAAGATCTGTGACCCCCCCGTAGGAGGCTGAGTTAGACAGACAGCAAAATTGGCCAAAGATATTCCATTCCATATATCTACATAAGCTCAAAGGAAGGTCAGAGATCACAGAAGACAACTTCCTTCCTCCTTCTTCTCCCCTTCTCTTCCGTCCATGGCCGGCGTCCAGGGAGGACTCTGTTCATCCATCATCGTCGACCCTTAGGTTCGAGTTCTCTGACCCCCATAACTCTCTGCTCTGTTCCAGCAGCAGCTCTGGGATTCCTCAGGACTCTTCCCAGTTCAGGGAAGTGCTGTGGGAGTTGCTGGGGTGGGGGGAAGCAAGAGGTTTTTGCCCATACCTGAATATATCTGTATATAATTGTATATATTTTCTTGTATGATTCATTAGTGTTTTAATTAAAGCTGTGTAGTTTAGTTTTCAATCCAGCCAAGTCTCTCTCTTTTTCTCTCTCTCCTTCCCTACCTGGGTTGGGGGGGGAGGGGATCGAGAGCATTGTTGTCGGACCTGAGTCAAACAGTGACAATTAGGAACCTAAATCTCGTATTTTTGGAATCTGGATTCCATTTAGAAAAAGAATATGAGTGCACTGATTAGCATTTTGAAATAAGTACTACCTGAAACATATGCATAGGCATTTTCAAATAGAATAAATTTCTGACAATTGCTTGGAATTACTTAACATATTAACATATTAAGCATCAATAAAGGAAGCACTACCCAGGCTTATCTATGGAAAGTTCATAACAACTGACCTACTTGCTCAGGAAAGTATCAGAAATTTGTTATTTGTTTCAGCCCAGATAGCTTAAAAAATACTTCAGTCCCTTCTCAGTTCAGGTTTGGGGTATGAAAGGTCTTTAAAGCTAAAATATATATGTCTGAAACCTTAAATTTTTCAGTGCTGAGATACACAGTTCTTTAAGAAAGACTGCAGTTAAATTCTTAATACTGATTACCCACAAGCATAGTGCTCAGTCTCATTTTCTCCAATTGATAACAAAGGGAAGATTGTTGGGGAATACCAGAAGCTCGTAAAGGCCTATATAATAGCCTTGAAGAGTTACAGGATGTCCTGGTTTGAGCCAGGATGAAGCCAATTTTTTTTTACTGATTTAGCACCAGGTGCCCTACGATCATGTAGTATGACTCACTTAAACCAGCGACAAAAATGCTCTCATCCCAGCTTACTGAAGGAAAAAAAAAAAAAAAAAAAATCAGTAAAAGGAAAAGTGGCTTCATCCTGGCTCAAAACTGGACACAGGACTAACAAGAACTGAGATAACAGGACTGTAGCTTGCGTACCTTAATAACCATTAATCTCCTGAAGAGGAACCTTGAGAGATAACAAAGGAAACATTGTGCCACAAGGCATGAGGTCAGCGGAACAACAGAAACTGAAGACGGCAGGGGAAGATAGAGACCACTGACTCAAGAAACACCCCCTCCCCAATTAAGACCACTTCTTACTGAACATGTACCTGGATTTAAAAGGACACTGTGTCTTTAAACAGAAGCAGGGAGTACAATTAACCAATGAGACTGGTAGTGATGTTGCTAACCAATAAATGTAAATAAAGGCAAATCTTGATGCTTGCTAAACATGCCATAGCTGTTTGTATGGGGTGTACTAGCTTTGTGAATTTACCATGTAGCACCCCTTTCTGTGCAGAACCAGAATAATGAAATACCTTGACTCTGTGTGCAGATTGGACTATTGCACACCAGGTAAATGGACTCAATTTTGGGACAACACAGTCAATTTACCTTTCAAAGAGAATTTGAACTGTAACTTCAGGTAAAATCAATTTAATTGGTAAAGATTCCTAGTCAGGGTAGAACAAAACCGTTAACAACCTATTCTATTACAACTCTTCCTGTTTAAATGTAGTTAGGGTAAATTTTCAAGGGTTTATCCTCTAGGGTAATTAAACTGCTTCTTCCTGAAGTTGGCTACCAAAAGAGCATCTAAATTGGAAATCTGTTTTTTCCTTCTGTCTCTTGTGGGCATATTTTAACTTGCTGGCTGAGTGTTTAGTGCCAAATCATGCCAAATCGATTAAGAGAACTAAACCGGATCTATTAAAAGTGGGGTTTTAATAACCTAGATTATTTGGTATTCGGTTTTAAAATAATAAGTCCTTCGCTTTGCTAAAGAACGAGGAGACTGATTAACAAGGTACTCGGGATTCGTGCAGGGATTAGTTAAACGCGCCCACAGCTGCACCTTTTCCATGTATGATAGAGCTAACTAACCGCCCAAGTCACACTAGCAGAGCGCTGCATGCGGCATCTGGGCCGTCGTGCTCGCTTTCTCTGCTATGCAAGCGCCGGGGCTGCTCCTTCCCGCAGGATCTGCGGTCTGGTCCCCTGACAGTCCAGGGCGGGTAGCGTGTGCGTGAAGGGAGGCCGGGGGAGAAGAGAACACAGTCCCGCCCTGGCAACAGTGGCTTCGCTGGCTCATTAGGAAACCGGAGGAAAGAGAGGGTTTTTTCCCCCTCCTCTCTTGCAGGGGAACCCTCGCGGCTGAACTCGGAGTCCCGTCTGCGCGGAGTGAGGGCTTCGGCTCCACGGTGAGCCTCAGCCGACACGAGAACGGCTGCCCACCCAGAAACACCTCCAAGGAGGAATCGAATTCGCCGCTAGAGCGCCCGCATGCTAGGACGCTCTGGCAGGCGCCGCGCGCTCCTCTCTGTCGTCAGGTCCGCCTCTCCGGCTGTTGTGTGGCGCCGCCGGGAGCGGAGTGGTCGTGCAGGCTCCGCCATGATGAACAGCGGAGGGATCGGGGTGCCGCTCGGCTTCCCCTTGGGCCCCACGTCTGTTATCCAGGTCACGAACCTGTCCTCGGCAGTGACCAGTGAACAGATGCGGTCTCTCTTCGGCTTCCTGGGAGATATCGAGGAGTTGCGTCTCTATCCCCCGGAGTAAGTAAGGCCTGTGCCGGCCTCCGGAGCGACAGAGACGTGGGGTGAGGAAGAGGCCTAGAGCGGTCGGGAGGATGAAGGAAAGGGAAGAGGTAGAAGGTCCTATGTGCCATCTTGACTGTGGGTACCAGAGTCTCCCGCATAGGGAGGGTGGGTCACGTGGTCCCACCCTTTAGTACGGGGCTGGAGCGTGAGGGGGCTTCGCCCAGACCCAATATGGTGGGCCTGGTCCGGAGGAGGGGAGCAGCCGCGGCATTTCCGGAGCGGTCTGTAGAAAGACAGGTCAGGGGGGTTGTGCTTTCGTGGTGGCGGCCAGGGCCGCGGCCACCCGGTGGGGACTGTCGGCACTGAGTCACAGCCTAAGGCCTGGCGAGAAGCGTGCTTCTAGGCTGTCCCGAAGTGCTTTTCTGGCACAGGTCTCGTTTCCCCCCCTTTTCCTGAAAACCTCTTTTCAGTGACGTACCTTTATTTACGCTTGGACTCATCCCAAGTGGAGGGGGGTCTGACGGGAGCGCTCCAGGCTCGACTCCTGCCCGGCTGGCTGCCAGGCTGTGTTGCCCGTGTGATGCATGCTTGTGGAACTAACTCTGTTTGAAGGGCTCTTTTCTCCTTTGAAAAATGCCCTCGATAAGGCGTTTGTAGTAAATAAAAGTTAATTGACATTACACATTGCTCTAAATTGTAGCTGACCTTGTTATTTCAGCGGCATACAAGGGATCTGCTCATATGGAAGATAATATCATATTTTGTGTTTCTTCCAAGTGTTGTCTCAAAATGGGATCCATTTACCTGGTGTGCAATAATCCAGTCTACCCACAGAATCAAGGTATTTCTTTATTCCAGTTCTGCACAGAAAGGGGTGCTAGGTGGTAAATCCACAAAGCTAGCACATCTTTCTTGTAATGCAGGGTTTCTTTTATACTCAAGAAAACACAAAGTTACCTTATCTCTAAGTATACAGATATCATTCATCTACATGATTGGTTAACTAGTTCTTTGCTTCCAATTAAAGTGGCAGTTCTTTTACTTTTCACTAAGCATAGAACTATTCGGGTTGGAAAAGCCCCTTGGGATCACCGAGTCCAACCATCATCCCTACTCTACAAAGTTCTCCCCTAAACCATATCTACCAACACCACATCCAAACGGCTCTTAAACACATCCAGGGATGGTGACTCAACCACCTCCCTGGGCAGCCTATTCCAGTGTCTAATTTCCTAATATCCAGTCTAAACCTTCCCTGTTGCAGCTTGAAGCCATTCCCTCTTGTTCTGTTGCTAATTACCTGTGAAAAGAGACCAGCACCAACCTCTCTACAATGACCTTTCAGGTAGTTGTAGAGGCTGGCGAGGTCTCCCCTCAGCCTCCTCTTCCTCAGACTCTTCCCAGCTCCTTCAAGCATTCTTCATAAGATTTATTCTCTAGGCCCTTCACCAGCTTCATTGCCCCCCTCTACTCACTCCAGCACCTTGATATCTCTCTTGAATTGAGGTGCCCAAAACTAGATGCAATTCTCCAAGTGTGGCCTCACCAGTGCTGAGTACAAGGTGACAATCACCTCTCTACTGCTGGTCACTGTGTGGTCTGAGGGAGCTGCCGAGATGGCCACTTTTAAATTTTGCCACAGTTTGCATGCTCAGAGGGTCGGGGGCTTTTGTGAGTAGGGGGTCCTTCCAGCCTGAGGGAAGTTATTTTAGTATGTTAATGAGGTGAGTTCTCACTAAGTTTAATTACTCATTGTTTTCTATGATCTGTTTGGCTTAGTGCTTAAGACTAAAAGCATTAGCAGTAGGTGTCTTCCATTCAACTCATGGTCACACCAAGATAAGCTCAGTAAACATCCCCTTCCATTGGTTATGCCAACCTGTCTCTTTTGACATAACAAGCAGATGGTGGCCAATGGAACAGGGGAGGAAAAGAAATACCGTTTTCCTTAGGGCAGCTGTTGTATTAGGAAGTGAATCACAGATATGCCCTTTTAAACCATATATATTTTCCCTTATGAAAATTAAACAGGAAAAAGCAGAAAGGGGCAGGGGGAGTAATTGACATCCGTACTTCAATTTTAATACAAAGACGACAGAAGAATAATATTTCATATTTTAAAAAAATAGCAAAAATGTTGGTATTTGTCTATTTTTCTGTTACTAGATTATGCTTGGTGAGGTTTGAATGAGGACCATTCAGAAAAATTAAATGTTTAATGTGTATATAAAGTACAGAAAATAGTAATCCACCAATATAAAGATAAAATAACCTTACCAATTTTAAACACTCTATTAGAATTATGGTGATTTTTGTACAGTTTTCTAGTTTTCTACTTTGTACTTGTTCCACAATACAATACACTTAATATGCTTGCTTTCTCCTAAGTTAATATTTTTTTTGTTATAGCTGTTACTCTTATTTTTTAGTAAGTTATAAGGTTTTAAGGCAAATAGATATTTTTTGACGTACATATGCAAATAGTTTGTGCCTCTGTATAAAATTTTACCAGTTTGTGTGCACACATAAAATATTAAAATCCAGTACCATAGCAGGGAAATGTCAGTTATAATACAGTAAACATTGGTTCTAAAAGATTATTTTAGTTTTCAGATGTGTTGTAGACATACGCATTTCCTTGCCATATAGTTGTGAATATCTGACCTGCCTTTCAAATTATTACCTTGGAGTTATTTTTTTTTTGTATTTAATGCCCTTTTTGTGAAACACTAAAAACATGCTTCCTGTATTATTATATTTTCAGAGAGTTAATAAGTTCAGAAAATAGTGTTTCATTGACAAGTTCACAGGTGGCAAAGGTATCCCAAGCAAAAAGATGCTACAATAGATGTCTGAAACTGGTAAAAATTACTTTCTGCCCCTATTTTTTCCTTATGTATTTAACAATTTAAGGCTTATATTTTTAAAAAAATAATTCACAGAATCTTTCTGGTTGGAAAAGACTTTTAAGATCATAGAATCCAACCATTAACCTAATTCTACCAAGTCCAGTGCTAAACTATGTCCCTAAGCTTCTATGTCTTTTAAATACCTCCAGGGATGGTGACTCAACCACCTCCCTGGACAGCCTGTTCCAGTGTTTGATAACCCTTTCAGTAAAGAAGCTCCAGCCCTGATGGGTGCGGGAAGAACTTGGTGCGCCCACCATTACGGTTCAGGCAGGCAGCAGGGGGGTGTTCCATGCAAGAATCGTCCGAGCAGGCCGCTCTCACCTGCAAAACCTGTTGCCTTTTATACCTCAGTGACCCCCTGTCCAGTCAGTGTTACTGCCGCAATGCATGAGCATACTGATATTCAGAGCCAATTAGCATCCATGAGCCCCAAGTTAGGGCGGTAACTATTAGGGGCAATACGTAACTTGTTGCCTATCCTTCCTGCCTTGTGTGACATCTTTTGTTTTGCTTTCATTTGTCCTTGAGCAGCAGGCCTGGTTTTGGTCCGTTAGCTGGGTATAATCAGTAGAAGGCCTTTGCTGACTTAAAAGGCATTTTGTTTAGACTTACGTGGGGAAGAAGAACCGTTTCTCACAGTCTTCAAGTGTTGGAAATTGAACAGACAATTCACATTATGTAATTGTTAGAGTTATTTACTGACATGCTGCCCTACATGTGGTATGTAGGGTATATGATATGTTGCTGCTTGCTTTGTGGTAAATTGATGGTAAATGCTAGGTGAGAGTTGTAGTTGTGATATGGGCTAATCGTCCTGCCACCTTTTTGCAAAAAGTCCTAATTTCTACCTAATTGTTCTCAGGAACTTGCATGGTACCTAAGCCATCAATAGCCCTTCTTTCTATTAATTAAAAGGAAGCTTGCTTTTACATTAGAGTAAACATCAGACAAAAAGTCATGTCATTCCAGTCTTAACTTTAAAAACATTTCTTTAAGTGTCACAGTTTAACTCAGGATCGGCAATTAGATGGATGACAACAATGCTCTCTGTCCCCTCCCCCTCCTACATAGGCAGGGAACAGAGAGAGAGAATAGGGAGAGAGGCATCTGGATTGAAAACTAAACTAGACAGCTTTAATTAAATATGAATGATAAGAAAATATATACAAGTATGTGCAGGAATGTGCAAAACCCCTATCGCCTCCCCCCACCCCCAACAACTCCTACTGCACTCTTCTGATCTGCGAGGCAGTCCTGAAAAGTCCCTGACCACTTCCAGAGATAGCAGCAGAGCAGACAGGAGCTGAGGGTAGAGATAGAGCAGTCAGGAACACACAGGCCTAGGGATTAAAGGAGATGTATAGATGGAGTCCTCCCTGGACGCCGGCCATAGTTGGAAGAGAAGGAAGAAGGGAGCTTCACTTCTGTGATCCCTGAAAACATTTGACACTGTCCCACACAACATTCTTGTCTCTAAAATGGAAAGACATGGATTTTATGTATGGACCACTCAGTGGATAAGGAATTGGCTGGATGGTTGCACTCAAAGAGTTGCAGTCAATGGCTCAATGTCCAAGTGGAGATCAGTGATGAGTGCTGTTCCTTAGGGGTCAGAGGGCTAGAGTACATCTCCTACGAAGACAGGCTGAGAGAGTTGGGGTTGTTCAGCCTGGAGAAGAGAAGGCTCCAGGGAGACCTCATAGTGGCTTTCCAGTACCTGAAGGGGGCCTACAGGAAAGCTGGGGAGTGAGAACTGTAGTGAAAGGACAAGGGGTAATGGATAAAAACTGGAAGAGGGGAGAATTATATTAGACATTAGGAAAAAATTCTACAGTGTGAGGGTGGTGAGACACTGGAACAGGTTGCCGAGGGAAGTTGTGGAAACCCCCTCCCTGGAGGTGCTCAAGGCTGGGTTGGATGGAACTTTGAGCAACCTGATCTATTGGGAGATGTCCCTGGCCATGCAGGAGGGTTGCAACTAGATAATCTTTAAGGTTCCTTCCAACTTGAACAATTTTATGATTGGTTTAAAGTTGGTATAAAAAATTTGCTCAGGAAACTTTGACTTAATGAGATTTTTAACCCTTTCATTGTAAGACCTGTATCTTAAAGATGGCTGTAGGTGGCTTTCAGTGCTCAACAACTCTTTTTATTTCATTCCATTATTATTGCCAAATGCCAGAGTGTTTTCATCACCTCTTCTTCCCTGTCCCATAAACAGAACTTTAGTCTTAAGATGAAGGATATTCAGAGAATTTGCCTCTTTTTTTTATTGACAAACTGCTCAGAAATTAAATTAAGGGGTGGTTGTAAAATCCTTTCGTAAAGTAGGATTTCTGTGTTGTCAGAGTTTTGCATTTACTTGAACGTATATTTTCCTTTTTGCTTATATCTTGAGGAAAATAGGGTGACTGAATTTTTTTTTCTAAATTTACCAAATGAGATCTGGTTTCTTACTGAAACTAAAGACTTAAATATTGTTAAGAAAAATTAAAGGTATATATGAAAATAACTTGTAAAACTATTGTTAGATAGTGTGAAATGGTCAACAAGACCAGAAAATAATATTGCAGTCACAGCTTTTGTAAGAGAATTAGCTTATGTACTAGGAGTTGTTACTATGTCAGGGATTTAGTGTGGGTTTGCCACTTCTGTGTAGAAGAGGGTAGCTTTAGTGGGGCTTTGCTGTCAGTTCCGGTGATATTTTGTCATCCATCTGAGGAAAAACTCCTGCAGTTTTGAATATCTGTGTATGGTCCTGATTTGGCTAGAGATCTGAATTCCCATGTTGAGAATGGAGAGTTGTTATTGTTTAACAAGTGCTCCTTAGTTTGCCATTTGCAAAACATTAATGCTTATTGAGTTTCCTCAAGTGGGAATACACAGAGGCCATTAAGGAGGTAGGAGGAGGAGGCAGCCTGCAAGCCTGTGTGTGCAGATCTCTGAGAAACCACACTTGCATGGTGATGCCAGGAATATGAGAAGGTATTCTGTGTTCCCTGCTTTGTAGAATATTCTCTGAAACATCTGTCTCTTTGCTGTGTGTTGTGGTTTGATTTTTATCAGTCTAAAGTTACATACACTTAAACTTACAAAATGTGTTGTCCAAGAAATTATTAATTTGGTATCTTTCTGTTGGCTTTTTAAATAGACTTTTGTATGAAGATGAAGTAATGCTTCTTTTTCTCACCATTCTGAACAAGACTGAAACAAGTCTTTATAGATCTCTTTCAGTTTGCAGTACAGTTGAAATTTGAAGCTTATTTGCAGGTTGCTTTGGGTATGTACTCCAGCAACTACTCATAAAGCTTAGAATTGTTTTTTGGCACACTAGGAGACCAGTGATGTCTGTAATCAGATTCTTAGTCTCAGTCATGCTTTAGCTTGTCATCCAGCTGAATTCTGTGTTTCAGAGAAGCCTGAAAAATTACATTTATAGTGATAAGCCTTCAAATGTAGCTGTAAGAAGATTTTTGAACAGTTAGATATAGAAAAGCTTTTTTGAGTAACAATTGAATTTTTGCAGAATGAGTTGTTTGAAAGCAGGGAGGCACAAACTACATTAGGTGTTGAAAACCCTGCTATAATACTGTTTGCTTCTGGATGTTCTGGAGTGGTCTTTGGAGGCTAGTACACACCAGTGTTTCTTTGACATTGTTATAACCTGCATTAACTGCAGTATAGGCCTTTGAGATAAAACACAGAGCCTTATTTAAATGTGATCTGCACAGTTATTCAAGAACATCCTATTACATCCTATTTTGATAGGTTATTAATTTCTGTTGTTGTCTCCTCTGCTACCACCACCTTTAGAGGGATATGAGAGAGCCTTTGATTTTTCACTGTAGCTTTCTGAATAGGTCATTCTTATGTTTTTGGTTGGTTGTTAAATTGGGAGATTGATGTTACTGTTTCCCTA
>NW_009952428.1:39535-41002 GCF_000747805.2 Chaetura pelagica
CAAAGGAAAACAAAAAAATGGCAAAACCATCTGATTACTATTCAGATCTTTTATTTCGTTTTTGAGTTTTCTTGCTTTCCTAAAGAAACTGGATTATAGTAACCTTAAATCAGAGATGTAGGACTTGCTTTTTTGCATCGGTGCTTTGTAATCCTAGGAAGACTATTACTACCTCAATTTGGCTTCAGAAAAGGTTGACAGAAAAAACAGAACAAAAGAAATTAAATCAGAATAGGACTTTTCTGTTTTAAGAAAGACTTTTTAGGAAGCCTACTGGGGAAGTTGAGGAGGTCTACTTTGTAAAAGGAGAGGACTCAATCACTGTGAAACCTTTTAGAATTTTAGATCTTTTGGAATTTAATAATCTCCCCTGATGTAGATGCAGCATTGATGTGTTTTCAGCAGAGGTGGTCTCCTCATAAGATAATTTCTCTTCACCACTTCTCCAGTTGTGAGAAACGTTTGTCGTGCCAATTGACAGGCCCACACAGATCCTTCAACGAACCACAGTTTATTTACATTCTTGCAAGAATGGGTGACCTAAACAAGTAGACGCACCCATAGTAAGGTGAATAACGGTTTATATTCCCTATTCCCGATGCCAAGTTCCCTCCCCTGTTTCCCCACTGGCTGGGTACTCCAGGGTTTACAGCCTATCCGACGCTTCAAATTATCCTATAAGTTTCCTGCCCCTGTTTACACATTCCATTCTAGCAGTTTACTTTTTACCTTTTAAGGTAAAATTTTGACCTTTCTTGCCCCTTGGGCTGTCTTCCCAATTAACAAATCTACTGGTGTCATCCTGCCCTGAGGAGGAAGATAGAAGTGGCTTTGTTCGATCTTGGGCCATAAATCCTTCTCCATGTTTAGATCCCCAGATGGAGCCCAATTCACTTCCTCAGTTTCTTGGACCGTAAACCCTTCCTGGTGTCTTTAGAATGTGCAGATATCTCACTTCTCTCAAACAAACTATATATTTCTAACACTAGGATATATGTATATAAAAACCAAATCCGACACTGTTTCTAACACTAGAATGCAAAATCAACACTAACACAGTGAACTGCATTATTAGCTTAATCTTCAAGAAACACTTTGTAACAAGACTTATTTTTAGAGCCTTGTTGCAGCAGTGTTCTGATGTTAATATTTTTTAACATAATTTCCAGGTAGTTTTTGCGATTGAAATCCAGGAAATACAGGGGGGAAAATGTTATAAAAAATACACTTGTCATAGCTGGCTCTATAGATGTTGAAATTTATAAGGATTATTTATGAATCCTGGAACTGCATGTAACATAATTATTTTTTTGAATTATCAATGAAAGCAAAAATGGAAAAAGCCAAGAGATGTTAAAAGTCTGGACCACAGAATCTTTAGTGGAGGTTTCAGCCATTTGGGTTGTAACACTGGCATGTGTATTTAAAAACAAACAAACCCCAAACAACAACAAACTCAAAACACCC
>NW_009952428.1:41055-50993 GCF_000747805.2 Chaetura pelagica
ACCTGTAGCCATTAAAAAAAAAATCTTTGCTGTGGGCAAATTTGGCTTTTCAAAATATGTAAGATTACAAGTTGTATGCAAACATTTATGCTGAGTACTGAGAAAGTCAGAGCTCTTATTCAGCTCTGATGAAAAGTGTTCTGAACCAAGTCCTTACAGATGGCTCAAAAGCCATTTTATACAATTATTTCCTTTCTGAACATGAAAACTTGAAACTGTGAAAACATTGTCCACTACAGACAAACTAAGGAGACAGAAGAAATGTAGTATTCTTGCAATGTTTTTCTAAATTGTATAAGGTTGACTTTTATATTTATCACACTGTTTATTTTTACTTCCTCAGTATCTCTCTTTTCACAGAATTTTCCATCATAAATGTTTCTGATTGCCATTCTGAAGTTAGCTGACTCTCTAGATGTTTTATGTAGATGTTACCTTTCTGGTAACCAGAAATGTACCAATCTGTCTGCCTCAGACTAAGTTCATTTATGCAATTAATATGATGAAATAATGTGTCTAAAAACTTCTGAGTTTGTATTTAAATACTAAAGCTGAATTAATTCCATACAACAACTTTGGTAGTACCTGCTTGGAATTTGAGGGACTACAAGATGGATCGGGCCAAACTTGAACTGCTTTCTGGTACTTCCAGAAAGTTGACAAGTGTTTCTGTTTCAGTTGATGGTGGGTCAGGATTAAACAGTTCATGCAGTGTATTTTCTATGTTTTACTACTTTGCTAGAAGACAATTTTTTTTTCCAAATGGAACTTGTTGATGTTCCAGCAATATCCTATTGTATTCTGTCTTTGAAGGCTTCACCTGTACTTCATATCAAGAAATAAACTGCTTGTATAAAGAGGATAACCCTTGACTAGGTTTATACATTTTTAAAGCATACTTTTTTGGTTTTGATCAAGATTACAAAATTTACGTATTGTGTTTTCTGATGTCTCTGTTGGTGTACTTTCTAACAGAAAAGCAAATTACCCAATATACATATTTTTAATTTTCTTTCTTATTCTAGCCTAATAGTGAATTCCTCCTACCTCCTTCAGCGTTATCCTGTACTATGCTATGCCAAACTAAGGCAGATGATAAAAAAAAGTAAAACAAAAATGATTAAAAAAGGTTTTTTATTATGTTAGTGAGCTAAGACCTAATATTTGAAAGAACTCTCAAGAACTGCTTTTATCTTAATTTGAATTAACAAAACTTCTTTTGTGGAGGCCTAAGAAAGAGTATCAGTTAATATGAGCTAAAATCTGAAGGACCCACTAAAAATGACTGGACATATTTGACTTTCTTAAACAGGGATTATTTGGAGGATAAAAGATAAACTATAAATTATTTACTCAACAAATGTGTTGAGTAAATATGCTACTTCCAATAGTAATTGGAAAGTACTGATGAGTATTGTTTAGCAAGATTTGTAAAGAAAATCAGCCTTGTTAATTTGGGATTTTGGCTTCTATAAGTTTCCATTAAAAAAGGAGAGACTATGCTATGCTTTTTTTAGTGACCATTGGATGTAGGCAAATTAGTAAATTTTTATACTGTTATCTTTTGGGTAACTTATCCAGTCAAAAACTTTTTTTTTTTAAGTTAAAAATAGATGCATGCAATAATTTATTATGTCTAATTTTTGTTTTTTTTTTATCTTGCAGCAACACACCTCTTGCTTTTTCCTCCAAAGTATGCTATATTAAGTTTCGTGAAGCATCAAGTGTTGGTGTGGCCCAGCATCTAACAAACACGGTTTTTATTGACAGAGCTTTGATAGTTGTGCCCTGTGCAGAAGGTTGGTATTTGAGACATTCTTCTGTAATGTTGGCCATTGTCCTGTCTACTAATTGTTTTAAGCGTTTTATGGAAGGAGGCGGTGCTCCGTTGTTATTCTATTTTATTGCTTTTTAAGAAAAAGTCTTGAAACAAAATTGAAAATTAAATTAAGGAAACCAATTATATAGGTAAGATATTACTTTGTGTCCAATAAAAAGGGTTTCTTATGCATACTGGTACTCCTTTTTAATTTTAGATTTCTCTTTAAAAATGTATAGCTGTACAGAATGCTTCTGCTTAAAATGTTTTTATAACTCTTAATAAAATAAAATGCTTCGTGAATACTAAATTTAAAAATGTTCCTTTCACTGGCTTTGAGGTAGTGCTTTTACAGATGTGTAGAATACAAGTTAGTTCTTGTTAGTATACTGTCTTGGATCTGAATATAGTTCTATGAAGCATGGCTCTACTGGAGGCGGATTGCTGGAGTTAGGCAGAGCCCCATTGACTTCACTGGGAATTGGGCATCTGCTCATTTGGAACTGGACATTTTGCCTCTTTGGAGTGGAAACGTTTCCATTGGAGAAGTGAAGCTAACTTCACTTTGGACATGGTAGCTGTTTTGCTAGGAACAATGATATTTAGAATGATTGATCCATAAACTGCAGCAAGTCCAGAAATATCTCCTATTAACATGACTTTTCTAACTGCAGGAGTCAGGTTTTGGTTCAAAAGATATTGTTGACTTCTTGGAGTCTAACAGTGGTCCCAGAGTGCCATTTGTCATGGTTTGACTCAGGATGGGCAATTAAATCATAGACAACAATGCTCTTGATCCCCTCCCACCCAGGTAGTGTTTGCCACATCACGATCTGTTTAGTATGATATTGGTGCTGCTATAATAATGGTTTGGGGTGTTCCTAGCAAACAAAAAACAATCTCCAAAACTCCTTAGACTCTAAAATGGCCTACAATATATGATCTGTTCTTGTAGCCTTGTTCATATGAGCATATTAACAAGTCTTTGAGAAGCCTAGATTTTTAATAGCTTTTATGCTTTGTTTTTGGGGCTTTTTGGTTTTATTTTTTGAACTTGTCTTAAAAGCACAAGGAGAATATTGCTGTATCCCCTTGAAGCTTTGTTGGTTTGGTTTTTTTTTGCTTTGTACTGCTACAAAAAAAGCTGCTTCTGCAAAGATTAAGTCTCCTCCCATTTGAATCAAGCTAGTTAATCCTGTGACCAGGAGCAAAGCAAAGACATGACCTTGGAGCCCCAGCAGTTAAAAAAACATTCCAGCATTTGTTATCAGTCCAAGCTGGAACACTTTGCTACTAGTAAAAAGAAAGCTTACTGAAGGAAAAAAAAAAGTCAGTAAAAGTGGCTTCATCCTGGCTCAAACCAGGACATTCCACCACTTATTCCATACCATATATTACATATAAGCTCTATATTTTACCAACTGTCAAATTAAGGATTCTCCCGCAGAGTCAGATTACCTTGAGGTACACATTGTACTTCACCATCCTCCATCATCACACACCAGGTATGTCCAGGTCCCTGAGCAAAAGTAACACCCTGGACAAGTTGACCATTGCCTTAAGCAGGATAAACCCAAACACCCAGCAAGTTTATTTCACATACCACAGGGACTTTATCCCCATCTGCAGTATGTAAAAGGTCTGACTAAGCAGGACCAGCCTGATTGATGGATCCCCTGGTATTAACTAACCAGGTGGCCTTTGCCAAATTTTTGTCCCAGTTTTTGAAAGTTCCTCCACCCATTGCCTTCAGGGTAGCTTTTAACAGACCATTGTACCATTCAGTTTTCCCTGAGGCTTGTACATAGTGCAGGATATGGTATATCCACTCAATACCATGCTCCTTAACCCAGTCAGTCACAAGACTGTTTTTGAAACGAGTCCCATTGTCTGACTAAGTTATTTCTGGGGTACCATATCTCCACAAGATTTGCTTCTCAGGGCCCAGGATAGTGTTCCTGGCTGTGGCATGAGGCACAGGATATGTTTCCAACCATCCTGTACTTGTTTTGACTATTGTAAGCACATAGTGCTTGCCCTGACTGCTCTGAGGCAGTGTGATGTAGTCAATTTGCCAGGCCTCCCCATACCTGTACTTTGACCACCTCCCCTCATACCACAAAGGTTTCAAGTGTTTAGACTGGTTAATTGCAGCACAATTCTCACAGTCATGGATAACCCGTGCAATAGTGTTCATGGTTAAGTCCACCCCTGGGTCACAAGCCCATCTGTATGTTGCATCTCTGCCCTGATGACCTGAAGCATCATGGGCCCATCGAGGCAGAAAGAGTTCACCTTTGTGTTCCCAGTCTAAGTCTATTTGGAACAATTGAGCAGCCTCATCTGCTTATTGGTTGTGTCGATGTTCCTCAGTGGCTCGACTCAGAGGCACATGTGCATCTACATGACACGCCTTTACAACCTGTTTCTCTATCAGAGCTGCAATATCTTTCCACAGATCTGCAACTCATATAAGTTTACCTTTTCGCTGCCAGTTGTTCTGCTGCCACTGCTTTAGCCAACCCCACAAGGAATTTGCTGCCATCCACGAGTCAGTATAGACACAGAGTCTTGGCCGCCCCTCTCGCTCAGCAATGTCCAAAGCCAGCTGGATGGCTCTGCAAACATATTTGATTCACCTCCTCCATCTGCTTGTGCAACTAGTCGTTTAGGACTCCACACGGCAGCTTTCCACTTCCCGTGGTTCCCTACAAGACGACAGGAGCCATCGGTGAAAAGAGCAAATTGTTTCTCGGTCTCTGGCAGATGATCATATGGTGGAGCTTCTTGAGCCCATCTCACCACTTCTTGTGGTGGCATTCCAAAGTGTGTGCCTTCTGGCCAATTTGTAATTGCTTCTACAATATCTGGACAATTAGGCCTTCCTATTCGAGCTCGCTGGGTAATTAAAGCAGTCCATTTACTCCAAGTTGCATCGGTGGTGTGATATATTGGAGAAAGGTTACTCTGGAACATGAAGCTCAGCACTGGTAATCTGGGCGCCAGGAGGAGCTGTGCTTCAGTGCCAGTCACTTCCGAAGCGGCTCTAACTCATTCATATGCTGCGAGTATCTCCTTTTCAGTTGCTGTGTAGTTGGCCTCGGAACCTCTGTAGCTCCAGCTTCAGAATTCCAATTGTAGACCTTGAGTCTCCCCTAGTGCTTTCTGCCAGAGGCTCCAGTTAGGACCATTGTGTCTGGCTGCAGTGTAGAGCACATTTTTGATGTCTGGCCCTGTTCAAACTGGTCCAGGGGCCATTGCCTGCACAATCTCCTTTTTAATCTACTCAAAAGCTTTCTGTTGTTCAAGACCCCATTTAAAGTCACTCTTCTTTCAGGTCACCTCATAGAGAGGTGTTCACAATTTCACTGTAACGTGGAATATGCATTCTCCAGAAACAGTCCCTAAAAAGGTTTGAGTGTCCTTTTTGGTAGTTGGTGGGGCCATAGTTGTTATTCTGTTAATCACATCCATTGGGATCTGGTGGCATCCATCTTGCCACCTGATTTCCAGGAACTGGATCTCTTCTATGTCCCTTGACCTTGCTTCTTTTTACAGCAACAACAGCATCCAGAAGAATTTGGATGATCTCTTTACCTTCCTCGAAGACTTCTTCTGGCGTGTCACCCCATACAATGATGTCATCGATGTACTGCAGGTGTTCTGGAGCTCCACCCTTCTCCAGTGCAGCATGGATCAGTCCATGGCAAATGGTTAAGCTGTGTTTCCACCAAGGGGCAGTCGATTCCAGGCATACTGGACTGCCCTACAGGTGAAAGCAAACTGTGGCCTGCACTCTGGTGCTAGAGGCATAGAGAAAAAGGCATGAGCAATGTCAATAGTGGCATACCACCTGGCTGCTTTCGACTCCAGCTCATACTGAAGTTCTAGCATGTCCGGCACAGCAGCACTGAGCAGTGGTCTAACCTCATTTAGGCCATGATAGTCCACTGTCAGCCTCCACTCGCCATCAGGCATTCGCACTGGCTTTATAGTACTGTTGAAGGGTGAGTGAGTCCTGCTGATCACTCTTTGGCTTTCCGATTGCCGCATCAGCTTATGAATGGGGTCTCTGTTGGTGTGATATTGTCGTCTATGCACCGTTGAAGTGGCAATTGGCATCTGTTGGTCTTCGACCTCCAGCAACCCCACTAGAGAAGGTCATCTGAAAGGCCAGGCAAAGTACGCAGCTGTTCAGTGTCCTCAGTCTCTACAGCTGCTATACCAAAGGCCCACCGGTACCCTTTTGGGTCACAGAAGTATCCTTTCTTGAGTCTATGCCAAGGATGCACGGAGCATCTGGGCCAGTCACTTCCAGAGTGCATTTGCCACGCCTTTCCAGTGAGGCTCACATCAGCCTCCACAACAGTCATTTGTTGAGAACCTCCTGTCACTCCAGAGATAGATGGAGTCTGTCCCTTTATGATTCGATGGCATTAGTGTGCACTGTGCACCAGTGTCTACCAAAGCTTTATACCTTTGTGATTCTGATGTGCCAGGCCACCAAATCCACACAGTCTAGTAAACTCGGTTGTCCCTCTCCTCCCCCTGGCTGGAGGCAGGGTGTCCTGGTTTGAGCCACTTTTCCTTTTACTGTTTTTTTGTTTCCTTCAGTAAGCTTATTTTTAACTAGTAGCTAAGTGTTCCAGCTTGGACTGATAGCAGCTAGAATGTTTTTGTAACTGCTGGGACTCCAAGGTCACGTCTTTGCTCTACCGGCTCAGGCAATACGGGGAGATTATTGACCCTCTCCTCCCCGTAGGAGGCTGAGTTAGACAGACAGCAAAATTGGCCAGAGGTATTACATTCCATATATCTACGTAAACACAGAGGAAGGTCAGAGATCACAGAAGACAACTTCCTTCCTTCTTCTTCCCTTCTCTTCTGTCTATGGCCAGCATCCAGAGAGGACTCCATCCATCACTGTCAACCCCTAGGATCAAGCTATCCTGACCCCCATAATTTTGCACTTTCTCTGGCAGCAGTCTGAGACTTTTCGGGACTGTTTGCAGCTAAGGAGAGCGCTATGGGAGTTGCTCAGGGTGGGGGGAGGCAATAGGGGTTTACACACTACCTGAACAACTTTGTATATAATTGTATATATTTTCTTTTATCATTATTGTTTAATTAAAGCTGTATAGTTTAGTTTTCAATCCAGAGCATCTCTCTCCTCATTCCGTCTCTCCTTCCCTACCTGGGTGGAAGGGGGAGAGGATCGAGAGCATTTTTGTCAATCCTTAGTCAGTGACAACAATTTATTGGGGTGCCAAATGTTTGGCTCGATTTTAAGCCAAGATCATAAATTTTCACGAATTGGGAGTGTTCAAAATTCCATATCTGATGTGAGACATCTGTCAGATAGCAATGGGCAACACTTCTGTGGAATTTAATGAAGGATCGAAAATTGGACACTTTCTGCAATTCCTCTGCTGGACCTTTTTCCCAACATGTAATTGTACATCTGTTATGCAGGCGAGAGTCTGCTGCTCTGTGTAGCTGCTCTTGTGATTGTTTTATGGTTTATTGACAGAACTTTAGCCGTAATCAACGGCAGCCATGGACAGAAGAGTAGAGAAGGAGAAGCATGAAGGATGTTGTCTTCTATTATCTCTGACCTTCCTCTGAGCTTACGTAGATATATGGAATGGAATATCTCTTGCCAATTTTGCTGTCTGTCTAATTCAGCCTCCTACGTGGCAGGGGGTCATAGATCTCCCAGTAGTGCCTTAGACAGCAGGGCAAAGACATGACCTTGGAGTCCCAGCAGTTACAAAAACATTCTAGCGTGTATTATCATTCCGAGCTGGAACACTTAGCTTCTAGTTAAAAGAAAGCTTACTGAAGGAAAAAAATAATCAGTAAAAGTGGCTTCATCCTGGCTCAAACCAAGGGCAATTCTTTAGACTCTAAAATGGCCTACAATATATGATCTGTTCTTGTAGTCTTGTTCATGTGAGCATTTTAACAAGTCTTGGCAAAGCCTAGATGTTTAATTGCTTTTATACTTTGTTTTGGGGGCTTTTTGGTTTTATTTTTTGAACTTTTTCTTAAACCACAAAGAGGATATTGCTGTATCCACTTGAAGCTTTGTTGTGTTTCTTTGCTTTTGCTAGGCAAAATGTATTGAAAAATTGCCATTAAATATTTGAGTACAAATTCTTCAGGATCTTAGTTTTAAATTTAATCGAAAATACCTTAATACTGGTTCAGTACTGCCAGAGGGGAAAGATTGCTGCCTAATGAATGAACACTTCTTGGGGTTTTTCTTGTTATGAGATCACTGTCTGATGTGATATGGCAACAAGCAGGTAAAGCTACATTTTCCTGTCTCTTGATGCCAAGCAATGAGTGGAAGGAGAATAAAATAGAAGTTCTGAAAAATCTTGTTCCAAACCTGTTTGTAGCTGATTTATTAGGCATGTCTGAGGGAAAAATTGTCACTGGTCCAGATAATTCTGGACCCCACAGAGATTTATGTATAATTAGGTGAAGAAATGGTTGGGTTGTGAGGTCAATTTTTTTTTCAAGTTAGAATGCTGTTTCCATGTAACTTTCCAACAGAATCACTAATTTTAATTTGTAAAGATGTGAATTCATATAGGTTTAACTTTATGAGGAATTTATTCTGTGGAATAAGCATGGCTTTGGAGACCACAGTGCAACATTTTTGGTTCACTATGTATCATTGTAAAGTCAGTGGAGTGTATCATGGGCTTTAAAAGTAGCAACGGTTATGTTCTACTGAAATTATAACCGCGCCCAACGGTGCCAGTAATAAAACATTTCATGTGCCAAATCAAACATAAAGGAGAGGTAAAACAGAACTCTGAAAACTTAGTTTTAAAAACCAGAATAAAATTTGAAATGTAAAGTCTATTTAAACAGTGATAAATCAAGGGAGTATGAGGGAATCCCTACACAATGAAAACTATTAATTTTCTGACATTTAATAAACAGTTTAACAAAAATGTAGTTGTAAATGAACTAACATTGAGTTATCACAATATTACTTTCTTTTGTGTGTATCAGTAGGTTTTTCTTTAAGTGTTATAATTTGAGAATGCAAAGGCTCAGAGATAAACACAGATGCTAGTCTAATAATTCTAAATTTTTTTGTTCACATTGTCTAGTAGATGGATTTTGACTATTAATTTGGTTTTGTATGTTTTCTCTGTGTGATATTTGTGCATTATTAGATGACTAGACTGGCTAAGGCAGACCTGTTACACTTGCCTGAGTTAGGCATTGTTTGCCATGCCACTAAACCTGCTGCCAGTTGAAACCTTCATGGGGAAAATGAGATTGAAGTCTGACCTGCTGAAGATGGATGCCCTGTCTCTGTTTTTATTTTATTTTGCTTTCCTTTGTTTCTTTTATATTCCCCTTTTTTTGTTTTGGTTTGGAATGCATTTAGGCATCTAAATTCAACAGATGAGCACATTGCGTCAGACTGAAATAGTGAAAAATATATCAGTTTTAAGATGCATTAGTGTGCACTGTGCACCAGTGTCTACCAAAGCTTTATACCTTTGTGGTTCTGATGTGCCAGGCCACCAAATCCACACAGTCTAGTAAACTCGGTTGTCCCTCTCCTCCCCCTGGCTGGAGGAAGGGCACCTCTAATTTTGAGCATTACAGTTTGATGCACCATCCTGGGTGGTGACTGGTGCAACCTTCTTCTTGGCAGAACCATCTCCTGGCTTTGTTCTGTTCAGTAGCTCTTGCACATGTAACTGGAGAATATCAGTGGGTTTCTTGTCCCAGACTCTCATGTCCTCTTTAAAATAATTTTTCAAGAGAGACCACAGGTGGCGTCGCAGTGGGTCCTTTCTCTCTCGCTGCTGTCTCGGAGCAGGACATCTCTTATTAATGGTTGCAACACATGACCAGTTGTCTCTAGAGAGATTCTGGAGTTTCCCATCTATTCAGCATCTTATTTTTTCTGTCAGTCATTTGTTCAATGGCTGAGGTGTGGAACTGATGGGAATCAGAGATTATATCTCCATGCTGTTGTGCTTTGAAAGCCACCTCACGCACAGTTGGTCTTGTGTAATCATCAAAGCACCCCATGAAAGAGAATATATGGGCATGTGCTGCTGGTACAGCCTGAACAAACCTC
>NW_009952428.1:53695-63034 GCF_000747805.2 Chaetura pelagica
TTAGTTTTCAATCCAGAGCATCTCTCTCCTCATTCCGTCTCTCCTTCCCTACCTGGGTGGAAGGGGGAGAGGATCGAGAGCATTTTTGTCAATCCTTAGTCAGTGACAACAATTTATTGGGGTGCCAAATGTTTGGCTCGATTTTAAGCCAAGATCATAAATTTTCACGAATTGGGAGTGTTCAAAATTCCATATCTGATGTGAGACATCTGTCAGATAGCAATGGGCAACACTTCTGTGGAATTTAATGAAGGATCGAAAATTGGACACTTTCTGCAATTCCTCTGCTGGACCTTTTTCCCAACATGTAATTGTACATCTGTTATGCAGGCGAGAGTCTGCTGCTCTGTGTAGCTGCTCTTGTGATTGTTTTATGGTTTATTGACAGAACTTTAGCCGTAATCAACGGCAGCCATGGACAGAAGAGTAGAGAAGGAGAAGCATGAAGGATGTTGTCTTCTATTATCTCTGACCTTCCTCTGAGCTTACGTAGATATATGGAATGGAATATCTCTTGCCAATTTTGCTGTCTGTCTAATTCAGCCTCCTACGTGGCAGGGGGTCATAGATCTCCCAGTAGTGCCTTAGACAGCAGGGCAAAGACATGACCTTGGAGTCCCAGCAGTTACAAAAACATTCTAGCGTGTATTATCATTCCGAGCTGGAACACTTAGCTTCTAGTTAAAAGAAAGCTTACTGAAGGAAAAAAATAATCAGTAAAAGTGGCTTCATCCTGGCTCAAACCAAGGGCAATTCTTTAGACTCTAAAATGGCCTACAATATATGATCTGTTCTTGTAGTCTTGTTCATGTGAGCATTTTAACAAGTCTTGGCAAAGCCTAGATGTTTAATTGCTTTTATACTTTGTTTTGGGGGCTTTTTGGTTTTATTTTTTGAACTTTTTCTTAAACCACAAAGAGGATATTGCTGTATCCACTTGAAGCTTTGTTGTGTTTCTTTGCTTTTGCTAGGCAAAATGTATTGAAAAATTGCCATTAAATATTTGAGTACAAATTCTTCAGGATCTTAGTTTTAAATTTAATCGAAAATACCTTAATACTGGTTCAGTACTGCCAGAGGGGAAAGATTGCTGCCTAATGAATGAACACTTCTTGGGGTTTTTCTTGTTATGAGATCACTGTCTGATGTGATATGGCAACAAGCAGGTAAAGCTACATTTTCCTGTCTCTTGATGCCAAGCAATGAGTGGAAGGAGAATAAAATAGAAGTTCTGAAAAATCTTGTTCCAAACCTGTTTGTAGCTGATTTATTAGGCATGTCTGAGGGAAAAATTGTCACTGGTCCAGATAATTCTGGACCCCACAGAGATTTATGTATAATTAGGTGAAGAAATGGTTGGGTTGTGAGGTCAATTTTTTTTTCAAGTTAGAATGCTGTTTCCATGTAACTTTCCAACAGAATCACTAATTTTAATTTGTAAAGATGTGAATTCATATAGGTTTAACTTTATGAGGAATTTATTCTGTGGAATAAGCATGGCTTTGGAGACCACAGTGCAACATTTTTGGTTCACTATGTATCATTGTAAAGTCAGTGGAGTGTATCATGGG
The DNA here is from genome assembly GCF_000747805.2 of Chaetura pelagica. Taxonomy (NCBI): domain Eukaryota; kingdom Metazoa; phylum Chordata; class Aves; order Apodiformes; family Apodidae; genus Chaetura; species Chaetura pelagica. The sequence goes on from NW_009952428.1 coordinate 55,267, forward strand.
CTTTAAAAGTAGCAACGGTTATGTTCTACTGAAATTATAACCGCGCCCAACGGTGCCAGTAATAAAACATTTCATGTGCCAAATCAAACATAAAGGAGAGGTAAAACAGAACTCTGAAAACTTAGTTTTAAAAACCAGAATAAAATTTGAAATGTAAAGTCTATTTAAACAGTGATAAATCAAGGGAGTATGAGGGAATCCCTACACAATGAAAACTATTAATTTTCTGACATTTAATAAACAGTTTAACAAAAATGTAGTTGTAAATGAACTAACATTGAGTTATCACAATATTACTTTCTTTTGTGTGTATCAGTAGGTTTTTCTTTAAGTGTTATAATTTGAGAATGCAAAGGCTCAGAGATAAACACAGATGCTAGTCTAATAATTCTAAATTTTTTTGTTCACATTGTCTAGTAGATGGATTTTGACTATTAATTTGGTTTTGTATGTTTTCTCTGTGTGATATTTGTGCATTATTAGATGACTAGACTGGCTAAGGCAGACCTGTTACACTTGCCTGAGTTAGGCATTGTTTGCCATGCCACTAAACCTGCTGCCAGTTGAAACCTTCATGGGGAAAATGAGATTGAAGTCTGACCTGCTGAAGATGGATGCCCTGTCTCTGTTTTTATTTTATTTTGCTTTCCTTTGTTTCTTTTATATTCCCCTTTTTTTGTTTTGGTTTGGAATGCATTTAGGCATCTAAATTCAACAGATGAGCACATTGCGTCAGACTGAAATAGTGAAAAATATATCAGTTTTAAGATGCATTAGTGTGCACTGTGCACCAGTGTCTACCAAAGCTTTATACCTTTGTGGTTCTGATGTGCCAGGCCACCAAATCCACACAGTCTAGTAAACTCGGTTGTCCCTCTCCTCCCCCTGGCTGGAGGAAGGGCACCTCTAATTTTGAGCATTACAGTTTGATGCACCATCCTGGGTGGTGACTGGTGCAACCTTCTTCTTGGCAGAACCATCTCCTGGCTTTGTTCTGTTCAGTAGCTCTTGCACATGTAACTGGAGAATATCAGTGGGTTTCTTGTCCCAGACTCTCATGTCCTCTTTAAAATAATTTTTCAAGAGAGACCACAGGTGGCGTCGCAGTGGGTCCTTTCTCTCTCGCTGCTGTCTCGGAGCAGGACATCTCTTATTAATGGTTGCAACACATGACCAGTTGTCTCTAGAGAGATTCTGGAGTTTCCCATCTATTCAGCATCTTATTTTTTCTGTCAGTCATTTGTTCAATGGCTGAGGTGTGGAACTGATGGGAATCAGAGATTATATCTCCATGCTGTTGTGCTTTGAAAGCCACCTCACGCACAGTTGGTCTTGTGTAATCATCAAAGCACCCCATGAAAGAGAATATATGGGCATGTGCTGCTGGTACAGCCTGCCCAAACCTCCGGAACATTTGTGTGTCGCACAGAACGTCATCAGGATTTGTAAGTCCATCTTTATCATAGATCACCTCTCGCACAGCTATTTTTCTCAAGGATGTGATGACTTTCTCAAGAGTGGGTGTTCTGCTTCGGTGCCGTTCAATGTCACCCTTGTGGGGATCTCTCTCCCTCACAGCTGAAAGAAGTTGGTCCCACAGAGTTGTAGTTCCCATCTTACTACCAAGTGCTCTATCAATACCAGCATCTCTGGCCAGGGATCCCAACTGCTTGGCTTCTCTCTCATCCACGCTGCTCCATCACCTGATTTAAAATCGTCTGCTTCCTCAATTTCAGTCTCTATCGTTGCTTGAAGAAACTCTGTATGTGTCAGACAGGAGTGGGTAAAAAGGGAGGAGTGTTTTGCCTTTGCTTTTCTCATGGTCACAGATTAACTAGTATTATTTGAATGGGAGTGCACTTTATCTTTGTAGAAGCAGCTGTTTTTGTAGCAGTACGAGTGGTGGTATCAGCAGCAGCAGTGGCAGCAGCATTGCCTGTGGGGAAGTGGCAGTGAGTAGAACAGCATCTTGCCCTACGTATCCACAATACACTATAAACTTTCAGCAGAAGCATCCCTACTGCAGCAATGCTGTTCAGATCAAGAGCTGGGAGATTCAGCTTGAAAGAAAATGGAGGGGCAAAATTGAACCTGCTACTGCCATTACCTACATGGACCTTTCCATTCACTTTAGGAGTTGTACTGTAACTGTACACATAGAGTGCCCCCTTAACGATCAGTATCATAACCGCTAGGATCACTAGACTGGTAACTATTTGGTTGATTATGGCTACAGTTCTGTTGATAAACCATGAAATAATAACAAGAGCAGCTACACAAAGCAGTATACTCTTAGCTGCATACCACATATACAATTTCATGTTGGGAAAAAGGTCCAACAGATAGGTTGCAGAAGGCGTCTGTCCAGTTTTCAATCCGTCATGAAATTCAGCAGAACTGTTGCCCATTGCTATCTGAGGGATTCCTCCCATCAGAGATGGAATTTTGAACACTCCCAATTAATGAAAATTTCTAATCTGGGCTTAAAATCGAGCCCCACGTTGCACCCCAATAAATTGTTGTCACTGTTTGACTCAGGATTGACAACAATGCTCTCAGTCCCCTCCCACTCCCACCCAGGTAGGGAAGGAGGAACGGAATGAGGAGAAAGACGCTCTGGATTGAAAACTAAACTATACAGCTTTAATTAAATGCTAATACTAACAAAAAATATATACAATTATATACAAATGTGCAAACCCCTATTGCCTCCCCCCACTCCCAGCAACTCCCACAGCACTCTCCTTCACTGCGAACAGTCCCGAAAAGTCCCAGACTGCTCCCAGAGAGCACAGAGTTATGAGGGTCAGGAGAGCTCGTGCCTAGGGGTCGACAGTGATGGATGGATGGAGTCTTCCCTGGATACCAGCCATGGACGGAAGAGAGAGGAAGAATACGATGAAAGGAATTTGCCTTCTGTGATCTCTGACCTTCCTCTGTGCTTACATAGATATATGGAATGGAATATCTCTGGCCAATTTTGCTGTCTGTCTAATTCAGCCTCCTACGGCGGGGTCATAGATCCCCCCGTAGTGCCTGAGCCGGCAGGGCAAAGATATGACCTTGGAGTTCCAGCAGTTACAAAAACATTCCAGTGTGTATTATCATTCCAAGCTGGAACACTTAGCTACTAGTTAAAAGAAAGCTTACTGAAGGAAAAAAAAATAGTAAAAGGAAAAGTGGCTTCATCCTGACTCAAACCAGGACGTCAGGTAAAGTCTTCAATAGAAAATATGAAATTCTGAGCTACTGGTCTCCTTCCCAAAAACAAAACAGAAGCAGAACACTGTTTAAATTTTATATTTGTCAGTCTCTACTACAGAACAAAATTAGCTTGGAAAATAATATGAAAAAAAATTAATTTGGATTTAAAAAATAGAAACAATCCCAAATGTCTTGGTTCACATACGGTGCCATTAAAATGCTAGAAACAAGCAATTTGTTTTAGCCAAACTGTTCAAAATGTAAAAGTATTTAAGAGCCTCTCCCTCTCCTTTAATAAAAAACAGCTATTGAGGAAAAAAAAAATATAATGGGTAAACATGCAGGAGGGGAATCAATATACAAACTGTGCCCTAACATCACTCTGTCTCTAATCAGCAGTTAACAGACCTGCCTTAACATCTTCTTACAGTATGCTGAAGGCCAACAGAAAACTTTAGCTGTGATCCAAGTGCTGGATTAATACATGTGGGGGCTTGTTTTAAGTTTTTTTCACCTGTTTTTATACTTTTAATAATTGGATTGTGGCACTTAGATTCAGTAAATAAATTATTTCATTTTACCTTCACCTTACTTGTACTAGCGATAATATCAGGTTAACTTGGAAAGACCAAGGTATTCCATGCCACTTTTTGTTTTCACATAGGATTGCTTGTCCTCATGAACAGTCATATTGTTAACGCAGGGATGATTTATCATTTGCATTCACAGTATCTGAAAACTGTGCTCAGCAGGGGAACTAATTTTTGTTAACTTGGAGTTAGCAGGGCTCATTGAGAGGGCTTTAAACTAGGTTTGAATGGGATAGGGGATAAAACCAGGCCCACTGGAAAGGAACTTGGGGGCGACAAGAGTTACCGGGGCTCATCCAGAGACCTTTAAACCAGATTTGAAGGGGGATGGGGATATAACTGGGCTTGCTAGAGAGGTGCCTGGGTGTTGTGGCTCAGCCCAAGTGGAGCACCATGCAAGTATTTTTTCCTCTCTGGAATGCTTATACACTAATGCACACAGCATGGGGAATAAACAGGAAGAACTAAAGATCTGTGTGCAGTCACACAGCCATGATCTGATTGCAATCACTGAGACATGGTGGGATAGCTCACATGACTGGAATGCTGTCATGGATGGTTACATCCTTTTTAGGAAGATAGGCCAGCAAGGCGAGGTGGTGGAACGGCTCCTTATGTGAGAGAGCAACTGGAATGTTTTTATTTTATTTTGCTTTCCTTTGTTTCTTTTATATTCCCTTTTTTTGTTTTGGTTTGGAATGCATTTAGGCATCTAAATTCAACAGATGAGCACATTGCGTCAGACTGAAATAGTGAAAAATATATCAGTTTTAAGATGCATTATTTTGTATGTTATGCTTCTGATATTGAACTCTCATGAATACCAAATGTAATGTAATCTGTTTCTGTTGAAACCTTGCTCCAGTGAAGTCAGTGGCAGTAAGATTTCATCCTTTTGTTTTTTTAATTTTTAGAAAAATCTGTTTACCACTCATAAGTAAAAATGCAGCCTGAGATTTTGGTTGGAATGTGTTATGTGAGGCACATTGTCTTTTAACACTGTTATTTGTGGGAAGACTGAAAAGTTCTGTGTGTGTGTATATATGTCTATTGCACTTTTACATGTTCCGGTGGTGATTACTTCAAAAAGTGTTTTAAGAAAAAAAAAAGTGTCATCTCATAGTCTTAGAAGCCCTGGTAGTTCATGCTGGAGTGATTGAGAAGGTTCTCATCCCTAAATGATGTTTGTTCTTTCTTGTGAAACTGAAGTCCTGAAACAGAAGTACTGGACCAGGTGGTCTGTCTAGTCCTCAGGAATTGCCCTTCCCAGCCAGCTGCATTGGGACCAATTGGTTTCATTGGTAATGCACCAGGCTGTGAACTGCAGCTAGGAAGAGCTTTGCTTCATGACCTGTGTTGGATTTAGCTGTACCAGCTGAGGTAATTACCAGTAGCTGTAAGTCTTTAATCTCTGCTGCTAAATCCAATAAGAATCATGAATCGGATCACACAGAAATTATTTTATTTGTAAGTGTGCATTTTCCATTGATTTAAAATAGTAGGAAAATAACAATTCCTTTAATTATCTTACGAGTAGATGTGAACAGAAAGTATTTTTAAAACAAATGTACTTATTGCTGAAGCAGGTTTGGGGGGAGGGGAGGATTAACCATGTCCATGGTATGGACTAGATTGACTAGGGTTCTTAAGCACTTTGATGATACAAAAAAGTAACAATCATAACTGATATTTAGGACAATTGCATTTCTGAAGAAGCATTAGGTATCTCTAGGCAATGCAGAGCAAGTCTATATTTGCTTCCAGATTCCTTTGCAAAGCAAAGAATAGATAAATAAATTATCTTAGAGTCTGTAATTTACAAAACACTCATAAGCTTCTAAGACATAAGGATGTGATATAGATGTGGCATATTTTCTTTGTTTCCCTTATTAGAAAATAATTATCTATCCCACACAACATCCTTGTCTCTAAATTGGAAAGACATGGATTTGATGGATGGACCACTCAGTGGATAAGGAATTGGCTGGATGGTCGCACTCAAAGAGTTGCAGCTGATGGCTCAATGTCCAAGAGGAGATCAATGACAAGTGGTGTTCCTCAGGGGTTGGTACTGGGACTGAGGCTGTTTAACATCTTTGTCGATGACATGGACAGTGGGATTGAGTGCACCCTCAGCAAGTTTGCTGATGACGCCAAGCTGTGTGGTGAGGTTGACACGCTGGAGGGGAAGGATGCCATCCAGAGGGGCCTTGACAGGCTTGAGAGGTGGGCCCATGCCAACCACATGAAGTTCAACAAGGCCAAGTGTGAGGTTCTGCACCTGGGTCAGGGCAATCCCAAGCACAAATACAGGCTGGGGGAGAATGGATTGAAAACAGTCTGGAGAAGGACTTGGGGGTGATGGTTGATGAAAAGCTTGACATGAATATGGAGATAACTCTCCATACCATTTCTGCCATTGCATTTACTTTGTCTGTTGATCCTGTAAAACCTGTATGAGTATCCAGTTAAGTGCAAGATGCTGGTTGTTCAAGGATAAGGTCTGGTTCATCAATCATTAGAAAACACCTAAATATTTTGATTTCCAGAAGAACTGGTATATAATTATATATCTAATTTGCACTTACAGTTGCTGGAACTGTATATTTGGAAGCGTGTTAGCTACACAATAGGCAGGATGTGCAGCAAAGTTCCTGATTCTCATGAGCAGTCAGGAGAATCAGGTATACTTCTCATTGCATGTCTGACTTCAAAAGGAGAGCTGTAAAGAGTGCTGATCATTGTGACTATGACTCATTCATGCATGTTTTAAAAAAAGCCCTGGAAGACATAATTGCATAGTTAATTCTTAATTGATAATTTCCTGTTTTCCTCCTTTAGATAGCAAAATCAGGTGGTTTTTTATGTGTTAAGGAGCAAGGTGCCTCAAAACAACATAAATGAAATGTAAATAGGAGTCATGTGGGAAAAAAAGAGTACTGTTATTTTGTCTTTTTAGATTTGTTTTGTCCTTTGGTCATGTCCAACTGTAATCCAGTCCTTGTTGCGGATCTGTAGAATAGGATTGCAACAAGTTCCTTTTCCTGTGGGGTCCATTGGAATTCATATATCTAAAATCGCATAGTGTTTTGAAACTTACCTCACATTTTTCTTTTTTGCTAACAATATTTATATATTAATGTTTAAATCTTGAAGTTAGGGATTTTATAGTTGAAACATACACAGTTTGAAACACAGCAATAAAAGCCACTAGCACGGCATTTGTATATACCCTAACTTTTAAAACAATGTTTAAATAAAAACTGATTGTAAAATCATAGAAAGAATTAACATCTGTGTAGTGTTTCAACTCTGTGTAACGCTTTCATTGGTTTCTTCAGGTAAAATCCCAGATGAAGCCAAAGCCCTTTCTCTATTGGCGCCTGCTCCTATTATGACAAGCCTGATGCCTGGTGCAGGATTGCTTCCTATACCTACACCAAACCCTTTGACTACAGTAAGTAAAATTCAGTTCCTGTTTATTTTTTTTATTTCCTCTATAGTCAGTAGCCTTTCTGTATTTAGTCAACAAGAAATATCTAATCTGTGGATGTTGTCCTCTTATATGATAAATCTGTGAGGATTTAGCTGCGGTGCCTCATTTGAGGGTAGATGACAACATGACCATGAACTACCTTTGCAGGTGGTTCTTTCAGATTTTTTGTTTTGAAAATAGCTGGTAAATACAGGCTTTGTGTCTGTTGTAATTATTGTCCTTCCATAGACCCATTAATTTAATCCAGGGACAATGCTATCCACCTCATAAAAAATCCTTAAAATTAATAGTTATATTAACACATTCCTTCAGAATATTAAAATACTGTATTAGGGTGCTTTTACTTCATATCTCTATGACCCTTCCTCCCTCCTAATATTCCTTCCTTCCTTCCTTCCTTCCTTCCTTCCTTCCTTCCTTCCTTCCTTCCTTCCTTCCTTCCTTCCTTCCTTCCTTCCTTCCTTCCTTCCTTCCTTCC
>NW_009952428.1:63049-66047 GCF_000747805.2 Chaetura pelagica
CAGTCTAAACCTCCCCTGTTGCAGCTTGAAGCCATTCCCTCTTGTTCTGTTGCTAATTACCTGTGAAAAGAGACCAGCACCAACCTCTCTACAATGACCTTTCAGGTAGTTGTAGAGACTGATGAGGTCTCCCCTCAGCCTCCTCTTTCTCAAACTAAACATTCCCAGCTTCTTCAAGCATTCTTAGTAAGATTTATTCTCTAGGCCCTTCACCAGCTTCATTGCCCTCCTCTCCACTCACTCCAGCACTTCAATATCTCTCTTGAATTGAGGTGCCCAAAACTGGATGCAATACTCCAGGTGTGGCCTCATCAGTACAGGGGGACAATCACCTCTCTACTTCTGCTGGTCACACTATTTCTAATACAAGCCAGGATGCCACTGGCTTTCTTGGCCACCTGGGCACACTGCTGGCTCATACTCTGCCGCTTGTCAATTAGAACCCCCAAGTCCTTTTCCGCCAAACACTTTCCAGCCACACTTCCCCAGCCTGTAGCATATGCATGGGGTGTTGTGGCCCAACTGCAGGACCCAGCACTTGGCCTTCTTGAACCTCATACAATTGGCCTTGGTCCATCGATCCAGCCTGTCCAGATCTCTCTGCAGAGCCTTCTTACCCTCATATTCTGTTTTTGTGTTTTCCAGCTCAGTGTTTCACTTGGCACTTTGGGGGCTGTACCAACAGCAACATTGGACTCTACCATTACGGCTCTGGGAGAAATACCACAGCCACCAATTATGGGGAATGTGGACCCATCCAAAATTGATGAAATCAGAAGAACAGTCTATGTTGGAAACTTGAATTCACAGGTAGTTTTTCTTTTTATCAGCTGTGCTAATGGAAGATGTAGATTTTTAATTTATTAATTATAATCTTACATGTTAAGATGCCTATAAGCATTTAAATTAAAAAAAAAAAGCCAAACTCTTCTTGGTCACTAGTGATATTTCAAATTCTGATTGCTCCTTTGTCAGATCAGACCAGACTGTGCAATTCATTCTAGCAGGATACCAGAGAAATCACACTAGCTGAATTCAAAAACCATGAATGTGTGTGTTGATCAAATATCCAACTTGGTATTGTTAGCTGAACACTTCCTCAGAAGTTGTGAGATCATGTCTCCCACTGTGCAGTTGCATAAGTACAGTAAGAAGGAATGATTTCTCCTAGTGGAAGTTGCAAAATTTGCATAAATACCTTTGACTTTTCCAACAGGAAAGTTAGGTCTGTCAGAAATTTGTTTTTTCAGCAGTTGATTGAATTAATTGCAAAACGATTTGCTTTTGACTGTTGCCATTATAAGTATTTTATTTGGGTTTTTTTGACTGCCAAAGTGGCTACTAGAGTGTAAAAGTACTATCAATCACAATAAAATAAAACAACTGGAAGCTATTAGAAAAACATAAAAGTCAAGTCTTGTAATAGTCTTTGGATTTTTCTTTTTTTAAAATTGATTAAAATTCACAATCAATAGCTTGGACACAGGTGCATAAGGAAATTTCTCATCATTTATTTCAAATTAGTTGCCTGAAAAGTGCAAAATCCTATGCAAGACTTCAGGGTTTGAGGTTGCACTATTTTAAATTGTAATATATTCTTTGGATTAACGGAAGAAACAATACCATTCTCTCTTAAAGTGTAACATTATCAAATTCATGTAATGGTGAGATCTCTTTCCAAAATCTGTAGCTCTTACATTACCTGATATATTGGATAAGTGGTTTTAATTATATATTTTACTTCAGCTGAGCTCTTTGACTCTTTCTAGACTACAACAGCAGATCAGCTGCTTGAATTCTTTAAACAAGTTGGAGAAGTCAAATTTGTGCGAATGGCAGGTGATGAGACACAACCAACACGATTTGCTTTTGTGGAATTTGCAGACCAAAACTCTGTACCTCGTGCTCTTGCCTTTAATGGAGTTATGTTTGGAGACAGGCCACTGAAGTAAGAAATTAATTATCCATATGAATATTGACCGAGAGATTTATTAGTATCATTATACATTTATGACTCTGATGTGCAGGAAGCTGCTGTGATTAATATTTTTTCAATATAAGGACCTCTTTTTAGTAAAATGGAACACTTTTACAAACTCCAATATCGAGTTTGGACATAACTTTCTACAAGAATAATCTGGATGGCACTGAGTAAAATATTTCTATATCTAATCTTCACGGAATCACGGAATTGTCAGAGTTGAAAGGAACCTCTAGAGATCATCTAGTCCAACTCCCCCACTAAAGCAGAATTGCCTAGAACACATTACTCAGGACTGTATCCAGGTGGGTCTTGAATATCTCCAGAGAAGGAGACTCCACAACCTCCCTGGACAGCCTGTTCCAGTGCTCTGTCACCCTCACCGTTAAGAAGCTTTTCCTTATATTTAAGTGGAACTTCCTATGTTCCAGCTTCTGTCCATTGCCCCTCGTCCTGTCACTGGGAACTACTGAAAAGAGTCTGGCTCCATCCTCCTTGCACCCACCCTTTAGATATTTGTAGGCATTAATAAGGTCTCCCCTCAGCCTTCTCTTCTCCAGGCTAAAGAGTCACAGCTCTCTCAGACTTTCCTCATAAGGGAGATGCTCCAATACCCCAGTCATCTTTGTTGCCCTCCTCTGGACTCTCTAGTAGTTTCCTGTTTCTCTTGAACTGGGGACCCCAGAACTGGATGCAATATTCTAGATGTGGCCTCACCAGGGCAGAGTAGAGGGGGAGAATGACCTCCCTCGACCTACTGGCCACACTGCCTTATGCAACCCAGGATTCCATTTGCCTTCTTGGCAGCAAGGGCATGTTGCTGGCTCATTATTAACTTATTGTCTACCAGGACTCCCAAATCCTTCTCCTCAGAACTGCTTCCCAGCAGATCTACCCCTAACCTATATTGGTGCCTGGCATTCTTCCTCCCCAGGTGCAGGACCCTACACTTGTCCTTGTTGAACCTCATTAGGTTCTTCTCTGCCCAGCTCTCCAGCCTGTCCAGGTCACGCTGGA
>NW_009952428.1:66304-73027 GCF_000747805.2 Chaetura pelagica
CCTTGGTAAATCCATGTTGACCACTCCCAATAACTTCCTGTTCTTCAACGTGTTCAGAGATGACATCCAGAATTAGTCTCTCCATCACCTTCCCAGGGACAGAAGTGAGACTAACTGGCTTGTAGTTCCCTGGGTCCCCCTTCTTGCCATTTTTGAAGACTGGAGTGATATTTGCCTTCCTCCAGTCTTCAGGCACCTCTCCTGTTCTCCATGACCTTTCAAAGATGATGGAGAGTGGCCCAGCAATAACATCTGACAGCTCTCTCAGCGCTCGTGGGTGCATCCCATCAGGACCCATGGACTTATGGATGTCCAGTTTGGCCAAGTGGTCTCTAACCTGTTTGTCCTCAACTGAGTAAAAGTCTTCCTCTCTCCAGACCTTTCCCTTTGCCTCCAGGGTCTGGGATTCATGAGAGGCAGCTTTAGCAGTGAAGAATAAAGCAAAGGCGGCATTCAGTAACTGCCTTCTCTGTATTCCACCACTAGGGAGCTCACCTCATTCATCAGTGGGGCTACATTTTCCCTAGTCTTCCTTTTTCTATTGATGTATTGGTAAAACCTCTTCTTGTTATGTTTAACCGCAACAGCCAAGTTGAGTTTTGCTTGAGCTTTGGCCCTTCTAGTTTTCCCCCTGCATAGCTTCACTACATCTTGGTATTCCTCATAGGTTGCCAACCTCCTTTTCCAAAGGCCAATCTTGAATTAGTGAATACCATAACAGTAAGAGTATCTGCAAAGTTCTTGTTATTAATTAAGCTTCATATATGATGTTTATGTAATTAGTAGGCCTTAATTTGATCTTAGAGATTTGATCTGAAATACAGAAACAAATTTCTAGATTTCTACTAAAAATATTTTATCACAGAAATATTGCGTCACATTTATGTAAAAGTGGTAAGATTTGAAAGCAATAAAATATAGATGTTTCAGATATATAGAACAGATAAGTTTTTGGAAAAATCAGTAGTTTTGCTGAGCCTTAAAGTTTTTAGTCATCTGTGGAAGTTGAGTTGTTTTTCATTTTCCCTTTTCAAGTGTTTTGGAGTTAAACTTTTTATTTTTCCTTAATTTAGAATAAATCATTCCAATAATGCAATAGTGAAGCCTCCTGAAATGACACCACAAGCTGCTGCCAAGGAACTGGAAGAAGTGATGAAGAGAGTAAGGGAAGCCCAGTCTTTTATATCTGCTGCTATTGAGCCAGGTAGGTATGTTATCTTTATTACCTAACAGATATGTTCTGTATGTACCTTGACACATGCTTTTAAGAGCACTTTCAAACACAGGAAAAGAGAAGAGTACTCAAAGGTGAACAACATGTGTGGTCAAAAATAAAATAATCAAAATTGTCTTCATACAACAAAGCAGTGGAATTAAGCTGACTTTTTATTTCATAGAATCATATCTTATATATGTTCACCAAATGTTTTAAAAAATACCAAGCTGATGCTTTTAAAGTTCAAAGTAATTGCAAAATTGAAAAAAATTGCTTTAAATTTTGTTTTGTTCTCTAGCATCCATTAATGCCACAGTTTCATGATCAGAGGGAGCTAGAATGCTGCTTTTCTTCAGTAGGTTAATTTTGTCACTGCTATGCTCTTTTTCATGCTGGTTCAAGACTATGTGTATTGCCATAGCAAATGGGATCAGAGAATCAATCTGGAATAAAACTTAACATATTGTAATGGACTTTTTTCATCCAGATTTGTTCCCTGATCCCTGTTAACACTGAAATGCTGGGTCAAGGAGGAAGGTGTTGGTGGGTTGAGTGATTAGACAGACATTTAAATGCTGACTGCTGATTGCAAAACCACAGCATAAAAATTCTCAACTTATTAAACTTACAGTTGAAATCCTCGTTTTTCTTTTAATCAGCAAGATTTTGTTATTCTTCTTACTAAGAAACCCAGACATTGACTTAAGTAGGTTCGATAGTGGAGGGTCTTGAGGGCTTGGTTTTTTTGGTTTTTATAGTGTTTTTCTTTTGGTGTTGTTTTTTGGGGGGGCGGTATTTTCTGTTTTGTTTTGTTTTTTAGGATTGGGAGAAAAATAGTTCTAACATTTCATCAGTGTTAAGTAGCAGAATAATAATCTTTTAGAGTCTGAACCAAAGTCTGCTAAGGTCACTGGTAAGCTTTGTTGACTTTCTGGCATTTGGATCAAACTATTCACCACCTTCTCTCCATCCCTTCCTTCCCTAAAGCAGTATTTGAGAAATAGGACTTCAATATTTGTACAGTGGTTGTAATATCTAAAAGTATAGAAAGTGTTAATTAATATTTACATTTTAGGCTTGTTTTCAAATTTATGCTCTCCACATTTACTCTATTGTTCTGAGGTTATTTAAAAAAATAAAAATAGTTATATTACATAATATACCAGAGGAGAGCATGTTGTAATCTTGTGCATTGTGGCAGCAACATAAATCCCACTCCTAACAGATCTAGCTGTTTATAATTATCTGGTTTATGTGTACTGCTGCAGGATGGCTGCACTCAACGAGTATATGCAATGACTTTCTTGGATGTTTCTGAAGGATATTTGCAAAGAAGGAAGATATGCAAAGAGTAGGCCCCTTGCACTATATGTGGTACATTCCACTTGTGCCAGATTGTTAACTGGGATCTTTAAATGTTCTGAGCTCACACTGCAAAGTGGTTTTTTCCTCTCAGAGTCTGGAAAGAGCAGTGAAAGAAAAGGCGGTCGATCTCGTTCCCATTCTCGTTCAGAATCCAGGTCTAGCTCAAAATCCCGATCTAGAAGGAAAAGATCACACTCAAAACACAGGTAGGTATGTTTTTTTTATTTTGGACTAGGAGATCATACTGTTTGTTGTTTGGTTTTGGGGTTTTTTTTTGTGAGGATGGTTACTAAGATTTCTTACTGAGTTATGAGAAGTATCCCTGTAGAAAAGATTAGTAACTTACACTGACCAGATCAGAGTAACTATGAACTTTGTCTCTGAAGAGATACTTTTTCCCTCTAAATGCTAAATGTTTTCATGATTACTTTCAGGTAAAACTCACTAAAAGGTACTTTTTGTGAAAGGTAGCATAATTTCATTTTGTTATATCTGTATTTTACAAATAAATAATTATCTGTGTTTTGTAGATGGTACGTTTAGTTTACTGTTAACACTCTGAACAGATAGGTTGGCTGGTTTTGCTAGTAGAAAGTTCCTTCTGAACTTCTAAACATCCAGTTAACAAATGCAGTGTTTTTATTTACTGTATTTTAAATGTAAAGTTATATTTTCTAAAAGCCAGAAGAAAAAGGCTTTAGAGACAGTTTTTCATTCTTCGGGGTTTGTTTGCTTTGCTAATTTGTTCAGTTTTGAAACAGGCTTTGAACTATTGGAGGAAATAAAATTAGTAGGTCACTCTTAAAGTTTACCCATTCAGATTTTTTTTCCAATAATGAGACAGTCTTGCTATGTGAGACTTATCCTTCCTGAAATGGTTCAATGTCAGGAATGTCTTCTGATCATTTACATGATCAATCTAAAGAAATTTGGCTACATTAAGTGTAAAAAAACCAAACAACTGAAAATGTATTTGTTAGCTTACACTTTAAAAAGGTGAATGTTGTTGGTGTTGCAGTGACAGCACTGTTGCATTCTTTCATCTATTGTCTTTTAAAGGGGCAACTAGAATTCTTTTACATACAGAAAAGCTGGCCAGAGGGACACACCACATCAGATATACTACCAAATACTATATAAGTGCAGGCTTCAGTTTTGTAATGATGTTACACAGTACGTGTTATCTAATGGCATTAAAATATTTGGTACCTTTTTAACGCAAGAAGAATTAATTTGTTCATTTCATTATTGCTTGCTTCTCTTCTGTTTCTCTAACTTAGGACATAACTGAAAAACAGTCTTTGTTTTGTGTAACACTGCAATAATCTCAGTGCTTTTTTGTACTGACACAAACCAAATAGATTTTTAGAAGATAATTTTGCATTTTTTTTACTTGCAGAAAACCTGTGCTTTAAACAACTGTTGATAGTTTTATATATTATTTATATATATATATAAATTATTTTTTCACTATTACTGTCAGTTTTTGAGAGCATGCTGAAAAAAAGACCAGTCTGATCTGTTGAGGCAACTTAATCCCTAAGAATAAACTGTCCGTACCACTTTCCAGTTTTACTGTTTAATTAAACCCCAAAATTGCTTTCATCTCTGCAATATGAAATTTATTCAAGGTATTATTTGGACTAAATTGTAATTAATTTTCCCTGTAATTAGTTTGTATTTCTACACCGATATGTGGAGCAAAGCTGTAGGTAAAAAATGATTGCCTCTCCTCTCTTGGTTTATCTTACTCCGTGTGTCTTGAGCTGCAGAAGACAGGTGGAGCTGTTATTTTTTTCTATCTCCCTATTCTTCAGGATTTATTGAGTAATATACATTAATTTCTGTTTTTGGTAAGTTTAACTTAATCATACCTTAAACTGTCAGGCAAAGTATCCAATGATGTGTTCTTTTGAAACTTAATGTTAAAATTCAGCTGTTTATTTTTCTAGGGAATATGATCTTCCAAATATAGGGAATATTTTGGTAAAAAAGTGTATAGCAATTTTTAAAAGTTTTGATTTCTTCATTAAATCTGAGACTATGCTATATATGTTTATTAGAAGACTTTAATAGGATTTCTATTGGAGTATCTGCACATTATTTGCAGTCTTTATTTATCATGTAGTAAATGCTTATTCCTTTTCTTGAGAACTCATAATTCAAAACTGTACTAACATATCCTTTCAACTAAAAAGGTAGCTTGACTAAATGCTGAACCACAGATAGTGGTTTTTTTTTTAAAAAAACGCATTAAATTAAATTGTAAGGCTGGAGAACAAAGAGAACAGTTAAAGCCATCTTTCTTCATTGACCAAGACTGCAATAAGTGCCTTGGAACAGAAGAAAAACATAACTAATTATTTTTACAAGCTGCTAGAAATTGTCTGTAGTAGATTTATGCACTAGATTTATTAAGGATGGCTATCCTAATATGATATGAATTTATATTTTCCAGAATATTTATGGAAGTTATTACGAAACATGAGTATTAATTTAATGGTGCATTGTGCACCTGGTTAAGCTTAAAGTGTCCATATTTACAAAAATGTTGGTGAGCAGTATATTACTGAATTGTAACTCTATATAATTTTATATAGTGAGACAAGATTTATGTGGGTTTTTTCCCTTCTTGGTTGACCTAATTTTTATGAAGTTTCAATATAAAAGTATTTTTCTTCTGGCATTTTTCATATAGAAATAGATCTGGCAACAGATTGCTCTCAAGGCACAAGGACAGACACAGATCGAGAAGTCCCCTGAAAAAACAGCCTAGATCTAGGGAAAGGTGGAAATCAAGAAGTCGCTCTCGTTCTTGGTGAGTTCCATTCCTAAAAATGATACAGTTCTTAGTACACAGTACAAAGTTTTTGAAAAAATCTAACAAACCTTTTAGATTTCTAGGGAAGCACTTTTGTGGGAAAGAGAACTGCAGATCTGTGGACCTCAGTGGGAACAGTTAGGAGTAGGCTACATCGCTGGGCTTCATTGATGGATCCTTTTGACTCTGTTGCTGTTGTCTGGAGTGTCTTGAGATATTTGCTCACTGGAAGGGGCAAGTCCAATGAAATCTCTGTGATAGATAACTGGCAGGCACTTTTTGGGTCATTGTGAGACCTCTTACTATTGCAGGGATTGTGTGCTGTTTCATCTTTATGATCTTACATTCCTTTGTGAGACATCTAAAGAGGTTATTGCCAAAACCTGATGGGAACCAAAGTCTTCAGGTCACAAACCATGAAACAAGCCTACTATTTACTAGTAGCCAAACTCTTGTTCCAATGAAGAAAGGTGGGGACTGTGCATTGGGCCTTTCATGTCTGAAGGAGTCTCTGAGAATCTTTAAAAATCCCAGAATAGGTACCAATATCAATAGACAGAGTAACTTCTGTCAGTCTGGTTCTCCTGGACATGAAAAGGCCTGCTGATCAACTTCTCTTGTGCTTTCTCCTGTTTCTCTGTCTGGTTGTCTTGGTTGAGTGTTGACCTTACATTTGCCTTTTGAGGAAATTTGGTAAAATTTTATCCCTGTTTTTTTTTTGTTTCTCTGTATTAATTGATGTTGGACTTCAAAGCAGTTCCAGGATATTTATGTGAGAGAATACTGTAGAATAAAGGCTTCCGTCCAGTCAACTGTCATTATTTATGTGGGGGTAGTTAGTCTGCAGTTCATTTTACATGGGCACACTTTTACTAAAGAATGGATTTACAAATTGTTGAGTTTGTCTCACTCCTGACAAAATGTAGAAAATTTATTTATGTATAATAATGTAGTTGTTAGATGAAAAGACGTAATATTTCAAAGTGTAATAACAACACGTTGAAGATCACAATTTTATTTTGGTCCTCCCCTTCCCCAATTTGGTTTCCAAATTTTTCCTACCTATATAGCCTCTCTCTCATGGTGAACAGGGGAGGAAAATTAAACACATCGTTTCTTTTGAATAATTAATGTATGCTAAAGAGTTAGTTGTAATTTTTATTGGAAAGTTCAAAGATAAATTCATTATTTGTGTCTGGCTTTTCACAGGGACAAGAAAAGAGACAAAGAAAAGGTCAAGGAAAAAGAAAAGGCCAAAGAAAAGGAGAGAGACCGAGACAAAGAGAAGGAGAGAGACCAGGACAGAGACAAAGAAAGGGAA
>NW_009952428.1:73486-75507 GCF_000747805.2 Chaetura pelagica
GGAAAGAGAGCGAGATAAAGAGAGAAACAGGGATAAGGAGAAGGACCAGGAGAGAGAGAGAGACCAAAACAAAGATCAAGAGAGAATCAGAGACAAAGATAGGGATAGGGACAGGAACAAGGATAAGGACAAAGGTAGGGACAGGGAAAAAAACAAAGATAAGGAAAAAGATAGGGAAGAGGTAGAGCAGAACAAGGAAAAAGATGATGTTGAGAAAGAGGGGGAGAAGGACAGGGGGAAGATTAAGAACAAGGAGGGAGATAAGGACAAAGGAGAGGACAAAGAAAAGGAAAAAGATGAGGATAAGGAGCAAGAAAGAGAAAAAGAGAGAGATGATAAAAAGAAGAAAGATAAGAGATCCAGAATACCCCCAAGAAGCTATAGCTCTTCAAGAAGATCTCGTAGCTCCAGCAGGTTTGTTTATAATTTTTTCATGCTTTTTTTGACTTGTTAGTACAGTGATGCACCATGAAAAATGCACATCCTAATTTTTATGTATCAATATCACCACATCATTTGTCAATTAATATTCTTTCTGTTTTGTAGATTTACCTATAAAGTCAAGTCTATTACAGAGATGTATGTATGATGCTTGATAGGAAATATTTTATTTTTGGGCAGCTGGTGCTTACCTTTCACATAACTGTATAGTATAGTCATTTAGGCCAGTAAATAGAGGGTTCTTATGCCATTTCTCTGTGTTGGAGCCATCCAAACATGATAGAGAGACATCAAACATCATCTTTGTCCTGATGAAAGTTTGAGTCAGTGTTACATATTTCCTTGGTTACTTGTATACTGTACAGTGATGGTCTGTAGAGCAATTTGTTTGGCTTACTAACAGTATTTTCCACTTGGCCACCTTAAGGATGGTGAGCAATTCATTTTCTTGGCTGGATGGCTGAACAGCAGGAAGCAAGCATGTCACTTGGCTGGCTAGCTATTCAGAAAGTAAATGTATCTCAGTTGGAAGATAAGGATGTCCAGATACAAGTAAAAATTACATTCCTTAAAAATGCTGATAGTAAACAATAAAGCAGTCGAGGTTAATCTAGCTGTTGTTTTTGCCTTTGAGGGAGGGTACACTGAGTGGAAGTCTGAATAAATTCAGTACAGCAAAAGGAGGCTGTAAGGTTGATTATAAGCTCTGTAAGTGGACTAACCCATATTCTAAGAGCATTGCAACTAACTTAAGTTCAGAAGCTTTAGTGAAAGAAGTCCTTTCTGAATACCAGAGCAATCGCAGAGTTCAATAATATCAAATGTCAAATTTAGATGCCAAATTTTATGTTACCTTGACAGAATGAAATGCTGGATAAATTGGGAAAAATTCTACATATTACAGTCACTTCCCTGGACCAAAGCACAATTTCCATAGCCCTCAAAATTCGTGGTTCATATAATGCAGAAAAGGCTGTAATGGTTTCTGAACATTCTGTTTGGGTTATATGAAATGGCCATGTTATTTTGGAGGTTTATGGGCAAAATACTGTGGCTTCTTTAAGCATATGCAGCTTCCTATTTTAATGCACTGTTAACATTATTTCATGGGTTAAATACCTGCACAGAGTAGAGATAGTTCTGTGAGCTTTGATAACAGTATTTTCTTCCTGTATGCCTCAGGAGTATTTAATTAGATAAGTAATTGTGGTGAGTTGACCTTGGCTGAATGCCAGGTACCCACCAAGCTGCTCTATGACTCCCCTTTCTCAATTGGACAGGAGAAGGAAAATATGACAACAGGTTTATGGGTTGAGATAAGGACAGGGAGAGATCTCTCACCAGTTACTGTCACAGGCAAAACAGACTCACCTCAGGGAAATTAATTTAATTTATTGCTAATCAAATCAGGGTAGGGTA
Source organism: Chaetura pelagica (assembly GCF_000747805.2). NCBI lineage: Eukaryota > Metazoa > Chordata > Aves > Apodiformes > Apodidae > Chaetura > Chaetura pelagica. Next base: position 75,347 of record NW_009952428.1, read on the forward strand.
ATGAGAAACAAACCCAAATTTTAAAACACCTTCCCCCTGCCCCTCTCTTCTTCCTTGGCTCAACTTCACTCCTTATTTCACTACCTCCTCCCCCTGAGCAGCACACAGGGACGGGGAACAGGGGTTGTGCTCAGTTCATCACATGTTGTCTCTGCTGCTCC
>NW_009952428.1:75524-79121 GCF_000747805.2 Chaetura pelagica
CCTGCTCCAGCATGAGGTCTCACCCATGGGAGATAGTCCTCCATTAACTTCTCCAGCATGGGTCCTTTCCAAGGGGTGCAGTACTTCAATAACAGACTGCTCCAGTGTGAGTCCTCCACAGGGTCACAAGTCCTGCCAGCAAACCTGCTCCAGCACAGGCTCCTCTCTCCACGGGGTCACAGCTTCCTTTGGGTACATCCATCTGCTCCAGTGTGTGGTCCTCCACGGGCTTCAGGTGGATATCTGCTCCACTGTTAAACTCTATGGGCTGCAGGGGAACAGCCTGCCTCACCACTGTCTTCACCACAGGCTGCAGGAAAATCTCTGTTCCATTGCCTGGGGCACCTCCTCCTTCTTCTTCACTGACTTTGGTGTCTGCACATATTCCCACTCCTCTCTTCTGGCTGCTGTTGTGCAGCATTTTTTTCCCCTTCTTAAATAGGTTATCCCAGGGGTGCTACCACTGTTGCTGATTGGCTCGGCTTTGGTCAGCGGCAGGTCCATCTTGGAGCCGGCTGGCGCTGGCTCTATTGGACATAGAACTTTTGAGCAGCTTCTCACAGAAGCCACATCTGTAGCCTCCGCTACCAAAACCTTGCCATGCAAAGCCAATACAGTGATGCGTAGCTTCTATAAGAGTCTTAGTGAAAGACCCAGTTCCTAATGTCAAATAGCAAGTGTAGTTAGCTGGAGGTTACAAAAACTTCATACTCTAATTTGCAACAGTTATGCTCCCCTTTAAGCATCCCTCTGTTTAAGAAAATGTCATGGAAGACTCAGCTGTTGTGTGCTTGGGCAGAGAATTCTAGTGATATTTAGTGCATCTCCTCTAATGGACTCACAGTACAAAGTCCTACTTTGATATTAATTAATTTTTTTGTATGGATGCTATTTAACAGGGACCATGTTCTTCATGGAGGATGAGGGCAATACAATGTATTCATCATACAAGGAGAGGCCAAGAGGGCTGGGATTGTTTAGCCTGGAGAAGAGAAGGCTGAGGCGGTATCTTATCAGAGTGTATTAAACACCTGATGGGAGAGGGTGAAGATGATAGTGCCCAACTCTTCTCAGTGATAACCAGTGACAGGGCAAGAGGCAGTGGCCATGTATTGAAAAATAGGAAATAAACTTTTTTTCTAATGTTTAAATTATGTTTTTTCTGGGCAAACTGGAACTATTAGCCCAAAGAGATTGTGTTGTCTCCATCCTTGGAGATATTCAAAACCTGACTAGACATGGCCCTGAGTAACCTGCTGTAGTTGATCCTATTTTGGGAATGTTGAGGTCTGGACTAGGTGTTCTTCAGGGGACTATTCCAAAATCAGTAATTCTGAAAAGTATTTGTCAATAGGTGTCCTGGTTTGTGCCAGGATGAAGCCAATTTTTTTTAACTGATTTTATTTTTCAGTGATGTCACGGTTTGACTCAGGATCAGCAATTGAACAAGCAATAATAATGCTCTCGATCCCCTCCCCCTCCCACCCAGGTAGGGAAGGAGAGAGAAAATTAGGAGACTTTCTGGACTGAAAACTAAACTAGACAGCTTTAATTAAATACTAATGATAAAATAAAATATTTACAATTATATACAAATGTGTACAATATTGCGCAAAACCCTATTGCCTCCCCCCACCCCCAGCAACTCCCATGACACTCTCCTTAGCTGTGAATAGTTCTGAAATGTCCTGGACCGCTGCTGGAGAGAGCAGCAGAGCAGACAGGAGCTGAGGGTAGTTATGAGGGTCAGGAATACATGAGCCTAAGGATCAATGGTGATAGACAGACAGACAGACAGAGATGGAAGGATGGATGGATGGATGGATGGATGGATGGATGGATGGATGGATGGAGTCCTCCCCAGATGCTGACCATGGATGGAAGAGCAGGGAAGAAGCAGAAGGAAGGAAGTTGACTTCCATGATCTCTGGACCTTACACCGAGCTTACGTAGATATATGGATGGAATACTTTGGTCAATTCTGCTGTCCATCTAATCCACTCCTCCCTATGGGAGGGCTGCAGATACGACTCCTCTCCTCCCTGTAGCAGAAGAGGCTGCAGCTTCAACAAGTACAGCAAAGTGAGCTTCAAGTCCTGGCAATAACATAAACATTCCAGTGTTATCAGTCCACTAGCTGTAAAACTTGCTGCTAGTTAAAAGAGAGCTTACTGAAGGAAAAAAAAATCAGGAAGAAATGGCTTCATCCAGGCTCAAACCAGGACATTCACGGAATCACAGAATCTTAGGGGTTGGACTGGACCTCGAAAGATCATCTAGTCCAACCCCCCTGACAGAGCAGGATCACCTAGAGTACATCACACAGGAACACATCCAGGCAGATTTTGAATGTCTCCAGTGAAGGAGACTCCACAACCGCTCTGGGCAGCCTGTTCCAGTGCTCTGTCACTCTCACAGTAAAAAAGTTTTTTCTGATGTTTACGTGGAACCTCCTATGTTCCAGTTTGCACCCATTGCCCCTTGTCCTATCACTAGACTTCACTGAAAAGAGCCTGGCTCCGTCCTCCACTCGCCCTTAACATATCTGTGAACATTGATGAGGTTGCCCCTCAGTCTCCTCTTCTCCAAGCTAAAGAGACCCAGCTGCCTCAGCCTTTCCTCATAAGGGAGATGTTCCACTCCCTTAATCATCTTTGTGGCTCTGCCCTGGACTCTTTCAAGCAGTTCCCTGTCCTTGAACTGAGGGGCCCAGAACTGGACACAATATTCCAGATGCGGCCTCACCAAGGCAGAATAGAGGGGGAGGAGAACCTCCCTTGACCTGCTAACCACACCCTTTCTAATACACCCCAGGATGCCATTGGCCTTCTTGGCTACAAGGGCATGTTGCTGACTCATGGTCATCCTCCTGTCCACCAGGACCCCCAGGTCCTTTTCTCCTACACAGCTCTCCAGCAGCTCAGCCCCCAACCTGTACTGGTACATGGGGTTGTTCTTCCCCAGATGCAAGACACTACACTTGCCCTTGTTGAATTTCATTAAGTTTCTCCCCGCCCAACTCTCCAGGCTGTCTAGGTCTTGCTGAATGGCAGCACAGCCTTCTGGTGTGTCAGCCACTCCTCCCAGTTTAGTGTCATCAGCAAACTTGCTGAGGGCACACTCTGTACCCTCATCCAGGTCGTTGATGAAAATAGTGAATACTACTGGTCCCAGTACCGACCCCTGAGGGACTCCACTAGTCACAGACCCATTATTCCATACCATATATTACACTTAGGCTCTATATTCTACCAAATGTCAAATTAAGGATTCTCCCGCAGAGTCAGATTACCTTGAGGTACATATTGTACTTCACCACCACCATCACCACACACCAGGTATATCCAGATCCCTGAGCAAAAACAACACCCCAGACAGGTTTACGTTTACCTGAAGAAGGATCAACCCAAACACTTTTCCTCAACAGATTCCTTTCACACAACACAGGGACTTTATCCCCATCAACTGTATGTATAAGGTCTGACTGAGCAGGATCAGCCCAATTGATGGATCCCCTGGCATTATCTAACCAGTTGGCCTTTACCATATTTTGGTCCCAGTTTTTTAAAGTTCCACCATCCATTGCCTTCAGGGTAG
>NW_009952429.1:0-616 GCF_000747805.2 Chaetura pelagica
GTTTGTTGCCCCCTGAGAGGGGGAGTTTATTGCCCCCTGAGGGAGGGGTTGTTGCCCTCAGGGGTCTGGGATTAGGGTCTGGGGGCTTTCTTGCCCCCTGAAGGGGTGTTGTTGCCCTCAGGGGTTAGGGGGGTAGGGGTTTTTTGCCCCCTGAGGGAGGGGGGCTTGTTGCCCTCAGGGGTCTGGGATTAGGGTCTGGGGGGTTTGTTGCCCTCAAGGGTCTGGGATTGGGGACTGGGGCGTTTGTTGCCCCCTGAGGGGGTGGCTTGTTGCCCCCTGAGAGGGGGAGTTTATTGCCCCCTGAGGGAGGGGTTGTTGCCCTCAGGGGTCTGGGATTAGGGTCTGGGGGCTTTCTTGCCCCCTGAAGGGGTGTTGTTGCCCTCAGGGGTTAGGGGGGTAGGGGGTTGTTACCCCCTGAGAGTGGGGTTGTTGCCCTCAGGGCTCTGGGGGAAATGAGGCCCCATTGCCCCCCGGGGTGGGGGCAGAAGTGGGGCCCCCCCCAGGCTGCTGGGGCTGTGGGACCCCCGGGGTGTCTGGGGAGCAGAAGGGACGGGAAGGGAGCAGAGGGCACAGGTGGGGGATCCCCAAAACCCCTCTGACCCCATCCTTTCACCCC
>NW_009952429.1:1192-1847 GCF_000747805.2 Chaetura pelagica
TTGTTGCCCTCAGGGGTCTGGGATTAGGGTCTGGGGGGTTTGTTGCCCTCAAGGGTCTGGGATTGGGGACTGGGGCGTTTGTTGCCCCCTGAGAGGGGGAGTTTATTGCCCCCTGAGGGAGGGGTTGTTGCCCTCAGGGGTCTGGGATTAGGGTCTGGGGGCTTTCTTGCCCCCTGAAGGGGTGTTGTTGCCCTCCGGGGTTAGGGGGGGGAAAAAAAATTGTTGCCCTCAGGGGTCTGGGATTAGGGTCTGGGGGGTTTGTTGCCCTCAAGGGTCTGGGATTGGGGACTGGGGCGTTTGTTGCCCCCTGAGGGGGTGGTTTGTTGCCCCCTGAGAGGGGGAGTTTATTGCCCCCTGAGGGAGGGGTTGTTGCCTTCAGGGGTCGGGGATTAGGGTCTGGGGGCTTTCTTGCCCCCTGAAGGGGTGTTGTTGCCCTCAGGGGTTAGGGGGGTAGGGGGTTGTTACCCCCTGAGAGTGGGGTTGTTGCCCTCAGGGCTCTGGGGGAAATGAGGCCCCATTGCCCCCCGGGGTGGGGGCAGAAGTGGGGCCCCCCCCAGGCTGCTGGGGCTGTGGGACCCCCGGGGTGTCTGGGGAGCAGAAGGGACGGGAAGGGAGCAGAGGGCACAGGGGGGGGAACCCCAAAACCCCTCTGACC
>NW_009952429.1:1966-3540 GCF_000747805.2 Chaetura pelagica
GGGGTTGGGGGGGTAGGGAGGGCAGAGATCCCACTTGGGGTGGGGTTTTGGGGGTGTTGAGAGGAGAAGCAGCATCACTGGGATGATCCAACTCGTGCTGGAGGTGCTGGATGTGAGGAAATGGAACCAGTATCCTCAGGAAAAGCTGCTCCAGCCTTGGAGATTCTCAAGGGTTGGGATTGTTCCTTAAATTCCAACAACTGGGAATGAAGGATCTTTCCCCTGGATTTCCTGGAAGATTCCAACACGTGGATGGTGACAAAAATGGGAAGGGTTTGGAGGAGTTTGCTCAGTGAGGAGCAGGGATCCAAGGGGATTGTTTGATCCTGGTTGGAGAGATCCAGGCTGGAAGAGGCAATGCCAGGGAGCTGGAACAGGAAGGGGAGCACCAGTGTGGGATTGGGAAGCTGTGGTGGGAAAAGTGTCACCCCCAGCTCCCCTCCTGGAGCTGGCAGGAAAAATGATGGAGAAAGGGAAGGTGAGTCCATGTTGGAGCAGTGGATTTGGGAGAGTTTGGGATCCAGGAGAGGAGGGGATTGGTTTGAAACGTGGATGGTTGAAGATGAAAAACCACCTTGGGAAGGACGTGGAGGGAAGTTGGATCTTCCAGCTGGATGAACTGGAAGTAAAACTGAAGGAGAAAGGAGTGGTCGTGAGCTCCTGGGGAAGTGCTGAGCACCCAAGGGTGCTAAACCTCCTGAGGAGGAGGGAGGATCTCAGGAGAAGGCTACAGGGGTTGGGTTTTTAGGGAAGAGCAGGAATGGTGCCAACTGCCTCGGAGCTGAGGGGACTGTGAGGTGCTTCCCAGCTGCTTGGGAAAAAGCAGGAATTCCCAGCTCCAGGCTAGCTCTAACATTGCCAAAATACCAGGAATCTCACTCAAAAAGTGAGCTGCAAAGGAAACTCCTGTGCTTGGACACCCTGTGACTCCAAAATACCTCTGGAATTCCTGGAATAAACCTTGATTTCCCGTGTTTTAACCCAGTTGTTGCTGTGCTGGGAGCAGAGGGAGCTGCTCTGGCTGAGGAATGGCCTCAATTTGTGGGATTTCCTGCAATTTGTTTTTAATGACTCAAGAAACCTGGATTTGGGAATGGGAAGGAGAGCTGTGGGAATGAGGCTGGAAGGTGTGGAGGGAAAAAAAATGCATGGAAAAGTGCTCAAAGCAGCAGGATGAGGTGAGGTGGGAATATCAGCTGGGAAGCTGAGCAGGGCTGGTCTTGGGTCAAAACACAAGGATTTTGGGAAGCAAAGAACTTCAGTGGTGTCAGGAGGAGGAAGGAGCAAACCTGGAGGATTTAGAAGTCAGGACACAGAAGGTCTTGAACGCAGGGAAATATCTGGAGGCTCCTTGGAGCTGGAAGTGGTTATGGAATGATTATGGAATGATTATCCCAGTCGACAACTCCAGCATCTTGGGCTGTGGATTAAGGAAACCCCGAGTTCACCTGATGGGATTAAACCCTGGTCCCTCTGGAGGATCCTGACAGAATTCCCAGCTGAAGCATCCCCCACATAGCATAACTGAGGGATTTCTCCTCTCTTTTTTCTTCTTGGAAACTTCCCAGCAGGAA
>NW_009952429.1:4067-8995 GCF_000747805.2 Chaetura pelagica
GAATCTTGCAGCCTTGGGCTGTGTCCAGAGGTGTTTTGGTGGGAAGTGGGTTAAACAAAACGGGTAGGAGCTGTTTGGAGAATGAGGATGAAAATATTGCTCCTGGTTGGAATTCTTTGTCACAGTTCCTCAGCTCTGCAGCTGAAATAGCTGGATATGGAATACAACTTGCTCTGAGAATGGATATTCCTGGAAAGAGGAACTTCTTGGGCAAAACACTTGGATTTTTGTATTTCCATGATGGTTTGAATGCCAGGACACCCTTCCCTGCCTCAGCCCTGAGCTCCTGAGGTCTGTGTTGTCCGTGTGAGGTTCCCTGCCTGTCACGGAGGGGATTTCAACCCCCTCCAGCAGAAGGTGTCATCCCAACTGCCTTTAAAAATTGGGATTGGAAAATCTGGGAGCAGAACCTGTAGCTTTGGTGCTGCCAGGGATTCGGGTGTCGCTCCCGTGAGGGATTTGTGGGCTGCAATGTTGCTCCACCTGGATCCAGGGTGAACATGGAGGCTGGAGATCCAGAGCAACCACAGCACGGGCTGCACATTCCCAGTGAAACTGAGCCTTGGAACACTGTGGGAACTGGGAAGCAGATCTGGGACACTCTAGATCCCAGTTCAGAAGCTTCCTTGGAAGTGGGAAAAGGGACGTGGTGTGTGTGGGGACAGGGTGGGCCGTTCCTCACCCCAAAGCTATTGAGCTCAGAGGGGTTTAGCCAAGAGGAGAAGGATTTGAGGGAGTGGGTTGTGAGCCCCAGGCTGGATTTGTTGCCTCCAAGGAGGAAGAGGCTCCGTTGAGTGTGATGAGTTTTCCCACCAACTCCTCCCCTTCCCTGTGTCCTTACAAAAGGCAAAGTTCTTCCTGGTGGCTTCACGTTGAGTCTTGTCCTGTTGCTCAGGACAGCTGAGCTTGCCCTCCCCATGTGCCAGAGCTTGCAAAAGCCAAGAAGCTTGAGGGGGATGAAGATCAAACCCCATGGAGCCTCTTCCTGAATTATCCCTCCTTTCTCTGCCTCCTTCCACACCAGAAGTGCTCCAAGGTTATGTCCAGCATCCCAAAGCAGAGCCCATCACCCCATCTTTGGGGCACTTGTCGTCCTGGATTGCTGGGAAAGGTGTTGAGCTCCTTGCTGTGGGGCTGGTGGTCACGTTTGGAGATGTGCAGGAGGGGTTTCTGTGTTTCCCAGGAGGAAGAGCAAGGTGTGTGTGGTGGGGTGGAATTCCTGGAGCAAGGGATGGGTCATGAGCCCAGGGAATGGCTGGAAGGATCAGTGTGGTGCTGAGAGGGATCTGCTGGGCCAGGGGGAGGGAAGGAAGTCCTGAAGGAGGGACACTCCATCAAGGAGGCAGCAGAGTGTCACTGAAGGGAGGGGACAGGGCTCCAGGAGCTGGCTGGAAGGAGAGAAGAGGCTCTGGATCTGTGCATGGCTCCATTCCCAGCAGGGAATCCCCACCAGCTTCCCGCAAACCCCAGAGGAGAAGTTGGGGTACTAAACCTTTGGACTAACCTGCTGCTGCCTCAAAAGAGCTCATGGGGGGTATTTAAACATCTCCTGTGGTGGTTGGGTTCTTCTAGGAGGGGCTTGGAGGCCTCCAGATGTTCTTCCAGGGTCTGTTTCAGGCTGGTAGGTCTCTCTGGGAGCAGCAATGTCACCCCTGGGTGCTGAGAGTCTCCTCCCAGAGGACTCTTTGAGTTTAGTAATGCTGATCAAAGAGCACGTGGGGTCAGTTTAAGCCTCCCCTATTGTGAGTGGATTCTTCTGGGAGAGCTTGAAGGCCTCCACAGGTTCCTCCAGGGTTCATTTCAGGCTCATAGGTCCCTGTGGGTGCAGCAGTGACCCCACTGAGTGCTGGGGGTCTCTCCTCCAGGGGTTGGGTTCTTCTGGGGGAGCTTGGGAGGCCTCCAGAGGGTCCTCCAGGGTGGGTTTGAGGCTGGTAGGTCCTTCTGGGTGTGGTCATGTCCCCCCTGGCTGCTGAGTGTCTCCCCTGTGGTGGTTGGGCTCTTCTGGGGGAGCTTGGGAGGCCTCCAGAGGGTCCTCCAGGGTGGGTTTGAGGCTGGTAGGTCCCTCTGGGAGTGGTCATGTCCCCCCTGGCTGCTGAGGGTCTCTCCCCACAGGACTCTGAGTTCAGTAATGCTGATCAGATGGATCTGTACGACGACGTGTTGGCCGCCAGCTCACAGCCCCCCGAGAGCCGCAGCAGCAGCAGCTCCGAGCCCCCCCAGGAGCCCCGCCAGGAGCCCTCCCCCAAGCCCCACACCAAACCCCCTGCCATCCTCTACACCTACAGCGGGCTACGCAACAAGAGGGCTGCTGTTTACGTGGGCAGCTTCTCCTGGGTGAGTGGCATCATGGTTTGTTACCCCTGGGGGGTCTCCAGGTCACCCACCCGGGCTGTTTGGGGTCCTCGGTGGGGTTGTAGATACATGGGGTTGTCCTACAAACACACCCCCAAGGGGGCTTGCAGGGTTCTTTGGGGGTGCTGTTCTTTCTTAATCCATCCTGACCCATTGTCCCAGGATGTGGTGGGAGCTGGGCTTGACCCAGCTTGTGGTAACAAGGGATCTTTTCCTCGGGGAAAAGGGATTTGGAGCTTTGAGGGGCTTCAGATCCAGGCTGGGGTGGGTGACCCATGGCTCCCCTCTCATGGACTGCTGTCCCCATCAGCATCTGCCTTCCTGGGGGACACACAGAGGGGTCCCTTTCTCCTTCTCATGGATCTGAAGACAGTGCTGGGAATGCTCTGGCTTTTCCAGGGAATAAAGGCCCCTGAAATCCGTGCCCAGGGCCTCTTCTAGATGTGAGGGTGATTGTTAAACTCCCTGTAGGGGCTCTGAGGGTGTCTGAGCTCAAGGTCCCTGCCCCAGCCCTCTGAGCCTGGGTTACCTGGGGGGCACTGGGGGCCTTGTGAAGGGCTCTGTGAGCTGATCCCAGCCCGTCCTCTCTTCATTCCCTCAGTGGACAACAGACCAGCAGCTGATCCAGACCATCCGCTCGGTTGGTGTCTACGACGTGGTGGAGCTGAAGTTCGCTGAGAACCGAGCCAATGGCCAGTCCAAAGGGTGAGATCCAGGGGGGGAATCTGGGGAGGGACAGGCCCTCAGGGTCACCCCCTGTGTTCTGGGGGTGTGAGGGGGCAGTTCCTGCCTGGCACAGGGTGATGCCCAGCCCACCTGCAGCTGGGGTGGTCAAGCAGAGACACCCAAACGTGTTGGGAAAGGGAAGAAGGTCTTTGCCAGGGAGGAGGGATGGGTGGGTTCCCTTCCTGGCTGACCTCCAGCCTTTCCCACAGGTACGCAGAGGTGGTGGTGGCCTCTGAAAACTCAGTCCACAAGCTCCTGGAGCTCCTGCCTGGCAAAATCCTCAACGGGGAGAAGGTGGAGGTGAGGTTGGCCACCCGGCAGAACCTGTCGCAGTTCGAGGCACAGGCTCGCAAACGTGAGTTGAGGTGGAAGCAGGGGAGGGGTTGGGGGCTCCCCACTGCCCCCCCCAAATCCCCAGCAGAGCTGTCAGGCCGAGCCCACCAAGCCCTCGGGGTTGGGGGGGACATTGCCAAGGAGTTTCTGGGGTATTTTCCTGTTGCTGCTGAGTCTGATTAGATCCTGACCCGAGTCTTTATGATCCCCTTTTAGGTGCTCACACACTGCGAAGATCCCTCGTAGCCTCCTCCTCCTCCTCTCCAAACTGAATGGGCTTAAGCTCTTCAGCCTATCAACATAGCTAAGACCCTCCAATATCTATTAGTAGCTCTTCTCTGGATCTCCTCCAGAATTTGTCCATCCCTGCGGAGGTAAGGTGCCCAACACTGGACTCAATATTCCAGCTGGGGCCTGGCCGTGGGCTTTCTACAATGGCAATAGGTGGTCCTCGCCTCACTCCGCAGCGATGTGACACCCCAGCCCCGTGCTGGGGAGCTCTGCCCACCCCCAGGGACCATCTTGGCCAGGAGGTCTTGGCCAGCTGTGGCCATTGTAGATCCCGTGGCTCGTTTTCATGCAAGGAAAATTCAAACCCTTCTTCCTGAGCTACCCCCGTGGGGTAGCTGGGACCTTTGGCACCTTCCTCCAGTTCTGGTGCCCCTGTGGTTGCACCATGTCCCGACCTGCTGTGGTGGTTTGGTGGAACAGGGAGTGTTCCTTGTGCCACCCTTCACCTCGCTGGGCGTGGGGAGGCCGAGTTTGGGCCTGGCCCCCAGGGACTTCCCTTGGTGGCAGCTGGGGAGCCGTGGCTCCCCCGAGGGGCTCAGCCAGAGGCAGCACCCTCCATCCTTTCCTCTCCTGTCTCATCCTTAAAGCCTCTTTGGACACAGGGAGCATTCCTGTCCCTCTCCTCGAGGGCAGACAGGCCCTGAGTTTTCCTTCCTCCAGCAGCTCAGTTGCTGCTGGCACTTGGGTTCTGTTCCCTGGTGTTCCTCCAACACTCCAACCTTTCCAAACCCTCTGGAGCCTTTGCAGGCTCTTGGGGTCATTTATTAATGTCTTTGGGGACTCGGCCACCTCTGCTGGGGAATCAATCTGAGACTCAGCCACCTCTCTGCTGAGGCATCTCTCACCCTTTCTTGTGGCTTTTTGCTTCTGTCCCTGTCACCTGCTTGCTCGGTGGCTTCCTGAGGGTCACCATCCCCCAGGGGAGCATCCAGGGAATCTTGCTGGAGAGCTGCTCCCCTCTTGGAGGCACGTGGAAGCGGAGGCTACGTTGGGCTGGCTGGATCTTTTCTCTGGGCACCTTGAGCTCTGCGGGTGGGGAGGAAGAGGAGGAGGAAGAGGAGGAGGTCCATGAGACCCGCAGCCCCCCCAGGCCGTGGCTCATGGCTCCTTCCTGTCCCTGTCCAGGTGTGCCACCGAGGGCCCACTCCCGGGATCCCATGGATTCAGTGGATGGCCGTGCCACCCCGACGGAGAACGCCCTCCCCCCCGCCCGCCTGGACAAGCCC
>NW_009952429.1:9830-10294 GCF_000747805.2 Chaetura pelagica
CCCTGGAGTCTTCTTTTCTCCAGGCTGAACACCCCAACTCTCCCAGCCTGTCCCCAGAGCCTTTGGATCATCTCCGTGTCCTCTGGACTTTCTCCAGGAGCTCCACATCCTTCTTAACCTTGTGGGGGGAGCTCCAGAAAGTGGGCACACCCCTCACGCCTCCTCCCTTTCCCCCAGGGGATTACAGCGACGCCATCGAGACCCTCCTGACGGCCATCGCTGTCATCAAGCAGTCCCGCGTGGCCAACGACGAGCGGTGCCGCGTCCTCCTCTCCTCCCTCAAAGACTGTCTGCACGGCATCGAGGCCAAGTCCTACAGCACCAGCTCCAGCAGCAGCTCCTCCAGGTACCCAGGGCTTGGGAATCACCGCCCCTTTCATCCCCCTGCCCCTGTGCTCCCCCCCGGCCCCGCGAGATCCTCCCCCGTGAGATCCACGCCCCCCCAGGGGGGGGCCAGCAATTGA
>NW_009952429.1:10505-11071 GCF_000747805.2 Chaetura pelagica
CACCGGGGGGACCCCTGGAGTCCTGACGTGCTGGGGAGGGTCCTGGGCGCTGCTCTGACCCCTCCCCTCGCCTCTTCCCCGCAGGAATTTGGCAAGAAGTGGTTTTTAATGGACTCGTATCTCCTCACCTCGACCAGGACTCCGTGACCGAGGCCTCTCCACCCCCACCCGAGCCCCTTCCCCGGCCCCTCCAGCTCTCATTGAGCACCTGAGGACACCCCGTGCCGTGTCCCCTGCCCCCCCCGGCCCCCCCCGGGGACTGTCACCACTGTCACCTCGTGGCCTTGGGGGCCTGAGCCTTTGTTTCTGTTTTTTTGCCCACGCTCAACTGCTCCTGCTGCTTCTCGGGAAGAGCTGGGGAATTCCTGGGCCCTGCTCTGCTCCGTGGACACTGGGACCCAAAGAGAAATGGTGCTTTTATATCCACGGAGGGAGGTTTGTCAGCCTGTTTCCTCCCCAGCCGTGGGAGCACTCCCTGTCACCAGGTGGTTCTGCCATGTCACCTCCTCGAGGCTTGGGGACACTCCTGTCCCCATCGCCCTGGCAGGAACTGCACCACGTTCCTG
>NW_009952429.1:11976-13881 GCF_000747805.2 Chaetura pelagica
TTTTTTTTTTACTTAATGACACCAATTTTTAGTTTCTTTCCAAATATAGAGGAGGAGGGAGGGGGGGAAATGCAGAGCACACCCCGAGGAACCACCCAGCGAGGTGCTGCCCCTCCTGCTCACAGTGACTTTAGATTTGTTTGTCTTTCTGATAGGTTGGAAATTGTGTAATAAAATGACCTTGTTGATCTTTTATCCGGGGCTCTTGGGTTATTTTCTGGCACCTTTTCTTCCCCCCTTCATGATCTTTTAGGGGACTTTGGTGTCCCTGGGGCTGCTGTCCCCAACCCTCAGCACCTTGGGGACAACCCTGGGGGACTCCTGTGTGTGTGTGTTTGTCCCCTCCAAGTTGGCTGAGGTGTTGGAAGCTCCTGGAGGACTTTTCATGCCCAGACACCAGGTAAAAATAAATATTTATTGGAAAATAGTGAATTATTCTGAGAAAGTGATAGATGGGGAAAAAAAAAAAAGGAAAGTAATTCATTCCCCATCCCTGGAACTGACCTGGGTGTCATGAACCCCTGGGGATGGGGGGGAGAAGGGGGAGGCTGTGGCTCCTGGGGTGACAGTGACCCCTGGTGGAACCAGTTCCCTGTCACCTGGTGTGGCACCTCCCTAGGGAACCGCTAAGGAAAGGGAGGGGACAATGGCAGTGCCCAAGCAAGCCAGCAGGTCCCCGTGTTGGTGTCACCCGGCTCCAGGTGTTACCTGGAGAAGGAGAGGAGGGCGAGGAGGCCCAGCAGTAGCTCCAGGGTGTAGAAGAGGAGGAGGATGGTGCTGAGGAAGGCCTCCAGGCGCAGGGAGTAGGTCTGGAACAGCAGGGCATAGGTTGCCATGAGGGCAGAGGGGATGGTGAGGGCCAGGCTGATGGAGAGGGGCACCTTCCTCTGGCACAGGTTGCCTTTGGAGCCTGTGGGACACAGGGTTAAGGGGGTGACACTCGGGGTGACAACCCCTGGGACTCTGTGGTGAAAGGGACACGATGGATTCACAAAGGGACTGAGAGGAGGACTCGGGGGTGGTGGGTGATGGGGAGGTTGAGGTGAGCTGGCAATGTGCAGCCCAGAAAGTCACTGTGTCCCCTCCCAGCAGGGATTGTCCCCCTCTGACCCACTCTGGTGACATCCCCCTGTAGAGCTGGGTCCAGCTCTGGGGTCCTCAACACAAGGACCTGGAGCTGTTGGGACAAGTCCAGAGGAGGGCACAGAGATGATCCTTGGGCTGGAGCAGCTCTGCTCTGGAGCCAGCCTGGGAGGGTTGGGGTGTTGAGCCTGGAGAGGAGAAGGCTCCAGGGAGACCTTAGAGCAGCTTCCAGTGCCTGAAGGGGCTCCAGGAAAGCTGGGGAGGGGCTTGGGACAAGGGCAGGGAGGGATGAGATGAGGGGGATGGATGAAAACTGGAGGAGGGGAGATTGAGGTTGGACATGAGGAGGGAATTGTGGAGTGTGAGGGTGGTGAGAGCCTGGCCCAGGTTGCCCAGGGAAGCTGTGGCTGCCCCATCCCTGGCAGTGTTGAAGGGCAGGTTGGATGGGGCTTGGAGCAACCTGGGCTGGTGGGAGGTGTCCCTGCCCATGCAGGGGGGCTGGAATGAGATGATCTTTAAGTTCCCTCCCAACCCAAACCAGTCTGGGATTCTATGACAAACAGCACCAGGTCCCAGCGGTCCCTGAGGGGACTGCAGAGCCCTGATGTCACCCCAGAGCCCTGATGTCACCCCAGGCAGGGAGGCCACTCCCCACCCAGGACTCACCAAAGAAGATGCGAGTGGCTTCAATGCCGAGGTAGAGGAAGAGGAGCACCAGGTCCAGCAGCAGGTTGGTGACAGGGTAGGGCAGCAGCAGCGCTGCGGGCACAGCCACCTTCAGGGCCACCTCAGCCCTGGGGGTGCACAGTGAGGCCGGGGGGG
>NW_009952429.1:14081-16485 GCF_000747805.2 Chaetura pelagica
AATCCCCAGCCCGACCGAGGCGGGTCTCTGCGACCAGGCGAGGGACACAGAACGACCCCCAGTTGCCCTCCCCAGGTGCCCCCACCCCCGGTTCTACATTATCCCGAGCATCCCCCGCTGGGAAGGGGGCGGTGCTGCAGCTGCTGAGCCGGGCAGGGCTGGGATAAGGCCACTGGGATGGCAGCTGGAGGGACTGCAAGAGCCCGGCTGGAGCAGTCCTGGGAGATGCAGAACACGCTGGAAAATGCAGCCATTTTATTTCTACCCCCTTTACAAAAGTATCCCAGTTCCAACAAGGGCTGTGGCATTCCCACCACACAGCCGGGATGAGCCACCAGCTTCCTGCCAGAGGATGGGCTGGGCCCTGGGAAGGAGGAATTGTCCACAACAGAGCCTGTGAGGTGCTGGAGAGCTGAGGGGGGGAGACGGTGGGTGGGCAGGGTCCCCAGGGGAGCCATTATCCACGGAACTGAGCAAACTCCTTGCGCAGCCAGAGGGAATCCTGGTAGAACAGGGGGTCACCCAGGTGGACTGCTGTCCTCTTGTAGAAGTAGCAGTAGAGCGTGGCCGCTGTGGGAGAGACAAGAGGGTGAGGGTAGGACCCCAACATCACCCCCACGGGAGCCCCCAGAAGGGGCAGGACCCCTAGAGGGATGTAGGGTCTAGGAGCCCCTTACCCAGGCGCTGGAAAACAAAGAGGGTCTGGAGCCCTTCGGTCCAGATGAAGCGGCCGGAATCGCGCCAGCGCAGGTTCTGGTGGGAAGAACCTGGGGGTTAAACTGGGCTGCTGACCCCCCGGGGCTCTGCACAGGCCAGGGAAAGAAGAGCAGCCCCCCCACCCCAAAGGTTAAGCAGCTCAAGGGATTTAGCCAGCGAGCTGAGACCTATTCTAGCTTCAGACTCCAGATCCCTGCAAATCCCCGTCGATCCCTGCCCGGCTGACGTGGGCAGCTCCGGCCCTGCCCGCTCCAGCACACCCTGGGGACAGCAGGGAGGGGACAGACCCTCCCCTAGGGGCTGGAGGGGGTGGGCAGGGGCTGTGGGCTGCTCCTTGGAGGGGCTGGGGTGGGAGGTGGGGGGTCTTCAGGTGAGGGAGAGAAGGCAAAAGAGCCAAGACCCCTGGTGGGACTCGGAGGCTGCCAAGAAGGGGCTGCCCCCAGACTGGGAGCACTGGTGTTTGCTGGGGATTAATCCCAGGTAAAGCAGGAGCTGCTGTCACAGCCTTCCCTGGGGATTATCCCAGTGTGGGGTTCTGTGCCAGCACAGAGCTGGGTTTCCCCTGGGGAATGAGGATTTTCCAGCAGGTCACAGTCCTTAGGGAAGGGGCTGGGATGGGGCAGATCCCTCGCAGCTCATGTCAGGGTGGCACAGGGAATGGCAGAGGGGACAGCAAACTGTCCCTCCCTACCATAATCCAGACGTGGAAGGAGATGCTGAGCCCCAGGTAGGCTGCAGAGAGCAGGATGGTCCCTTTGAACTTGTTGAAGAGAAGGTTGACCAGCCCGGCCTGGAAGACGAAGGTGTTGAAGAACATGAGGAAGATGATGATGACGTTGAAGAGAATAGCAATGTCCTGGATGCTGGAGGAGGGGGAGAGAAAAAGGGGGGTGAGACCCCAGCACCTCCTTCCCCCCACACAGAACCCCCAGGCCCTGGTGCTCACATGAAGAGGACGAGCTGGACGGCGGGAGCCGTGCGGAGCAGCTCCGAGAAGGAGTTGACAAAGAGGTCGTAGAAAAGCAGGAGGAACTGCAGGAACAGCACCAGGCTGTAGTTGCTGGTCTGGAGCATCTTCCTTCTCCCAGGGTTGGAGCCCTCAGCTCCAGCATTCCCAACGGCCAAACCAGCTCATGGTGTGGAGCTGAGGGGGGCAGTGTCACTTCTCCTGACACTGGGGAGCTGGAAGGGGGAGGAATTGGAGGGTTCGGGGTTGGTCTCTCTCTCTCTTTCCTCCCAGGTCATCTCCCTTCCCAGATGTGAAGAAATACAGGGATGAGGGAGACGTGAGAGTCCCGGGGAGCAGCTGGACCAGCCTGAAAGCTGCTGCCAGCTCCCCAGGCAGTGCTGAGCAGGCCACGCTGCGGGGACAGGTCTGGGCACGCTGTGACCTGGCATTGCTCCCCTTTGCCCCACCCCAGGGCCGTGCAGCTGGGCAGAGGGAGGAAAAGGACACAGGGAGGGAGCCGTCTGTGGACAAAAGGAGGAGGCAAAGTCCTCCCTGACGGCTGCAGCCCAGCGGCCTGTGTTGCCCGTGACACAGAGGGAGGTAAGATGATGCTGGGAGGCATGAGGAGGGTCTAGGAGAATGGGGAGGGGGGGGTCTCCCATGTCTTGGAAGAAGCCTGAGGCCTTCCAGAGGGCCAGCCATGGAGGGGGGGGAGGAAACTAGGAGCAGATCCCCACC
>NW_009952429.1:16961-18656 GCF_000747805.2 Chaetura pelagica
AGGTACCGCCCCGGGGCTCGGGGTCCTGGGGGCTGGGCCCGTGTCCTAGATCGAGGGGAGCTGTAGGGTCAGGCCCCTTGTTCTCAGGCCCAGGGAGCCATGGGGTCAGCTCCCATATCCCCAGGCCCAGGGAGCCATGGGGTCAGGCCCCTTGTCATCAGGCCGAGGGAGTTGTGGGGCCAGGCCCCATATCTCCAGGCCCAGTGAGCCGTGGGGTCAGGCCCCATATCCCCAGGCCCAGTGAGCTGTGGGGTCAGGCCCCATATCCCCAGGCCCAGGGAGCTGTGGGGTCAGTTCCCAGGTCAAGTGGAGTTGGGGGGTCAGGTCCCATGTCCCCAGGCCCAGGGAACTGCAGACCCAGGCCCCAGGGAGCCGTGGAGCCGCTCAGCACCCTGAGAAGCAGGGCAAAGAGTGGGTGGTTGCCTCGTGATCCCCCGGGGCTGTGTCCCACCCACCTCCTGCCTCACAGTCCCGTGGGGTGGCTGATCTGGGAGGTGATAGGGCCTTTCCCTGCCTCAGAGGAGACAGAAATCGTCTATTTCTGGAGGCAGAGGCAAATCAGCAGGCAAATGAGAGCAGCCTCCCTCCTGCCAGTCACCTGCTCCAGCCCCGTGGGCTGAGGGCAGGGCCCTCCCTGTCTTGTCCCCTCCCTGTCCCCTCCCTGTCCCCTCTGCCCAGCACAGGCAGGGCTGGGGGGGCTGTTCCCACCATGTCCCCTCTGATCCCAGTGGGGGGTGGGCTGGCCCAGAGCAGGCAGGAGGGAGTGGGGATACTGGGGGCTGCCCGGTGGGAGTCAGGGGGGTGCAGAGGTGCCTCCTGCCACCCAGCTGGGGTGAGCCTGGTGCTGTGGGTGCAGCTGGAGGGGCAGAAGGTGCTGGAAGGGGGAGCATTGCCTAGGTCGAGGAGAGCTGTGGGGTCAGGCCCCATATCCCCAGGCCCAGGGAGTTGTGGGGTCAGTTCCCAGGTCAAGGGGAGTTGGGGGGTCAGGTCCCATGTCCCCAGGCCCAGGGAACTGCAGACCCAGGCCCCAGGGAGCCGTGGAGCTGCTCAGCACCCTGAGAAGCAGGGCAAAGAGTGGGTGGTTGCCTCGTGATCCCCCGGGGCTGTGTCCCACCCACCTCCTGCCTCACAGTCCCGTGGGGTGGCTGATCTGGGAGGTGATAGGGCCTTTCCCTGCCTCAGAGGAGACAGAAATCGTCTATTTCTGGAGGCAGAGGCAAATCAGCAGGCAAATGAGAGCAGCCTCCCTCCTGCCAGTCACCTGCTCCAGCCCCGTGGGCTGAGGGCAGGGCCCTCCCTGTCTTGTCCCCTCCCTGTCCCCTCCCTGTCCCCTCTGCCCAGCACAGGCAGGGCTGGGGGGGCTGTTCCCACCATGTCCCCTCTGATCCCAGTGGGGGGTGGGCTGGCCCAGAGCAGGCAGGAGGGAGTGGGGATACTGGGGGCTGCCCGGTGGGAGTCAGGGGGGGGCAGAGGTGCCTCCTGCCACCCAGCTGGGGTGAGCCTGGTGCTGTGGGTGCAGCTGGAGGGGCAGAAGGTGCTGGAAGGGGGAGCATTGAGAAGTGGGGAGGGGGGAGGTGGGGATTGGGGGGCAAGTTGGAAGGTGCTGGGGGGATGGAGGAAGTGTATGTGTGAGAGGGAAGAGATCAAAGCAGGGGGGTCCTGGAGACGATGGTGATGGGGGACAGGGTTACAGGA
>NW_009952429.1:18973-19825 GCF_000747805.2 Chaetura pelagica
CACCTGGCCCCCCCCCCGTGGGGCCCTTGTTGCTGTCCCCTGGGCACGGTGGCACAGGGGGTGCTGCCCAGGGATCGGGCTCTGCAGGGGCAGTTCCCCAGGGGGACAGGGCTGCAGGCTTGGTCTCCTCCCCCCCGTCAGGCAGCAGCTGGTCCCCAACCACCCCCTCCTCGGGGTTCCTGCTTCCCCTTTCAGTCTGTGGTCCCCAACCACCCCCTCCTCAGGGTTCCTGCTTCCCCTTCCAGTCTGGCTCCTCCCCAGGAGTGTCCATGGGCGGGCAGAAGCCCCGGCAGAGCCTGACCCATCCTCTCCCTCATCCCCAGGCGCCTCCATCCCCGAGCAGAGATGCTGGAGCTGCCCTTCCTCCCTTTCTGCTTCCTCCTGAGCATCCTGGGCTTGCTCTGCGTGGCTTTTGTCGCCACTTGGTTCCAGCACTGGCACGGTGGCTTCTCCTGGGATGGCAGCAACCAGACCTTCAACTGGCACCCAGTGCTGATGGTGACAGGCCTGGTGGTGACCTACGGCGCAGGTGAGCCCGGCGCACTGCACGGCGCAGCCCCCCACGGCCCCTCTCTGACCTTCTTCCCCCTCACCCCCCCCACAGCTGCCTTGGTCTACCGTTTGCCCTACACCTGGAGAGGTCCTAAGCTCCCTTGGAAGGTTCTCCACGGCTCCCTGGCCCTCCTAGCCTTTGGGCTAGCAGTCCTGGGGCTAGTGGCTGTCTTTCGCTTCCACAACGTGCACGGGACGGCCAACATGTACTCGCTGCACAGCTGGGTGGGCTTGGCCACTGTCCTGCTCTTCTCCTGCCAGGTGGGTGCTGTTCCAACCCCTTCCTACACCCCGATGCCC
>NW_009952429.1:19922-21488 GCF_000747805.2 Chaetura pelagica
TCCGGGCTCTCTACAACCCCATCCACGTTTTCTTCGGCTCCACCATCCTCATGTTGTCAGTGGTTTCCTGTGTCTCGGGCATCAATGAGAAGCTTTTCTTCAGCCTGTGAGCATGTGGGAGGGGGGGGGTGATCCTGGGCTGGGGGGCTCGAGGAGTGGGGGGTTTGTGCTGGTTGGGGGCAGAAGTGACACGGAGTAAAACCCAGCGTGAAGGGAAGTGAGTTCCCCCACACAGCTGGGTGGGTGCTGGGTGTGCCTGGGTCCAGGGGAAGGTTGGGTGCATCCAGGGAAGTTCTCGGTCCCCTTTTCACCCTAGGAAGAATGGGACAACAGACTACAAGCTCCTCCCTGCCGAGGCTGTCTTTGCCAACTCCCTGGGGCTCCTCATCCTCCTTTTTGGGGTGCTGGTGGTGGGTGCCCTGGCCAGGCCCAGCTGGAAACGCCCTGATGCCCAATCCCTGGACTCTTCCCAGGTACCAGCTCTGCTGTGAGGACCCCCTAGGTGGCTTTGGGGGCACAAACAGGGGGACCTGCCCCATCCTTAGGGGGGGGCTGGGCAGGGGGGTGCAAACACCGGGCTCACCCGTTTTGTCCCCACAGCCCCCGCTCAAAAACCCGGCTCTCGGCTCTGTCACCCCCCCGCCTGCTGCCAGCCTGTCACCTCCCCCTCTCCAAGGGCTGCCTGCTCCTGCCTGCCTGCCTGCCTGGGGGAGGAAGGGGCTCAGCTCCCTCCCAGCTGAGACATTCCTGTGGTGAGGATGTCCCTTTGCCTCCTGTATGGCCCGGGTTGGCCTCCTGCCTGTGGCAGGGGGGAGGCAGCCTCAGGGCAATGCTCCTGTTGCGTCCCTTGGGCCTCCATGCTCCAATTCCTGGGGGATCCAGCCCCCTCCCTTGCCCCTGGACCTCAGGGCCTGGCCTCAAGCCCTTCCATGGGCAGTGCTGGAGCTTCCTGAGCCTTGTCAAGTCAGAAACCACCAGAGGAGCATCTCCATGCCTGGCAGTGCTGCTGCCCACCCCTCTCCAGGATCATGTCCCATGCAGGGAGCCTGGCCCAAGATGGAAGGGACAAAGGGGACCCTCACACTGTGCCCTGCCCTCCCTGGGGCTGCCTGTGCCTCTTCCTGCCCCATGGGACCAGCTGAGCAGCCCCTTGGGACACAAAATAAATCACTGGCTTCTGCAGTGCTCCTGCACCCACCTCCCTGGGGACAAAGGGGAGTCCCAGGAGCCACAGTCCTGGTTCGTTTTTGGCCCTTTCTCAGCATCTCCTCCAAGCCCCGTGCCTGGGGCCATGTGAGCCCTGTGGTTTCCCCTCTCAGGGCCTGGTTCAAAGGGCTCATGCTCAGCCTTGAAGTTCCTTTCTTCCTTCTCCCCCTGGTCACGCTGGAGCACGGGATCTGCTCCTGTCCCCCTTCTCCTGGGACAGAATCCCAGACTGGTTTGGGTGGGAAGGAACCTTAAAGATCATCCAGCTCCAACCCCCCTGCATGGGCAGGGACACCTCCCACCAGCCCAGGCTGCTCCAAGCCCCATCCAACCTGCCCTTCAGCACTGCCAGGGATGGGG
>NW_009952429.1:23298-23938 GCF_000747805.2 Chaetura pelagica
AACCCCCCTGCATGGGCAGGGACACCTCCCACCAGCCCAGGCTGCTCCAAGCCCCATCCAACCTGCCCTTCAACACTGCCAGGGATGGGGCAGCCACAGCTTCCCTGGGCAACCTGGGCCAGGCTCTCACCACCCTCGCACCAAACAATTTCCTCCTCATGTCCAACCTCAATCTCTCTCTTCCAGTTTTAATCCCTTCCCCCTTGTCCTCTCCCTCCCTGCCCTTGTCCCAAGTCCCTCCCCAGCTTTCCTGGAGCCCCTTCAGGCACTGGAAGGTGCTTTAAGGTCTCTCTAGGCTGACCAACTCTCCCAGCCTGGCTCCAGAGCTGCTCCAGCTCTTGGATCATCTCTGTGCCCTCCTCTGGACTCTCTCCAAGAGCTCCAAGCTGCTCAACATTTCCTAGGTGTCCTGTACAGTCAGACTTTAGATTTTTGAGCCTCCCCCCAAAACAAAAAACAACCCCCAAGTGCTTCAAGGTGGGAGCTCAGAAACCCACCCAAACACCAACATTCGACCCGTCCTGCCGGAACCCGCTCCCACCCTCCCGGCGATGGGCTTCTCTGGGCCAGCCGAGGGGGGACAACAAAGCTTTATTTGCTGGGGTTAGCTGGGTGCTGAGGACCCCACTCAGGGAGCCCG
>NW_009952429.1:24012-24332 GCF_000747805.2 Chaetura pelagica
AGCTGGCCCTGCCCGCCGCAGCCTCCATGTGCCTGGTGCTCTCAGCCGCAGCCTCCGCGCTCTGCCCGGAGGGGTTAGAGAGTCAAAAAACCCCAACAGGACCATCCCCACCTCGTTCCCAAAGGGGTTTCGGGGCTTCTCCTCACCCTCCCCATCCCCGTTTACCTGCACGGCGCTGCTCAGCACCTGCAGAGGATCAGCCCCCGGGCTGCGAAGGGGCTGCAGAGCCTGGGCTGCAGCGCACAGGGCGTCCAGCTGGGAGAGATGGGGGTGCAGGGGGCTGAGAGCCGGGGTCCTGGCTGGCTCGGTAGGCCCCCCCC
>NW_009952429.1:25437-25728 GCF_000747805.2 Chaetura pelagica
GGGGGGGGGCCCGCCGTCAGGAACAGCCCGTAGAGCTGCGGGGACACGAGCTCTGTCATCCACCCCCCCGTGGGGACAGGGATGGGGGTCCACCCCCCCCAAAACACACATACACCCCCTCCTCTCCTGCCCCTCACTCACCACGCCGGAGGAGCCCCCCATTTTCTCCAGCAGCAGGTCGGCCAGGGAGGAGAGGAGCTGGGCTGGGGCTGCCGGGGGGGGCTGGGCACGAAGCCACTCCTGGATGGCTGCAGGGACACAGGTGACACGGGGGGGGGGGAGCCATTGGAC
>NW_009952429.1:25793-26703 GCF_000747805.2 Chaetura pelagica
GGGGGGGGGATCTACTGGAGCCTGGGGACCCCATGTGTCCCCTGGGGGTAGCTACGGGCCCCCCAGTGCCCACCCTGCCTTTCTTAGGGACCAGCAGGGAAAACCCCCCCACATCTTGGGGCAGCTGTCACAGGGTGTGGAGACATTTTGGGGCTGTGGATTCCAGGGTGGAGGGACCTTGTCCCCTAGGAAGGGACAGTTTGGGGTGGGGGGACCCTGATTCCTAGGAAGGGATGGCTGAGGGGACCCTGTCCCCCGGGAATGGATGGCTGGGCACTGACGTTGTCTTATAGGAAGGGACAATTTGGGGAGACCCTGTTGCCTAGGAAAGGATGGTAGGGATGTGACCCTGTCCCCTAAGAAGTGACAATTTGGGGGTCCCTGTTCCCTTAGGAAAGGATGGTAGGGAGGTGACCCTGTCCCCTAGGAAGGGACAGCTGGGGGGGTCCCTGTCCCCTTGGAAAGTATGGCTGGGGTGGGACCCTGTCCCCTAGGAAGGGACAATTTGGGGGGTCCCTATCCCCTAGGAAAGGATGGCTGGGGTGGGACCCTGTCCCCTAGGAAGGGACAATTTGGGGGTCCCTGTCCCCTAGGAAAGGATGGCTGGGGTGGGACCCTGTCCCCTAGGAAGGGACAACTGGGGGGTCCCTGTCCCCTAGGAAAGGATGGCTGGAGGGCACCCTGTCCCCTAGGAAGTGACAATTCAGGGTGACCCTGTCCCCGAGGAGAGGCTGGCTCAGGGCTCCCCAGGCCCTGAGCAGACAAGTCCCCAGGGTGATAGCTGGGTTCCCCCTCCCAGCCCCCCCCCCCACCCCCGACAGCCCCTCACCCACCTCGCGCTGCCCGGGCGTGCGTGTGGCCGCAGTCCCCGTCCCCTGCCGCCCTGTCCAGCTCGTTCAGCCTGTCCTGC
>NW_009952429.1:27128-27342 GCF_000747805.2 Chaetura pelagica
CCCCCCCCCCCCAGCCCCTGGGCCCCCCCGTGCCCCCCCATCCCACCCTCCCCCACCAGCCCCAGGGACCCCCCGTGTCCCCCCATCCCACACTCACCAAGCAGCCCCACCAGCTCCTCATCCACCAGCAGGAGGGTGATGGACACCCCAGCCATCTCCAGTGCTGTCATGAAGGAGCCCACCAAGGCCCGGGCAATGCGAATCCCTCGGCTCT
>NW_009952430.1:0-546 GCF_000747805.2 Chaetura pelagica
AGGAGCAATGTCTGCTTCCTTATTGGTGGGCAGCGCATTCAGTTCAGTGCATTAAAGGAATGTTTCCGTGACTGCACTGATGCAGAGTGCACTGATGTGCAGCGGCCACAGGGAGAGGAGGGACGCTTGGGGAAAGGTCCAGGAGTGCACGGGAGTGGGGACGTGGAGGTCCTGGGGGTCCCGTGTCCCTGTGGGTCATGCCGGCACCCATGACAGTGGTGGCCATTGAGTGGTTGCTGCTTCTCATTTTGCAGGTCCAGCTGCACCTGCAGCCCAACCAGCTCCTCTCTAGGGACCAGCCTGAGCCCCACCCAGCCCATGGCCACCAATGCACCAGCCCAGGGCGACCATCCCACTGCAGCCACCTTCCCATGGCCACACCTTGGCCCCTGCCCTGGAGCTGTGCCACCCAGCTGGTGACCGTGGTCACTGTTCTGGGCCTTAAACTGCTGCACAGTGGCCAGCAGCTCCTGCCCGAGCTGTGCCAGCTCTGTCTGCAGCCTGGCCTCCTCCTGCTCCATCTGGGCCACTTGGGCCTGTTCCTGA
>NW_009952430.1:625-984 GCF_000747805.2 Chaetura pelagica
TCCAGCAGCTGCCCTGGGACCACAGCGGGAACGTTGTGGGGGCACTGGCCATGGGGGGCCCAGCCACCCGGATTCCATCTCCAGGGGTTGCCCATCTCCATGGTTTGCCCACCACTGGCATCTCAACACTCCCCCTGTTGTTCCCCACAGGAACTACCTTGTGGGGTGAGTATCATAGAATCATAGAATCCTAGGGGTTGGAAGGGACCTTGAAAGATCATCTAGTCCAACTCCCCTGCCAGAGAAGGGTCATCCAGAGCACATCACCCAGGAACACATCCAGGCGGGTTTTGAATGTCTCCAGAGAAGGAGACTCCACAGCCTCCCTGGGCAGTCTGTCCCAGGGCTCTGTCACTCTC
>NW_009952430.1:4272-20630 GCF_000747805.2 Chaetura pelagica
AACTTCATTTTCCTGTCCCTGAATTTCCAAGGCCTCATATCTATTCTTCAAGGGCAGTTGGGAGGGTGGAGGGGGTTGGGAGGATTTTTTCTTGCCTTTCCGAGGTTGGACCTCCTTCCATTCCTTCATATCTCTTAAGTCCTCTCCGTCTGGTGACGAGAGGGGATCTGTCACTTTCTCAACCTCTTCCATCTGCCCCTTCCTCAGGGTACGACTCCACCAGTCTATTTCCCTCTCACATTCTCTAATGGTTCTCAGTCTTTCAACCTCCTCTGTCAATTTAACCACCTGCCTGAGGAGATCATTTACTTGCTCACACCACACACATGCAGTGTCACTGGTTCCCTCTGGTACCAGTGCCAGGCTCAGGCATTCACTGCAGCCAGAGACCTGCACGGCTGTGTGCCTGCTTGGGAGCTCCGCCTGAGTCCCCACATTCTTTTTCACTATGGCTTTTGGGCACGTTACGACCATGATCTATCTAGCTACTAGTTTGCCTGTCTTGCTATGAGAAGGCACCTGCTGCTCCCTGCCTGCCCTCGCGCCTGCCCTGCGGTGCTGCTGCCGCTCTCTGCTCTGCGCTGCCGCGTGCCGCTTTCCCTGAGGCTGTGGTTTCCCTGGGGCTGAGGTTTCCCTGTGGTTTCCCTGGGGCTGTGGTTTCCCTGGGGCTGTGGTTTTCCTGTGGTTTCCCTGGGTTTTTCCTGGGGCTGTGGTTTCCCGGGCAGTGCTGTAGGACACTCTATCATCCTGTTGGCAGGACTGGCTGCAGATCATGCAGAGTGAGCCCTGTGTGTGTGGTGCGTGGATTTCCTCTGCATTAGATCTGCGTGTCGGGGGGTTGGGGTCCAGCCAGACAAGGACCTCAAGACCCCTCTGCCACTGCCCCCCCAGCCACAGGGACCGCCCCACAGCCTCCCTGCACCGGCCAAGGGGAAAGATCAAGAGACACGTTTTTCTAGTTGTCGACAGCATGAAAAGCATCTCTTAGAAAGACCAGATGGACAGGCACGCGGTCTGTGGTATTTCCATGTCTGGAATGGATAAAAAAATCTCCAGAGAACCTCCTCTGGGGTCAGGATGGTGCAGCCAGGCTGAGTTCATGCAGCAAAGCCTGTGTCCAGCGGGGTTCTGCTGTGCTCCTGCTGAGGGCAGCACTGCTCCGTGGTTCTGTTTGTGTTCTAGATCGTGGAGCTGACCCTTTACAGATGCCTTACCATTCATAGAGCCAAGGAAGCCATTTTTTTAAAAGTCATGTCTTCTCCCCATGCCCAGCTCTGAGGGTAAGGCAGTACCTAGAGGAGCTTAGACGTCTTCTGCAGAGAGAGATGCTTGAAGAAGGGTGAACATAAAAGGTAACATTAACTGCTGATTCTTGGTAGGGCTTTGTGCCTTTTCATTTTTTTCATGAGTGGTGGGTGCTGAGAGCCCAGGCCACGGTGAGGTGCCTGGGGTGGTGGAGACACCTTCTGTGCCTCCATCACCTCATCACAGCAAGACTCCAGGGACCCATTTTGGAACAAGATTCTAGGAGAGCTCAGCGCCCCAGCCCGCAGCACGTTTCGCCCCTGCACACCATTCCCTGCAGGAGAACTCAGGCCTGTTAGGAGAGACATTGTGCAGAAGGCAGGAAAAGCCTGGAGCAGGCTGCCTGCACCCCTTCCTGCTGGGAATGGCCCAACCACTCTTGTAGCCCAGCACTGACTGCTGTGGGGAGTGGGGGAAATGGGGGGAGTGGCGGGAAATTGGGAATGCGGGGCTGAGCATGAAGTGAAGCTGAGTCATTAAATAAAATCTTCCCCATGGGCTCAATTTTCCACCAAACGGGGTTTTGATTTTTTTTGGAGAGAGAAGCCTTCACCAACCCAGACACTCCAGGTTTCGCTGAGCTCAGTTTATCTGTGGTTTATCTGCTAATTCTAGTCTTTTTGGAGATCTGCTTATAATTGGTAAATGTGATCAGACGAGTTTTATATACACCCCAAAAAATTCATATCTACCTTGATCACAGACTGGTGAAGCTTCTACATTTCTCACCTAAAGCAATAACATTTATTTTAAAATGAAATTCAGGATTATTTTGTATTCTGTAATGATCTGAAGAAATACATTAATAGAAAGCATAAAATACAAAATCTATCAAAGCAGAAACTGAGATGATCAACTATTTCTGGTGTGTGTTGGTACATGGAGTCTCTGGTACATTGATCTTGTCTTGGGACTTAGGGGATCCTTCTAGATTTTTTCAAGGCAGAACAAGGGCCTGGAAGACTTAGAGAAAGGCTGTGAATTGCTTTCCAAAAGTTTTAGCAATGAAAAACAGACCAGAAAAGAGCTCAGTTCTTTGAATGAGCAGCAGCCTGTCCCCCACCTTCCTGGCAAGGAAGACCTGCTCTCCCTACAACAACAAGGCTGCTGCTCAGACACATTTCTTCAAAGCTTGATTCCAGTTTCTGTAAGCTTTGATTTTCAAACCCATGTGACCTCTTAACCCCCACACAGATGCTGTGAACTCTTGGAATTAATTCTACTCTGCTCCCAAAATACAGGGTGGTTTTATTTTCAGCTACCAAGTGGAAAACTACTGTCATAGCAGATGCACAAATTAAACAACTCCAGGATCCACAGCAATCAGCACCTGAAAGATGTCTTTTGGAGATGTGTGTTGCTCTTTTCTTCAACATTTACCCTCTTACAATTGCATAGCTTAAAGAAAAGGCAGAACTGGACTTTCAGGACATGTGACTGTGGAAGTTTTACAAGCACAGGTGATTCGAGTTCTCTGAAGTTGTGTTCTTGTTGTCATTTGTAAACTGATCAGCACTAGAAGGGGGAAAACTTGGTGTTGTTCTAGGTTACAATAAGTGCCCTATTTCTTAAATCAGCTAAGCCATTCCCTCCTATAAACATCCAAAATTAACTGGAAGCTTTAACAGCAAGCTAATGTCAGTCTGGCAGTTACGTACCTGGAGTGAAACCCAATTCAGTGCCACCATTCATGACTAGTAAGTCTCCAGAATATGTTTTAGCAGGGTGAAGATCACCTTCTTCTTCCTTAGCTTAGGAAAGTAGTCAGTAGAAAGTAGTAAGAAAGTAAAAATAACCTGTGCTTGAGAGAAAATCCATGCGTGCTCTGTTTGGCAAGAATGTCTTAAGAAATGAGGAGGTGGGACAATAAATTATAGTTTGTCCATGAATTACGAAACTGGGAGGGGTGGCTCACACACCAGAAGGCTGTGCTGCCATCCAGTGTGACCTGGACAGGTAGGATAGCAGGGCAGGGAGAAACCTAATGAAATTCAGTAAGGGCAAGAGCAGAGTCCTCCATCTGGGGAAGAACTCCAGACCTGGGGGTCCTGGTGGACACTCAGTATGAGTGAACAAAGCACTGCAGCAGCAAAGAAAGCCATGAAGAAGTCATCATCCTGCTTTACTCAACACTTGTCAGGCCACACCTGAAATACTGTGTTCAGTTCTCATCTCAGCTTTACATAATAGATGTGAACAGGCTGGAAAAGGTCCAGAGAAGGGCCACAAAGATGACTCAAGGACTGGGAAGCCTGACATGGGAGGAAAGGCTGAGACAACTGGGCTTGTTCAGCCTGGAGGAAAGAAGGATCAGAGGAGACCTGACTGCCATTTTCCAGTACATAAAGAGTAGCTACCAAAAGATGGAGACTCACCTTTTTACAGGAAGTCACATGAAAAAGACAAGGGGTCATGGGTGCAAGTTATTCCTGGGGAGATCCCAGTTGGACATCGAAAATAAAATTTTTCATGATGGGAACAGTCAGACATTGGAATAATCTCCCCATGGAAGTGGTGGGTTTCCCTGCACTGGACACTTTCAAGATTTGGCTTGATGCTGTGCTGGGCCATTTCATCTAAACCATGTTCCTACCTGGAGAGCTTGGACCAGGTGATCCTTGAGGTCCCTTCCTACCTGGAATTCTGTGAGTATGAAATGTATTGCATGAGCATTTATAGGCTAAAAAAAAAAATAGAAGAGCAAATAGATTAGCTGGATCATCCTTCAAACAAAGTGTCATATTCAGAGAATTTTGCTGGGATAAATGTGAGTGTGAGTGAGGGTGGTTTGTGTTCAACATCATCAGCTTCTTGATTTGCCTTGTTCTGGTAAAAATTCTGAAGGGAAACTCAGAAATTGAAAACTTCAACTCTGCATTTTGTCTTTATCACCTGGCACCACAATCTTGTCCTGGAATTACAACAGAGGGATCCTTAAGGTTGGTCTCCTACACTGACCAAGCCCTGGGTGGTGCTCACTCTAGACAGGGATCCCAGAGCCAGCACGAGTATGAACTGCAGAAGGTTTTTATCAGTCAGCAGGTAAAAACTAACTATGTTTTCAAATGAGAAAGTGAAAACAGCCTCAGCTGGTGGGTGTAGCTATCAGTGGAGATGAGAGGACTTGCAGGCTACTGAGCAACAGTGAAGATGTGCCAGAGGACACCCTGTGCATCTGCTCATCTAGGGTGTAGGCAGACCTCATGGTTTCTTGAGCACTCAGGTGTTTGAAATCAGAAAGTGAAAACAGCCTCAGCTGGTGAAGCTATCAGTGGACATGAGAGGACTTGCAGGCAACAGTGAAGATGTGCCACAGGACACCCTGTGCATCTGCTCATCCAGGGTCTAGGCAGACCTCATGGTTTCTTGAGCACTCAGGCATTTCTTAAAGTGATGTCAGAACAGCTCCACTCCCAGTGCACTGGTCAGCTCTTCTGATTTTAACCTGCTGCAGAGCTGATCTTACTCATAGCATGACACTTGTAAGCTAGACCCTAACGTGATTATATTAAAAATGTTTTATGTTTAAGTCAATTAGATTTATTGATGTTTTCAAGCTTTTCTCTGCGACTAGAAAAGTTCAAGCAAATTTTTTGAAAACAAAACACCTGAAATGCATTGACAGTTTCTCCAGCCTCACAGCTGAAGCTATGAAAACACCTGAGTCTCGTAAGGATTGTAGCCAAACTGCTGGTAACATCATGTTTTGTAGATCCAGTTCCTCCTTGATCCTGCATTGATGGTGCATTTCACAAAATCTGATCAGAAAGGATAAAACCAGCTATTACTGAGCTGCTCCCTGGCAGCCAGCTAGATTCAGCAACCTCCCTCCACTAAATATTCTTGTGTTCTAGGGCTTTTTTTTTTAATGATTTAGTGAGGTGTGTGTAAATATATATATATGTATTTATGGAACTGGATTCCATTCTTGCAAAACTTCTGGCAAAATTCCCACGGGGTTGCAAGGGAACAAGATCAGCCCTTTAATGTTTTAATAGTTTTCTGGCTTCTTATTGGCTAAAGGACAAACCACTGTAAGCAGACTTTTCTGTGAAGTTTAGAGTAAACTTGCTCTGCCTTGAATCAGAAAACACAAATCATAGTTGGAGTCCTGCAAGCTTAGACACTTCAGTAGACTCCCTCACTTCCTTGTAGGAAGATTCATTAAACAGTTGCACTCATATTTTTCTATTTTTTGCCCCCCTCCCCCCCTCATAGGACAGACTCATACAATAGACTGAAACTGCAGCATTTTGGGGACCAGTTTCTTAGGATGAGCATGGTAACACTTTTTGGTCTCTGTTCCAGCGTGGGACTCTGGTCCAGAATATCTCCTGCACCTGCCAGCTCTGTCATGATGTTGTTCCTAGTGAAGCAGGTAAGTTCATTTCATAATTAATAATGAGAAAGTGGATTCTTAGCACAAACAGTTTAACCTTCATGAACAGCATGTTTGTGTAAAAAAAAATAGTTCTGACATAAAAATTTATGTTTATTAGTCCTGAGAAATGCTGACTGAGAAGCTGTATTAGCAAACTATGTTATTTATTGCAGTTTTCATCCATTACTGATCTTTCACACAGTGAATACACTGTGTTTATATCTGGTTATACAATCTCTTTTCATACCAATATTGATCAGCAATGAATTATATTGATTTTTTTTCCAGTTTTCCTACCAGATAGCAATACTATTGTGAGTCATGTTTATATTCTGCACTTTTTCCCTTGTTTTAAAAAAACAACAACAAACAACAAGATTTGCTTTGTTTCTAGCACTTTATTTTAGCCCTTTAGACCCATCCTGGAGGTGAGCCCTGAATCTCACGTTTCTGCTTTGGTGTTGTTGGTTTTAATTCTACACCTCAACTTCTTCAGAAGGCTGGGAAATCTATATCCTGCTTCTGCTTTCATTTCTTGTTGAAATCTACTAAACCATTAATTTCTCTTTTCGTTCTAAATTCTACATTAAAATCTGGCAGTTTCCTTCTTCATCTATATTGTGTTATAAGTTGGAAGAGTTTTAGGTTTTTAATGACAAAAATATCTATGTCAGTGTAATTCACTTCAAGGAAATTTTCACAAATGTTTTCAATCTTGTGTTATTTGTGAATATTAACCTTGATTTAGATTTTTATTTTTTTTTAATTACTATGATGTAGTAAATTTGAATGAATCTGAATAAAAGTCCTATGTAGATTTAGGGTACCTTTCTATGAAATAAATGTGCATGAGAAGAAGTTTTATTGACAGGCTTATTTTAAACTGAATTAATAAGGTATTTCTGTCCACTTCTGCATTTAGCTGGATTGAAGTGGCTCAGCATGTGTGTGTGCTGGTGAGACTGGAATTGTGTTCCCAGCATTTTCATGAAGAACAAATTACCAGGAAACACACAATCTGTACTTATTTTTTTGGTTGGTTTGGTTTTGGTGTTTTGATTTTTATTTTTTTTAAATATAAAATGTCGCTAATTATTTTATATAATTCAAATTTAGAGTTTCTGTCACATCAATGAATATAGAACTGAAACAGCTCTCACATTTGTGAGAGCCCCTGAATCTGTAGGGCAGCTCAACCAAAGCACATCAGTGGTAAAAGAAAATCTCCCAATTCCTTCTGGGAGTTCAAAACTGAACAACAATATAAATCACAGTGAATTACTTTGTTGTAGTGATTCCTGTAACTTCTTTAAATAATAACCAACATTTATTTGTCTTTTATTTAATAAAATTTAAATAAATTACAGTCATACATCACTATATCCACCTTTTCTAGTAATCACATATATAGATATGAAAAAGATTAATCAGAATAAACCAGGATTCTGGTGGAAAAAAGCTCTTATTTCTAATTTATACCTAAACTGAAGGCTTTTTCTGTCCATAATAGTCTGAATGAACACAACCATTTTACTATTAGCTTAGTCTAAGAAATTAAAAGGGTGGAATCCTGATTACCCTGTGGCCAATTATGGAAAAAAAGTAATTTAAACCAGTCTGTTTGCAACCTTGAAGGTTTCTTACTATAATCCACTTCCAAAGCAAGAGCTTCAGTCATTGTCACCTGCTGCACCCAACATGTTTTTAAACAGTGGTGACCTCTTGGTGCAGTTTGTGGGCTCTGAGCAAACCAAATGAATTGAAAGATCCTTTCAGGGAAGTTTGATTGAAGTCCAGTATGTGAGTGGGATTCCAGGCTCACAGGCCTAATCATTTATGTATCAATCAATTATTTTATAAGTTATCCTAATTATATTTCAAATTAAGTTTAGAGATCAGCTGTCAGCTCCTAATATTTTTGTCAGGTGCAGCTTTCATTTTGGATAGAACTTGGCTTGTTTTTTTCCATCAGTCTTAATGGTAGAAAACCAAGCACCTCAGAGATACCAATAGTGACCAAGTATTGGCTGTGTGACTCTGCCTGCAGCTTTGCAGAAGCTGGCAATTAAAAAAGAAAGTGATGTGAAACTGTCATTGATGCTTAAACTGCTCCTCAGTCTTGTCGGGGGAGCTTCTCCATGTCTGTGTGTCCACCTTGATTCCAGGAGTGGAGCCAAACAAGCAGCCAAGTAGCCACTGTGAGGCTTCCCTTTTATTTCCTTGACTATTCAATGCATTTGTTAATTAGCAGCTGAAGTGTTACCCCTTAAATCACTCTTCTCTACAAATGTCATCTCCATGTCTTTGCCTCTTCACTGACCCAAGAGTGTGTGAAGAACCTCCCCTGCCTTTCAGCATTTTGAGCCCTACGTGAGGGAAATGTCGACATGCTTTTTATTTTGGAAACATGCATTCCTTTTTTGTGGCTGCTGTAAATATTCTCTCCTTATCTTGCAAACCCATCAGAGGAAGAATAATTATAGACTTTCTACTCCCTGGAATTTAAAGTAGGGTGTCTGGAAATTAGCTGAGAGACTGATTAGCAGGCACAGCAAAAAAAATGCATGGAAGTGTGGTCTCATGTAACAGCCAGATCATATTCTTCACTGTTCTTGATTGGAAAGTAAATAAATACAGTTTTCTTTATTTTTCCAGCAAACAAAAGTTCAAAGAAAAAGATACAAGTGAAGTTCAGAACCATACATTGCCCTGGTTATCTCAGCCCTTGGCACATCCCCAAGCTCAGGACAGCTACATGTGTGAAAGGCAGTTTCCAAAAAGGGTGTCTAGTCCAGGCAAAAGGAAATTGATTTTCCTGGGAGAGCTGAAAAGCATCATTTGGTAGAAGAATTGTTCATTTTTAGAAAACTGCTGTTTAGTCTGATCTCCACAATTTGGTCATTACAACTGGTGACATTTTCAGTCAGTAGTGCATTTCCCCTTTTTGGGGACTACTAGTTGTTTGACTAGTTGTTTGCGTGTGGCCCCTCAAAGCCCTGGTTTCAGAACACCAGCTGGCACATTAAACAGAGACTGCTTAGGCTGATGTTCTTTTCTCTGGATAAATCATGATCTGGATAATTAATGAGCACTGATACTGAACTGTAAGCAGTGTCCAGCATCACCCTTTCTCTACTGCTCTCATTCTAATTGAGCATTTATTCAACAGCCTCAATCTAACACATCACCAAGCAAATACTCTAAAATGAACAGCCCTCAAAATTATCACCAATCATCAGATTCATAAATTTATCTATCAGAAACAAATACATGAGAAATATTAGCTCACCTTGGCATAAATTGATTGTAAAAGGCCTGCAAAGACTTGAAAATTTGTGAAGATAAGTACCTATTTTCTACATTGGAAGAAAGAAATGCCAGAGTTTTTGGTGCACCCTCACAGGTCCTAGCAAAAATATCTATGTGGACTTTACACAAGTTGCATAGATTTCTAAGGTGATACAGCACCCTGGCAATACATTCCTTGCTTAGGCAAAAACCACAACAGAAGAAATTTCACTAATGGCTTCATGGAGATGAAAGGGTCTGTTTTTACCTCCCTGTTCACCTTCCTCTCCTCTTCAATTTCTTCTAATGGAAGGAAACTTGCCACTAAAAGACCACAGGGTCCTCATTAACTTTCCTTATGTTCAGTATTTTCATTTACAGGTCAGAGGATCTCTGCTGGAAAAAACCACTACTGGATGGAATAAATATAAACAGGAATGCTTGAAAATGCTGCAGGAATCAACTGTAGATACTGGTAAGGAAACAAACAGCAAATAAAACAAGATGTTAAGTAACACTGATGTTTATGCAAATACTCTTATTTGCTTTGCAGAAGTGTGTGTATGTTTAGAAGTTCTAAATGTAGCATAATCAGCTGTACCTAAACATGCAGTCATGAAGTTACTGGCTCTTTATCTTCTGAGACATATTAGGTTTCTGTTGGGGAGCACCCAGCTATCTCTCTTGTTCCCTGCATACTTCTTCCCACACAATTTTCCCAAAGTATTGCTAAGTATTAAGGAAAACAAAGAGGATATAATCTTCTAGCTTTGGATGGGTAAAACCATTAAAGTTAAGAGAGGAGAACTTCAGCTTATCCTAGGAGGAAGACAGAAATAACTAAGAGACTAGTGCAGCCACTAATGCTTTTTATCTGACTGTGACCTGATTGTGCCATGTCCATTCTGCATTATCAAATGTTTTATCTTAACCTTAAGTCCTGTGAGTGATATGATACATGTGAAGCTTAAAACTGGTTTAGTCTGACCTATTAGCAGCTCCCTAACCTTTATTGCCCAAAGACCAAAAGGGAGTCACTGGCAGTGGTCTGAGCTGAGAACCAATGTTGCAAGGGCAGTGAAAGGTGGAATATCTTCAATTTACCAGCAAAAAGTCTGTGGCATATACCAAAACCAGCTGGAATCTGCCTGTTACATTTGGACAACAGAGGCTCAGGATGATTTTGAGCAATCCCTTTATCTCATAATGAAGCAAGTCAAGGCTGCTGCTGTTGAGTGGATCCAGGGAAGAAGGGCAGCAGTCAGTTCTGCACTGAGCATTGCACAGTGAATGCACCAAGTTGCTCTGCTACATCTTGTAAAGACTCTGGAGCAGCTCGCAGGTTTCCTGGAGCATAAAATCCAATGGCTTTTGGGATTGTCCATTGTCTGAACAACTCTTTAGGAAACTTCTGTTTGCTTCTTTCCC
This sequence comes from Chaetura pelagica, assembly GCF_000747805.2. Taxonomy (NCBI): domain Eukaryota; kingdom Metazoa; phylum Chordata; class Aves; order Apodiformes; family Apodidae; genus Chaetura; species Chaetura pelagica. Next base: position 14,675 of record NW_009952430.1, read on the forward strand.
CAGGCATACATTGCAATGGAACATTTGATCAGTTTGTTTGCTGGCCTTTCTCACCCCCAGGCAAAGTGTCTGTTCCTTGTCCTTCATATTTGCCGTGGATGGAAAACGGTAACGTGGAAGTGGCAACTTTTTGAATTTGTACAGGGAATTCCACTATTCAAGAGATGGTTCTTGTCCCAGCATCCTTTGAAGTGACTGAGGACCTTCTTGTCTCCCCTCTTTTCACCTCTGTTCTGAATTGAGGCACAAAATTCTCGTCACTATTAAATTGTTTACCCTTTTTCTCCATCCGTGCTTGTTACAGCTCCAAATGAGCTGCCATCAAGCAGTGTTTCCAGGATCATGTGTCCATACTGCCAGGCCTTTGTTGACAGTAAGAGATATGGGGTTCAGCTTCTGAGGTTCAACTTCTGATGTCCCCACTGACCCCAGACATGAAGCTCTCTGCCATAAAACTGGAATAGCCAAACAAAGCAGCAGTCCAAGCAGTCAGTCCTCCAGTAGGACCTACAGCAGGTGGTGTGAACAAACAAGCCTTCCAAGCAGCCTTTAGCTGGGGGTTGAGAACAACATCAAACAAACATTACCAGGGTCCCCATACCAAACGGGGCAAATTCTTGATTATCATAAACTAGGACAATGCAGTAAAACCCAAGAAAGCTTCACTGATTCACACCACCTGCTGATTTGGCTCCAAAACATGTAAATAAAATACCAGGCACAGGTGCTCCAGGGAAAGATCATTCCCTAACCAAACCATATTCTTCCTCCTACACTTTTGGCTGCATAGTCTGGGCAATGTGCTACCCACACTTGATGGAACTTGAGAGCTTAATGAGGAAGATTGAATAAAGTGAGATGTAGGGTTTTCCTTTGTAGTAACTGTATATTTTTTGTAAATACCAGCTAAAACTGGGAATTAATTTCTGCCAGCTGACATTTCTACTTTGTCCTACATAAATATGAGAAATATCTTGGAAAAGACAACAGAAAAGTGTTTTTTATTCCTTTTTTTTTGAGTGGGGTTGGGCTGGTGTTTCTTGCTGCTGGGTAAGGGAGAAATCTTTCAAACATGTATGAAAAATGAAGCCTTTATTTTGACCTTTGAGGCTAAAACTCTGTTTACTTTCAGGAAGTGTAGGAAATGTATACAGAGTCTGCTTGGATGAAGGGACTTGGCAAACCAAGGAAAACTCCACAGACATTTGGCGTGATAGTTCAGAATGTTCTGAGAAAAATCATTTCCAAAAAAATGTAAGTATGTTTTATATTATGCCTTAATACTTTCATCTTCTTAATCCCTTCTTGAGTAACTGATAAAGCATTTCTATTGAATACATGCAAAAGATATTCAGATTTCATTTTGATTACCAAATGGAAAGCTGGTATTTTATTTAGAAGCAGTGGAGGAGGGAAGATTGAGGAGGGGGATTCCTGCTTTAGATGCAAACCAATATTTTCTGTTCAGAGTCTGGTGTTCATATGTGCTGAATTTCTCCTAATAAAATTGAAAAGACTGCAGCCTAACAAGCAAGCAACTTCAATTCAAAGCATCCCATAGTCTGCCCCAAATCTCTGTATTCTGCCAGGGCCAGAAAACTTCCTGAGCCTTTTAGTAATTAATGAGCCATTAACTGGTCCTGTCAAGCTCAAGTGGCAGCCAGTGCAGCAGTTTCAGGTAACAGTAACACATGCAGTTTACCTGGTTTGAGCTTCTTGTAGCCTCTTTTGCTTAAAATTAAATGTCTTAGATAAGCACTGTTACTATTTCTTGGTTTTTACTTCTTAGTATTTTTTTTGGTGAGCACTTCTACTTCAGGAATACTTCAGTGAGTAACATCACTTGATTGAGAACTTAATCACTATCACTTCAAGATTCCCATGTACTACTAAGTTTTTACTAAACTCTGTATATAAACTTTCAAACTTACAGTATATTTATACCAGTTTTATAAATAGGAAGTACTGAGAGTTTTCCATGGCTTGTTGTCCATTCTAGATTGCAAACCTGTGGGTGGGAGACACACAATTAGTCTTGTGTGACAGCAGATGATTTCTAAGAAAGCTTTACCCAGCTTTCCTACCAACACTAAATGTGGTTTTGTACCTGTTTGTTGTATTTAGTGGAAAATCCCAGGATGATGGGAATAACCCACAGCTAGTATCCAAATGCATTGGAGGAATCAGCAGGTTTCATTTGCAGAATTGTTACAGCCAAGGTGATAACTCAAGCTTTTTATGAGGGTGATGCCAGTGTGAATGTTTCCATGAAGCAGGATGAGTCATTTGCTGTGTCAGGGGAATCTGATGCACCCACACTGCTCTTCTTGGGCACTGCCACCCCCTCCAAGAGAGAATCTACCAGCAGGCACAGCTACTAGTTAGTGCTCATTAGCATAAACTGACTAGAGATAACTACTAGCAGGAAGACAGTGCTAAGTGCCTGGCTCTGAGCAGCAAGGCACTTGGCAAGGAAAAAGGCAAAACCACTGAGGAAAAGACAAATTCCAGTAAAATCTTTCAAGGCCAAATAGGGATCATGGAAGCCACATATCCTGTATCTTGACCTCCTCTCTGCAGAGAAGCTTTTCTTGAGCTGGAAAAGCAGTATGAAGAGATGAGAGGTTGATAAAAGCAGCTACGTGGAAAAACTTTGCAAGAAAAAATGCTCAATGAAGGAAAGTGGAAAGATATTGTGAGTTCCCCCCTCCCCCTTCTTGCTTTGGGGTTTGTTAATCAGTCAAAGACTCTGATTTCATAATTTTTATTTATTTTTTCTTTGAACCCTGAGGCAGAAGTCAGTCTGTTTCAATAACTCAGTGGAGCTGACTCTGAACATTGTACAGACACAACTGATCTCTGTCACTGTGTCCCCAGGCTGCACAGATGCATGGACAGGTCGAGTTGACCTCTGCAGTTATTGAACCACTAGGATCCATTTGGTTGGTGTCACTGTGGCAATGATGAGCTGTAAATCAGGCTGCAAATGGAGTTTGTGCAGGAGCAATCTGGAAATGAAGCCTTTGAATTTCAAAAGAAAATAAGGCTGTTTGCAAGTGTCTCTGTCATGCGATGATTTCATGAAGCAGGGCAGGGAACAGGCATCACAAACCTCCCCTGGCTTCTTTCCTGCTCTGCCCACCTGCTTGATGTATAACACATTTTCCTTCTTTGTTCCTAGGAAGAAGAACATAAATTACTTTCCACATTGCAGCTGTTGTACACTATAGGATATTATTTTTCTCTCATCTCACTTGTATTAGCTCTCCTTATCCTTTTTTTACTCAGGTTAGTACAAATGTACATACATTTTAAAAGCATAGAGCCCAGAATGCCCTTTTTTTTTCATGTAATGGAATGTATTGCTTAGCTTCAGATAAAAACCTCTCATTTTCCTAGGAAACCTTATAAAAGCAATTCCTAAGCAAAAAACAATAGGAATACGGCAATATTATTTTATTTCTGCTAAAGAAATATATGACAGAGAATTCATGCATTGTTTTTTTTTCTCCCACAGAAAACTTCACTGCACAAGAAACTATATTCATATGAATTTATTTGCCTCTTTTATCCTGCGTGCCACTGCAGTTCTTATAAAAGACACAGTATATTACAAGATTTACTCCAAAAGACCAAATGATGAAACTGGATGGATATTATACCTCAGTCCTGAGGTAACTTGTTAGTAAATGTGTGCTGCTAGTGACTCTTAACAGTTACCATTTCAGAAATTTACCACATGTTTGAGGTGCTTGTGAGTTGTGCTTTGAATGCTGAAATTTTGCTGATAAAACTTGGGGTAATCAAGAAAAAAAAATCAGGTTGGATAAATTGTAATAGATGAGTTTTTTTATGGAATATGTGTAGAAGTGACAGATTAATCTGTAGTTACATTTAGAAACACCCATTTAAGCAAAACACCCTGCACCTGCAGGCTTTGGGAGGAAATCTGTACATTTATTCAACATTTGTAGCACTGTATTAATTCACTCTTGGTGTGCATGGCACAAAGCAAAGCACACTTACCTGGCTTTGAAAACAATGTTATTGAACCATGTTATTTATGAAAGATAAGAAAAGCTTAAAGGATGTACTAGGAAAACGTGCAGCTTTCCTTACACTTGTTTAGATACCAGAATGAACACACCTCTCATCATTTGCAACCACTGGATACATTGGATATAATTGGATAAATTACACTTCCATGATGTTGCATGACTGCAGTTTGCCCAGGCTAGGAAGGGAAGTGACCTGCAAGATGCTAATGGTGACTATTATTTTATAGCTCACCAGTAAAAATTCTGTTATGCAGATGATGACACAGAACACACAGCCCAGCCTACACTGTCACTGCCTTTTCCTACTTGTCACCTCCTCTCAAACTCTCTGACCATGTAGAAGCCTTTGAAATTGTTGCACTCCAGCCTCCCCAGGCAGCAAGGAGAGCCCTGTGAGATGTGACCAACCAAGTTCTAACACAACCAAGTTCTGCTGGTTTGAAAACGGTCGCTAAAGTAACAAAAGAGGATTTGTCAGAGCTTTTACACATGATTTTATACATCAACAGTGATTTCTGGCCTTTCCTTTCTACAGATTGTAATCATATGCAGGACTGCCCAGTTTTTAATGCATTACTTTGTTGGGGCAAATTATTTTTGGCTGTTAGTGGAAGGGATTTATCTGCACACGTTATTGATAACTGTTGTACTCTCTGAAAGAAGACTCCTGCAGACCTATGTTGTGATAGGATGGGGTAAGTACATAACAATCTCCATGGTTTTTACTCCATGATACTTATTTGAGTTAGTGGTGGATACTTTGTAATGAAGAAAGAAAAATCTGACGGTTTTTTGTTGTTTGTTTGTAATATCTAATCTTAATCTCCCATCTTTTACCTTAAAACCATTCCCCCTTTTCCCATCCCTCCTGCCCTTGTCCAAAGTCCCTCCCCAGCTTTCCTGGAGCCCCTTCAGGCACTGGAAGCTGCTCTAAGGTCTCCCTGGAGCCTTCTCCTCCAGGCTGAACAGCCCTAATTCTCAGAGTTGTTCACAGAATCATTCTGGTTGGAAAAGATCTGTAAGATTTTCTAGTCCAGCCATTAACTTAACTCTACCAGGTCCTATGCTGAATAGGGGGGGGATCCAGGAAAGGTAAGCCAGGAAAACAAGCCTTAGTCAGTTCTTTTAACTAGACAGAATTCCATGCCTCCACTGAAACTCCCTAAGGTCCAACAAAAAAACAGTAATGATAACAGCTGCTGCCTTAAGCAGCCTGTGAGGTTTCAAGTACCAATTGTTCTGAATTCTCAGGCCAGGAATCTAGGTTTGGACAGACCAGCAGTGCATGTGTGTGGTGTATATATGTATATACCAGTATGAAAATGCAAGATTCAGCTGTGCAATTGAATTTCATTTTGTATTTGAACTACAAATGGGGAAAGTCAGGATCATGTTGATTTTAGTACAGTTCTAAATGGAAGACTGAAAAGCAGCATGTGCCTTGGCACGTGTCACTGTGTCACAGCCTGCTGTGACATATCTGTGTTTTGTATGAACTGTTCTGCAAGCTTGACTGTAATTGACTCCTTTTCTTTCCAGTTGTTCCTATTCTGTTTGTGGGCCCTTGGGGAATAAGCAGATCAAAACTGGAGAACACAGGGTAGGTTACTAAACAAAATGTGCCTTGAAATACTGGCTTTGTGTTTGCTTAGTTTTTCTGGAAGCCCTTTACAGTAATTTACACAAGTATTAACTACTACATGATATTAAAATTAAACAGCACCTATTAATACTTGTTACATTTCACAGGTGCATTTCAGTACTTTTACATTAAACTACTTCTAATGATGTTTCAGGTGCTGGGGAACAAATGAACACATGGGGATCTGGTGGATCATCCGAGGACCAATGTTGTTCTCCATTGTGGTAAGAATTATTTCATCAGTTCCTAATATCCT
>NW_009952430.1:20849-44123 GCF_000747805.2 Chaetura pelagica
TGCTGAAGTGTGATTGTCTTTTGTTACCCCTTTCCTGTGATGACCTAGAGGTGTGTAAACTGTCTGAAGTGTCTCATTTGGAGGGAACTGATACCAGCCCAGTCACTGCTGCTCTGTGCTCTTTAATAACCTGCTTTTACTGACCTGATCACACCTGCATTCTGCTTATTCAGTGACATGTTTCACAAGTGTTTAATATCAATTTTACATTTCTTCACTAGCTGTAGGAGAAGTTTCATAGCATTTCTTGTAAGTAACCTGTATGTATTTTCTTTCAAGGTTAACTTTGGCATCTTCTTAAAAATTCTCAGGATGCTGATTTCCAAACTAAAAGCTCAGCAAATGAGCTTTCATGACTACAAATACAGGTAAGTAATTATAAAAAAATGTCTTAGACCTTTTCATTTTGTTTCTCCCAACATCAGAAGGTTGGCAGTTTGCCCTTGCAGATTATATATTTACCTACCACCATCAAGTGTCACAGATATTCAGGGAATGATACAGGAAAAGCCATCTGGGGAAACAGGCTCCACAAACATCTTCTCTGAGAGGTAAAGGCAGGTCAGCCCCTGTTTGCTGAGTATTATGGGCATTTTCTCAGGGACTTTGCAATGTGGTTAAGATCTCTGCTCTCAGGTATCCTCCCTGTGCACCTGTGGCACCTACTGAGATAGCCTTGGGTGTGGCAAAAGATCCTTCAAAGAAAAGGAGGTGTAGAAGTGACATCACTATCTCTGAGCTACATTTTGTCATAGACAGCAGACATTGTGGACTGAAGAATGTCCCTGTTTGTCTTGTAGACCCAAGTGAGAACATTATCCTTAGCCTGTGCTCTTGCAAGCCCTGCTCTGGTCTCTCTTGGCCAGAGTCTCAGTGGTACATCATGTCTTATGTGAAGTCCTAGAATTGGCCTTAGCACAAACATCTTTGTACTTTGTGGGAACAGCAAGGGCAGGCAGCTCTCCAAGGACTTAAGGGTACAGTGAAATCAACAGAAATCTGAGGCTTTCTGAACTGTTTTCCACATCCCAACTCTTTCCAGTTCTTCCTACCTTGAATCAAAGCATTGTGAATGGCTGTTGCTGCAGTCCTGCCTTACAAAGATGAATTTATTGTCTCCCAGGACTGGGCAGGGGGAGTGGGGGTGGCAGTTCCACCACGAGCTTCCTAATAAATTCCAATATTAAAGCCCTAACAAGAAGGTCCAAAAGATCTCAGCTGTGTTCTCCCCATTGCTGCAGGAAGATGGTTGTGATGACAGTCACAGACAGCAGTGCCTATATTTAAATTACCACGGTTTTGTGTGATAATCTCTTTTGTAATGCTTATAATTTGGCTAAACTTTCAAAGATTCAAGCTATTCCTCACACTGCAGGTTTTCCTCAGGACTCGGTCTCTTTAGAGGTGTCATCCTTCATCCACACAAACATGTTCCCAGACTTGTTAAAGCAGATTCTCTTCCCTAAAAATTATTCTGTTGACAGAATCCTGTTAAGAGATCCCTTGTATTTAGCTCTGTAAATGTTCCTGTCACCTACCAGCACGTTTGATGCCTTCCTGTTCGATTTCTTGTCCCTAACATTTCACCTTAAACCAAAAGCCAAGATTCCCTCCTGTACAGAATTTTCTGATAGTCTGCTCCAAATTTTGAATCTGGGACTTTGTCCTCAAAGTGTCAAAATTACTGACACCATTCCAGAGCCCAAATATTGAAGGAATATTTCTGGAATCAATTCTTTGCATATGAATTTTTGATTGTTGCACCCAGGATGCTGAAAAAATGTGTTTTCTTTTTAAGATTAGCAAGATCTACACTTGTGCTGATTCCATTGTTGGGGATTCATGAATTTGTATTTACCTTCATCACTGATGAACAGGTGGAAGGACTTTCAAGACACATCAGACTTTTCATTCAGCTGACAATGAGCTCATTTCATGTAAGTACTGTTTTTGCAAGTATTGTTTTTAGGGGTCATAAATACACGTATTTATGTTGCTTAACTATAGATAGCACAGATGTATAATATTCTTATTTAATATTATGCTCCAACCTGCCACTGTACAAAGGAAAAACAAGCCAGACTGTACCAGGAGGTGGTCTGCTTCAGTCTGTGTTGTGCAGAGTTGCTGAGTAAGGACTTACCTGTTAGCAAAGTTGTCCTTTACCCGTATCTTCCTGCCTTGGCATTCGTGGTGAGACAGGACAGCAGTTCCCAGGTCTCCTGTTTTTAATGAGGTACCCAGCAATATCTGTGGCTAGAAGTCCTTGATACTCATTAACTCACTACTCTGACACATCTGCCCTCTGCTGCAGCCTGAGACATGAAATCATCAGAGCATTATTCCACTTTTCCCACAATTTATGATGCTCCTTGTTTTTAACCTGTGCATTTGCACCATTGCTCTGATGTGTATGTGCATCAGTGCTTTGACACTGTTAGTGAGGACCTAGGGAACAAATTCCACTACAGCTTGAGGGGAAAAATGTCCATGCAGACAGAAGGGAGTTCATGCAGAGCCACCACCCTAAGGGTGCTGAAGCACACATTCCTCAGACATATCCTTACTTGGAGAGGTTGCAGGGACTAGGTGTTATTTTAAGAAACACAGAATCATTTTAAGTAAAAATTTGATTTACTGGATTGTACAGAGAAAAACTGATAAAGATAGCTCAGTCATCCCTGCTAGAAAACACAAGCTTCATTCCTTGCTGAGGAATATGCACATGCTCGGCTACATGGCACACTTCAGGAGCAAAACTGCTTTTCAAAATACCCAAAGGTCTTGGACAATGTTTCTACCAGATTCTCTTATTTAGCTACAGCATTATTTGTGAAGGGATTAGCAAAAAAAAAAAAAGGCATGTAAACCCTCCACAATTATATTTGTTTAGTCTGCAAATCTTCTCAGTAGTTTTAAAGAGCAGTTAAACTGTTTTTGTTAAAGAAAAACAATTACCTCTGGGATCTCAGCTGGAGGTTTTAACTGAAAAACATTTTCAAAGAGCACACTAGTACATTCTCAATACAGTTTCTGCTGCAGATATGATCCTTCTTTGCTTTAGAAAGTGGAGCAATCTAAGCATCTTGGCTCACTGGTGCATGCAAACTGTTAGCTACAGGAAAATCAACTGGTTTCTGGTTGATAAAACCCAGCTATTTAATGAGAAATTTATCATCTTGCCATTGCCAGTAGAACTGAAAACAGTTGTGTGTTTTCTGCTTACATCTTTCCTCTTGGTTATTGTGATAATGAACATTTCTTCTGGATTTCTGATTCCTGTCTTTTCCCCTCACACTCTGGACATTTTTAAAATGTATGTCTTACAAATCATGGGGAAAGATTTCTAAGTCTGAAGTTCCATGTATTGCAAAAAAAAAAAAAAAAGAGGAAGCATTAAAGAAATCAGAATACAAAATGAACAGAAAAGATGAATAATCAATTGAATTTTCTACCTTCTGGTGAGATTTTACAGCCTGTCCCTGCATGTTCTGATTTTGCAGCAGCTGAACTAATAAGGAAGAGAATAATGAAAAGAGTAATTTCAAGGTTGATTTAAAACAAGTCTTATCTCTAGGATTGAATTTTTAAAGGTGTTTATTTAAATCAGTTTCAAAGGAAAAATAATTCAGAAGAGCTGTAACACTTAAGACAGCTGAGTCTTTAAGTAGCACTAATCACTAATTTTTAAATGGATCACTCTCTGTAGTCTCATTTGCAAATTCAAACAAGGACAGGGATAGTGTGACACCTCAGGCTGCATTTTTTGTTTTACCACGTTCAGAAATTGCAGCAGCCCCAGCATAACAGCAGTGGTTTGAAAAAAATAAAGAAGTATGTTATATGGTAGCAAAATGAAGATGACATGGAAGATCAAACTGAGTTGTGGAGTTTCTGGTTTTCAGCTTCTGCACAAAATGTGCCCAAAGGCACCAAATGAGAGCAGGTTAATTCAATAAGAGGTAATTCAATAATAAGAAAATAAAGGCAAGAAAATTCCTTTTTGAAAATGAAGAAGCCTTGTTTATACTTGCAGCACCTTTAAACTAAAACTTCAGGCATTTCCTGCAAACTCCTTAACTTTTTCCTCTTTCTTTTACAGGGTTTTTTTGTGGCAGTTTTGTATTGCTTTGCTAATGGAGAGGTAAGAGACAATGCTGTGAGAAAATGCTTGAGTTGGTTAGCAAAGTCTACTAATGACACCAAGAAGGATGAACACAATGACCAGCTCTGCTTTTTTGGGAGCATGTGTGCATTCTTCTGAGCTGATACGATTGTTTTGGATGAACAGAACTTCAAGACCTCTCAAAGGTTTGGGATTCAAATGCAAAGTATTTCCATTGAAGCCTGAGTGGCTACAGCACTGTGGGGGGATGGATAATCCCAGGGTGTCTGAAATACCAGTAGAGGCTTATGGTCAACCACCTCAACCCTTTAGTTTGCTGGAATCCCAGACTTCATGTTTGGCCAGACTAAAATCCACATGAAGCAACCAAATTTGAAGTGCTTTAGTATCTTAGACAGCAACATTTTTTAAAAAGTAGTTTCACCCATGCACTGCTCAGGACACCCCTGAACTTGATGTAAGGGGGTCTCTTTGTCTGGAAGTTTTCTCCTGCTATTTCTCAAGGGACAAGTGGGAGTTCAATCTGCTCCGTGCCAGGATTTAGGCAGGTGGCTCTTGCAAGGACATGGCAGCAGAGAAAGCTCATGCCCAGTGTAGGGTGAAGACTGAATTCAGGTCAGGTTGCTCATGGTTTTGTCCAGGTAAGCTTGGAACCCCCACAAGGACAGAGGTTCCACCATCTCTCTGGTTCTCTGATCAGGTACTCAGGGGGAAACATCATCTCCATATGTTCTGTTAGAACTTCCCCTGTTTATTTCAGTTCATGATCACTGTCTGTGTCCCTGCCAGTCACCTCTGTAGGGTGCCTGGCTCCATCTCCTCCATCATGTCCTCATAGGCAGTATTTAGGCCTTCATTGTGAGAGAGGCCCCTTCACTCAGCCTCTCCTCATAGGGTAAGTGCTCCAGCCTCAATCCCTGCTGATAAGTTCAATCTTAGCAATGCAGTTCTTGTACTGGGGGCCCAGGGATACCCTGAGAGTTACTGAATGAAGGAGAACAATCACTTTTCTTGATCTATGGACTGTGCTCCTGTCCATACAACCCAGTGTCTTCATCACCATCACACCTGCATTTTTGCTTTATTGCACTGCCTTGCTACAAGCTACTTCAGAAGATGATGCTGTGTAGGTTGTGTCATTAATCTCATTGCATTTTAAATGCTTTCTGAGTTGAACCTCATGGGCTGTACTTCCCTTCTGTTTGGTTTGGGTACAGACATCTTGCAATAAACAAGCACGTATCTGGTGTCAGTAGCACTTAAGAGCCTGGCACAGCCAGCTGGTGTGGTCACACTGCACTGACACACCTACAGGGATGTAAGCATCTTCTTAAAGGCAGCAGTGAAACAAACAAGATGGGCTTTCCAGAAAAGCTAGGCTTGCATGTTCCTCATTTTTAGCAAGGAAACCTGGAGTGATTCATAGAAAGAGCTGGCACTTGTCTGTGGTACAAGAGTAACATTTGAGAAGGGCACAGACCTGCTAGCATGGCTCATCAGCAGTTAAAAATTGCTCTTCTGGTCCCTCAGAGCCCTCAGCCCAAGGCAGCTGGTCAGAGCCAGGACAGGCTGGGGTCCTGCCCAGGTCTGCAGCACGGCTGGGGGGGCAGGCAGCAGGACACTCAGTGCTGAGCATTGACTGCCAGATAAAAAGCTTTATCAAAACAGACCATCTGCATGGTCCTCATTTCCACAGCCCTTGGGCCTTCCTCCTCCTCCTTCTTCAGGCTGTAAACAAGAAAGCCACTTGAGCTCTCCCACACACACCATGAGGATCACAGTGTGTCAGATATTCAGGGGCTAGGAAAAAACTTTCCTAATGAAAGCAGAAAAGTCTGTTCCTACCCTCCAAGGACCTTCCCAGGTGAGAGGGGCACCCCAAAAGGGCAGGAGGCTCAGCACTTCTACACTCCCTCTCGTTGTACACTTAGCATTTGGGTTCATGAACTGCAGGGTGGTCACAAGACATCACTGTGGACAGACTTCTTTTCCTCTCCCAGGTGAAGGCAGAGCTCCAGAAGCAGTGGTCCCGCTTCCTGCTGGCTTATCCCTTTGGCTGCAGACTCTGCTTTCTTGGGGAAAACATCAAATACCTCAGGAAATATTCACAGAAACGAAGAAAACAGCACCTTGGCAGCAAACACCACTTGTGCCTGGAGGCAAGTGAGCCCTGGGACATGCAGCTGCAGCAGGTGCTGGAGAAGCAGAGGACAGATCTCAGCCCAGAGCCAGGCTGTGCTCTCCAGTCCCAGCCACGGGCCAGCATGTCAGACAGCAGTGAAGGAGAAGTCACCACTGGAGAGACAACTGAGGAAGTCTTTGAAGAAAGTGAGATTTAGGAAGCTATCCACTTGGACAGTGTCTTCCAACAGCCACAGTATTTTGAAAGATATTTCACCTCCAGGATCTACACATCTCTGGGGTGTGCAATGCAAGGAGGAAGCAGCGAATATCCTCCTTGTCCCAGATTTCCTAGTCTGAGAACAATGTCAGGGTGGATGTTGCTAACCTGTGACTGGGGTAGAAGAGATCTGCTGGCTCTACCAGGCCCAGGTCTCACCACCCTCACAGTAAAGAATTTTTTCCTAATGTCTAATCTAAATCTTCCCTCTTCTAGTTTAAAGCCATTACTCCTTGTCCTCTCACTACATAACCTGGTAAAAAGTCCCTCCCTAGCTTTCCTGGAGCCCCTTCATGCACTGGAAGGTTCTCTAAGGTCTCCCTGGAGCCTTTTCTTCTCCAGGCTGAACACCCCAACTCTCCCAGCCTGGCTCCAGAGCCTGTCACCAGAGCTGCTTCAGTCCTCTAACCATCTTTGTGGCCTCCTCTGAATTTGCTCCAACAGCTCCATGTACTTCTTGTGTTGGGGACCCCAGAACTGGACACAGTTCTCCAGATGGGGTTTCATGAGAGTGGAGCAGATTGAGAGAATCCCCTCCCTGGCCCTGCTGGCCGCACTGCTGGGGATGCAGCCCAGGACACGGTTTGTTTCTGGGCTCCAGCCTCAATGAGAGAGCCCATCCTCCCATAGTCCTGGGAGTTTTGTTTCTGCTGGATCAGTCCATTAAGTAAGACAAAGTGGGATATTCATGCTCAGGACACCAAAGACAACTCACCCTAAACACTATTGCCACAGCTTTGAAGCTGTCTTTCTCAAGGATTTTGCTTTCCATCACAACCTTTATGACAAATTTCAAGCTCAAAATAACTTGTGGGGTTCAACAGAGCATTCCCATTTGATGGATTGTGATCACTGATCTGATTTGTGTGAATAAGGTTTATGCAGTTTTAATAATCTGCTCTGACACAGTCTATAAATTTCTGTTTTACTACACATAAGGCCTAGTGTTCCAGGCACAATGGCTCCTTCTATGGCCAGAGATGTCAACTATATGCTAATTATGAATGTGTACTTGCATTCTTTTTTAAAAATACTGCTTCTACATACAGGGGTGTATGTCTCCAAGGCTCAAATAGAAGAGTACAAACACTCCAGTCTGGAAAGCTCTCTGTCAGTTATGCCTTGCAATCCATAATACTGGTTTGTATTTTATTTTTTTTAATATAGATTAAATGTGGTAGATGAAGAGAGATGTCATGCTTGATGTACTCACTTCCCAGACACCAAATAAGAAGTAAGGCAGAGTCACACAATGTGCCACCTTATTGAATCCTATGAAGAAGACAATTTCTGTTTTGGTACAGTGCAAACATGAACTAATAGAGCAACTATTTTTTTTTTTTTAAAAAGAGAGAAAATACATCTTTAATACAATAGATAAAGATGTTGTGTTTAGGTATCCTTGAAGTCATTCCTGGAGTCACACAGAAGTCCAGTGAGAAGCAGCTCCTTGTGAACTGTCACTGCAGTTAGCTCCAGGAACTGAAATTGGAGCTGCCACATAACCAGGCATCAAAATCTGGAAGGTTCAGTTTCCTTGTCTGTCATGTTCATCACATTGTAATTATTGTTTTCTCCCATCACAGCCAAACCATCACTGCTCTCTCCCTGTTTGCTGTTCAGCTTGTTTCTTTGCCTTTTGTGGAGTCAGCTCTGACTTTAAGCCCAGCAGCATCTCTGCATTCACTGCCAAGCAGCTGCCCTGGGCTGTCAACCCTCTCCTAGAGACTGCCCCTCTTCCTGGACCAAGTCAGCAGAGGGTATGTTTGGTTTCCTTTAACATTTTAGAAGATCTAGATCTTCCTCCAGATTTCAGTGTTACTGTTTTAGGTAAGAGCATCTATATGCACTGCAGGACAACTTCTGTGCAGCAAATTCAAAACACATCTCTGTTAGCTGAAGTTCATATCAACTCAGAAGCAGGGAATTGCAGAGCACAGGAGCTGTCAGGAGAAAAAAACAACATAAATAAGAATGTGCTATGGATTATTTTGAAAGAAATAGCCACTTGGCATTATGCTGGCCTCTGTGGCCCTGCATCTTAGACACTTTGTACAGTTCTGTTCATCCTGTCTGAAGAGGACAGGGCAGAGCTAGGTCAGGCACATAGCAGAAGGGTTTTGGGATCAGAACTGCTCACCTTCAAACCAAATGATTGGGGCAGGAGGGAAGGAACATGACAGTGAATTGTTAGGTGATTGACTGCAGAAGGCTCCTCTCATGCCAGAACTAAGGCAAAAACTAACCTGGAGAGGTGCAGATCAGTAGGAAGCAGAAGGAGATGCTTCATCTCATCCATCACTGTGCTGTGCAGCTGTTCTCTACCTAATGTTATGGGAAGTTCCTGTGAGTTCCAAAATCCACTCATGGGAGAAAAAAAAAGGATCTGCCAAGTGCTGTTTAAATGCAACTCTGCTACTGTGGGGAAGAGAGTCCCTGAGCTGGGATCACCAGGGGATCTAGGTAATCTAGTGTAATCTAGGTACAAATCACAATGTATTTTGTTACAAAGCTTTCTTTTCCCATCCTTCCCTAAGAAACTGGCACATACTGGTCACTGTCTGTGCCAAGATACTGGACTATATGGACCTTTGGCCTAAGCCAAATGTTTACTTTTTATAGGCTTGGGAGGCAAAAATTAATTTATTTCAGCAATAGAGAAGACTGAGGAAAAGCTTAGAGCAACAAAGGACAAAAAAAGGCATAGACTACACATCTTCCCTCAAAATAGGTAAAAACCACAGCAACCAGGCAGTTAATTATGCTGTTAAGTATAAAACTGTAACACATTTGCAGGCATTTTCTTAACTGAACCAACGTGAAAGATCCCTGAGAACTGGGAGCAGTGCCAGAGGGTGTCCTGACTTGAGTTCCAGGTTTCAGAATTCACCACAATGCCATCCAACAACCTTTCTCCCTATTAAATAGACTTCCCAGAAAATGAGAGGGCAGTGAGAAGAACTCAGGAAACCTGGACCTGTGACAAGAGAGTCAGGATTGTTACCAGGTTAGAAAAGTCATCTTAGAGACATCTAAGCAGCTGATATAAAAAGAGGGTCCTGGTCTCTTTGAGCCAACAGGCAAATGATAAAGTTTTAAAGCATTTACTAAGACTACAAAAAAACCCCATAGGTCCATAAATAAAAGGACTATCACTTATCCTGTAGCTCCAGGACAGTGAGTGTTTGGTTTTCTACATTATAAAACAGGAAGTGAAAATAAAATCAGAGTTAGATGTTCTCATCCTCGGCTTTCAGGGACTTGTACAAACAGAGCATGCAGCATAACCAGTAAGGCTGGACTGTTTGTCCCTGCAATAAATACTTCACCAGAGCATGTTTGTAATTTTTTTTTCATTTGTTTAAGCCTAGAGACAGTAATTTATACAAGGAAGATTCTTCGAATAAGAAATGTGACATGAGTAGTTCTGTGGTTGGAGTCAAGATAGAAGATCCTGACTGCTGAAAATTCACTTGTGTGTGAGGTTAGTGCAGTGCAAGGGCTGCCAACAGCATTCCTGGGGCTGGTTTGTCTTGATCATCAGTTCAGAGATTGCCACTGTATTTAATGAAACCATATGGGAGAGTGGTACCTGCTCCCTGTGCAGCAAACCAGGGAAGTTTTGAATAGTTAAATTGGTTGCTTCAACTTGGCACTCAGCTTTGCTTTTAAGGGCCTCCTGGAGGACAGATGCCACAAGGACCTGTGAGGATTAGTTTGAGGAAGAGGAGGCTGAGGGGAGTCTCATTAGTTGTAGAGACTCATCAGTCTCTACAACTACCTGAAAGGTCATTGTGGAGAGGTTGGTGCTGGTCTCTCCTCACAGCTCATCAGTGACAGAACAAGAGGGAAGGGCTTCAAGCTGCGCCAGGGCAGGGTTAGACTGGACAGTAGGAAACATTTTTTCACAGAAAGAGTGGTTAGAGACTGGAACAGGCGGCCCAGGGAGGTGGTGGAGTCACCATCCCTGGGTGTGTTGAAGGCTCTTTGGGATGTGGTGTTGGTGGATGTGGTTTAGGGGAGAACTTTGCAGAGTAGGGATGATTTGAAGCCCTCCAAGGCAAAAAGGGAGACACTCTGCCACCTGATGTGACAGACTGAAACCTGCACTGTGAGCTGCAGAGGTTGCTTTGAACTGCAGGAGGGTGGAAGGGCTCTGGCAAATAACCCCAGGGTTTCCCTTCAGGCAGCAAGTTACTCCTCATAGGACTTGCTCTCCAGGCCCTTCACCAGCTTTGTTGATCTTCTTTTGAGCTGCTCTAGCATCTCAATGTCCTTGTATTGAGGTGCCCAAAACTGGACACAGTGTTTGAGGTGTCACCTCACCCAGGCTGAGTAGAGAAGGATGATCACCTCACATCCTTCCCTGATTTCCAGGCACTGTCCTTGAAGGCAAAGTTACTGCTTCCTTTTGCTCCTCTCAACACAGATTGAAGCTATCCCTGAAACTGGGATGCCAAAGGTTGTGTTTGCACACTTTCCATCTCCAAAGACAATGGGATTTCTGCTCTTCCTCTTGGAGCTCAGCGGGGGCTCTTCATGAATTAGAAACTCTGTGGATGAGCAGAATGAGGGCTGAGACTTGAAGCTGGCTGCAGAATTGCTGAGGCTGGGAGGGAAAAAAGTGGTCGTGCCTTCCCCCTAGTGGAACCAGGCAGAACGATTCATCAGATTTTAATTTACTTCAGTGTTTGCCACAGAGGAGGGCCCTGAGGTTGAAACGGCCAGAATCAAGGTGAGGGTTGTAAAAAATACTGCAATCAGGATGCATTGATTTCGGGAAGTGTCTCTGCTCTCTCCTGCCAGGCTTCCCGAGGGCCAAGACCAGGCTGTCCCCAAGGCAGAGGGACACAAGGACAGTGTCAGCCCACAAGGATCTCTCCCAGCCACCGAGGATCCTCCCAAGGATCTTGGTCCCTAGGGCCAGATCCATCATCTCAGCAGCCAGGCAGGACAGGCAGAGGCAAACCCCCCATCCCGGCCCCTGAGGGCAAAGGCAGGAACCTGAGGCCTGAGTAAAGGGATGGTTTAACTGGGTTTAATGATAATTAATAAAACATCTTCAACTGTTTGGTGTTTTTGTTCTGTGGAATTTGTTGTAGTTGTTTTTTGCTCTTTTTTAAAGCGAGATAGATCTGAACACTAAGAAAGCCCCCATCTCCCCCCTCCCCTGGGAAGGTCACAGGGAAAGAAGGGGCATCACCTGCAGGAATCCCAGAAACAGACCCCAGCTCCCAGCAGAGCTGCAGCAGCAGGAACGTGCTCTGGGATTTTCACTTGCTGCCCCCCCGTGCAGTCCCCACAGGTCATGGGAGAGTTGAGGTGTTCAACCTGGAGAAGAGAAGGCTCCAGGGAGACCTTAGAGCATCTTCCAGGGCCTGAAGGGGCTCCAGGAAAGCTGGGGAGGGACTTGGGACAAGGGCAGGGAGGGATGGGATGAGGGGGAAGGGTTTCAAGTGAAAAGGGAGAAATTGAGATGAGATAAGAAGAAATTCTTTGCTGTGAGGGTGGTGAGAGCCTGGCCCAGGCTGCCCAGGGAAGCTGTGGCTGCCCCATCCCTGGCAGTGTTGAAGGGCAGGTTGGATGGGGCTTGGAGCAGCCTGGGCTGGTGGGAGGTGTCCCTGCCCATGCAGGGTTGGAACTGGATGGTCTCGAAGGTCCCTTCCAACCCAAACCACCCCATGATTCTATGAATGGCTCAGGATTGTTGCCCCTTTCTAGCCTGGCTGTGGACACACAGCCAGTCCCTCTCTGCAAACCAGAATGTTCTAGGCACTCTTGGATTCCAAGGGAACGTGCCATGAAACTGGAAACTAACAGTGGTGTCTCCCAGGAAGAAGGAGCCAGGGTGCCCCAGGGAGAGCTCTCCACCCTCTGCCACTCACCTGTGGGCAACAGGAGGTTCAGTGGGGGGGGGGGCAGCTCTGCCCCTCTGTGCCCTGCATCCAGCAGTCCCTGGGCAGCCCCCCACTACCAGGAGCTGCTGGAAACTGCCCAGAGGTCTGGGCAGGGACCAACCTCTGCCTTTGAAGGGGACACTGACCCCAGGAGCAGGGTTTGCAGGGGAACAAAGCCAAACCAAAGCCAACAGAAGGAAAAGCCTTCAGAAAACAGGTGACTCCAGGCAGCTTGTTTAGAAGTCTTCCAGGAGAAGCTGTTGATGTGAGAGAAATACTTCTGCTCCTGCAAGGGCTGTAGCTGCCCCAGGGCATGGAGATGATAGCAAAAGGTGGCAGCTGGGCAGGCAGTGGCTGCCCCAGCCAGTGAAATCAAACAGCAAACTGGGAGCAGAGTGGCAAGACAAAGGGGTTTTTAATAATGAAGGTGTTGCTGGTAACATAGGTAAGGAAATGTGCTTGCTTACAGGTTTGAAGCTGACAGCATCCCTTCAACAAGGAAGTACATTTGCTGAGAGGAGAAAAATGATCTGGAAAGGCCTGTACAATGAGGCAGTGTAGCAGCTAACAATGCTCCCCTTCAAGTGCTATCAATAATTCCCCACAGACCGGCTTCAGAAAGAAAAAAATCTCTCTCTTTAGAAAAAGAAATACTTTAAAAAAACCCAAAACAAAACACAAACAAAAACAAATGCAACCTGTGCTGGTCTATCCTAGCAGTGCACTGTGACCGTTTGTACAATAGAAAAGTGGTGCTTTAAATAGTGAGTTGAAAGCTACTGCCACGTGCTTTATACAGCATGCAAAGCAAGGGCAC
Source organism: Chaetura pelagica (assembly GCF_000747805.2). NCBI lineage: Eukaryota > Metazoa > Chordata > Aves > Apodiformes > Apodidae > Chaetura > Chaetura pelagica. The sequence continues at coordinate 34,091 of NW_009952430.1, forward strand.
CGGCTGGAGACACAGCAGGGGCTGCAGAGACTCCTCCACTGCTCCAGCATCCCTGGGAGCCAGGCTGCCCACCAGCCCTCCTGCTGGGCCTCCTCCCAGCTGCTGGGCTCCCTGTGCTCTCCTTCCAGTAACACAAATATTAAATACGCTCAGTCTGTAAATAGTTTAACAACCTTTTGTCAGCGACAATATTTACTTTGGCAGAACCGGGATTGCAAAGCAGTGTCCGTCAAACAGTCTGCAGCAGGTTTTTTTTCTTTGGTGGAAGCCAAGAAGTGAAGGGAAGGCTCCTTGTTTTGTTTTTTTTGCTGGTGCCTGAGGAAGGATATTGCACAGAGACTGACAGGAGAAATGCTGGTGACTTCAGACAGGAGGCAGCACTGCAGGAGAGCAGCCACCTCTGCTGGCTCCGGGAGAACTGGCTCCTCCAGGCTCAGTGATTCACAGCTGTTCTCCAGATGGCCCTGCCCTGGGCTGAGTGAACAGTGATGCTGGAGCCGAGCTGGGGAGAAGGGGATGACTGCTGGGGATCGAGGAGGATGGAGGGATGGGTGGCAGAGGAGTGGAGGGAACACAAGCAGATGCTCACACAGAACCGCAGCCCCGCGCGGGCCCCGCTCATCCCTGCCCCACGCGCAGGTCATCGGGTGCCCGTCTCTGGTTCCCCTGCTCCCAGGCCGTGCCAGGTGCTGGGGATCCATCCTGCCCTGTGGCTGTGCCAAGGACAGCCCCTCCAAAGCCTGCCTCTGGTTTCTATACGACTTGCTCCTACCTTGGACCAAAACACATAACATGTCTCTCCGTCCGTACCAGAGCAGCGGGGCCGTGGCAGCTCCACTGGGAGGCCACGTCCCTCTGGTACCTGAACCTACAGCCTCAACAGCTGCCTCCAACATCCAGAGAAGCCTCCAAGGCCACATGCTTCAACCTGATTCAGTTCAGACTGCAACTGGGATGGCTCCTGGGCCCCCCAGACACCGTGAGGATATGACAAGATGCCACCATGAAATTGACAGTCTCCATCTCTCATCCACCCAGAACAGAGCTGTGCAGGGACTGGGCAAAGCCACTTTGGGGGCAGGAAAAAGGACACAAGGCAAGCTTGGCTGTATGGAGAAGTGTGCCTGTGGCCCTGGCTGGGCAGAGCCTCCCCATTCCTAAAGCCCTGGCTCAGGCATGGCCAAGAGGAGCCCGGCAGGATTGTCTAAAGAGCTGGATAGGCAGGAGGTGGGTAGAGGAGGGGCCAGCAATGGGCTCTCCTCTCCAGGATTTCCCATTGCCACCCAGGTGAGGTCTCCTCACCACACAGTTTTGTCATGAGCTGCTCCATGAGAGTGACTGGGGGGAGGTGTGTGGGGGGGAGATAAAAGAAACAAAACTGAAGTTCTTGTCAATCTTAAAAAAAAAAAAAGTGTTGTTAAAGGCACTGGTGTTCTCTGTGAGAACGTGTTGATGGAGGAAAACTGAAGTACCAGAGCTGTTGTGCTGTCACTTCACAGTAACTGGCAAATCCAAACAAGTTTATAGGCTGGGACAATGACTCCAGTTTCCCCTGGAAGTGGCACGTTAGCCCTTTGTGTCCCCCAGCTGACAGGAACCCTGCGCTGGCTGCTGCAGGCTCAGTGCCCTGCCTCCAGCACCTCCCCTTTCACCACTGCTGCAGGTGCAGGTCCATGCTGGTGTTTAGATTGAGATCAGTAACATCTAAGAAATCAATGTTGAAGATGCTGGGCCCCGTGGGGGTGAGGGAGCCAAAGCCAGTGGCAGAGCTGGGGGGGGTGAGGTCCAGCCACTCCATCGTTTCCCACGGAGACTCAGTGAAGCTCATTTGTAAACCCGAGCCCTCGGCAGGGGAAGGGGAGAGCTGGGTCTCCATGGGTGAGAGGGGAGTCTGTAACATCTCCTGGGAGGTGAGCAGTTCGTCTGCGGCTTTGCCAGAGAACCCCTCCATCATCCCTTCGAAGTGGGGCTCTTCTCCCCCCATCTTCAGCAGGGCGATTTCGCTGACCCTGCCCAGGGGGCTGTGGTTGCTCAGCAGGACCTCGAGGTGAGCATCACTGCTGCCTGGGCAGTGCTCGAAGGAGAGCTGGGCCGGGGGGACCTGCTCGAAGGTGCTGGCTGGCGGCTTCGGGTGCGCAGCGCTGGAGTTCCCCGTGGACACAGTTATCTGAGGTACTTTCTGGAGGCAGGACCGGTCTTCCTTGGCATTGGCCGGCATTTCTGTCAACAAATCAGAGGAGTTTGAGGTGCTCTGGTAGTGGAGGCCACGGGGCCACCACCACAGACCCCCCAGCCGGGTCATTGGGCACAACCTGCTCCCCACTCAGTCCCCTTGGCACTGCTCACCCACCCTCCCTGTGGGAAACTTCACACGTTCCTGCTTTCTGACCTCGTCTCTACTGGTTTTGGACACAGTCCCCAGTGCAGGAGCACTGGCAGCTGTCCCCTGGGGCTGGGCACAGGGCAGGGGCTGTGCCTGGGAAAGGACACAGGCAACACTGTGCAGGGGGGAGGGCAGCAGCAGTGCTCTGTGCAGGGCATGGCACTGGCAGCACTGGGGGCACTGCTGTCCCCTTCTCTCTGTGCAGTCTGCACAGGCCATAACCAAGCCCTGTCACCCCACCAGCTCTGCACAGGTGGGTGCTGGTTCTGGGAGGGCCAAGATGCTTTTGGGGTCAGTCTCGGTGGCCGCCAGCACGAGGAGGGCAAAGGAGAGCTGTGCTCAACTTGGGCAGCTCTGCTGGGGGCACAGGGTGTGCTGAGCCCCATGGACTGACCCTGGCTGGGTGGGGAAGCCCTGGAGAGGAAGAGGGAAGCCCTGGAGGGGAGCAGGGAAGCAGTGTGTACCTCCACTCTCAATCAGCACATCCAGGAGCTCGTCCATCTGCTGACTCCGTGTCAGCTGCTGAAGAAAACAACAAAGAGGAGAGGACATTAGGAGAGTCCCTCTGGCCACCAGCCTGGTAAGGTGGCTCTAGACCCCACCAAGGGCTTTCTCCCATGCAGGGGGCATGCCACCCCCAGCTCAGGGCTGGCAGCAGCTTTCAGGTCAGCACTGCAGGGCCCTGAGAAAAGCAGGGGAGCACAGCACCAGGTTCCCCCAGCCCTGCTGCCTCTGCTCAGTGGCTACCACAGACTGTCCCTTCCCAGGCCTGTCAGGACATGCTGACTTTTTGGACCCACCACCTCACGCTGGCATATTCCTCCTTGCACTCCCTGCATCTCCCTGGGGGCAGCACATCATCCTCCTCTCCCTGACCAGAGACTGGAAGGACTTTCTGCCTCCCTCCCTGCCAGGCAGCATAAGCCCATTTTTATTGCTGCCAACAGCATCACTCCATTTTTCCTGAAGGCACCATCATGACCAGCACTGAGGCTGCTCCAGACTCAGAAGAAATTAGGGGTTGATGGAGGTGGAGCCCGTCCTCCCTGTGGGAGCAGCACTCCAGGGGAAGCTGAAGGGAGGCAGATGGCATGGAGAAGGGCACTTTGCTAATGGGTTCTGAGGGAAGGTGAGGTTTCTGGGTGTCTTGGAAATGCTCAAGAGTCTGTTTCTTCCATAGCACTGGGCACCCCAAAAAGAGTACACAGAAGTCCTGGGGTATTTGTGTGGATGGCAGGACCCCGGGATGGGCTGGCACAGAAGATGCTATCCCATCCAGCTTGGTGTCTGACTGCTGGGTGTCAGTCATCCAGCAACCAGCTCCTCCAGAAAAGCCCCTTCCTTATGGAAACAGGCTTGTCCTGCCCAGAGACCCTGTAGTGGGTGGTAACTCCTGCAGATGAGTTACATGCACCACGGAAGAACACCCTGCTCAGCCCTAGCCCTATAGAAAAGAAAAATCATGCAGTTACCTGCTTTACTGCATCCTCATAGGGTGGAGGCTGCTTTACCTCTGAGAGGGCTGGGCTTGGCTTATAAAAACTTGGGGCTGGAATAGAAAACTTTTGACCTGCCTGGGCAGCCATCTGCGTGGGGGAAATACAGGGAAAGGGAGTCAATGCACAGGGAGACCCAGCGCGCTCACCCCGCTGGGTGGTGCCAGGGAAAGGAATGGTTTTGTGGGTCAAACCAGCTGGTCTGGTCAAACAAAGTGTCTGGCCTGTGGGCAGGAGATGGGGGGTTTAAACTAGGTCCTTCAGCCCAGCTCTGAGCCCCAGGGCTGGGCTGCTGCTGGAGCACAGGAGTGATGCTGCACCTGGTGCTCGGTCCTGCCATGAAGATACAAGTGGGAGAGAGAGCTGAGCTGCCTCCAGCTGCCCACGGCCTCCCAGCCCCTCTGCTGGGGACCCTCTCCATCACAACCTGCCCAGGGCATTTCACAGAGCCCAGGCCAGGGAAGACCACTCCAAGAGTCACTGTCAGGTCAGCTCCTTGGCTGTGCCTGTGCAAAACACCTGAGTACCATTGCCAGCCTCTTGCCAGTCCCCTCTTCCAGGAGGGACCTCATCTGAAGCTCCAATGCCTGCCAGCTGTTGTCCCCACTGCCTCCAGGCCCCTGTGTGTCCTTTCCCACCACCAGCCCGTGGCTGCCTCAGCCCAGGAGAGCCAACACCATGGATCCTGCAGGCAGGTTAGCCCCAGAAGTGGATCCAGGGCAGCAGTGAGACCACTTGGTGGGGCCAGGCAGATCCTGGCCACCTTTCTCTGGAGGGAATGTTATCCTTGCCTTGGGTATGGCCCTGGTTAGGCACAGAGAGGGAGCTGAAGAGGGACCCTCACCCCCAGGAGCCCCTTGCAGGCAGGAGAGGAACAGCCAGGGGGGGGGGGTCACAGTGGGATGAGCTGCAGGACACTGTGGGGACACCCCCTCTGTGGTGCCTCTTGCACTCAGGCAGTAAGGAATGAGCTGGGAATGCCCCTAAGGAGCATTCCCAGACTCCCAGGCAGCCCCACTGGAGTGTCACCTCCCAGCACTGTGTCCACTGCCCTCACAGCTCTGCCCCACAGCCCAGTCACCTCTGCAGCTCCGTGCCCCACTGCTGGGGCTGCTCTCAATCCATTCTCCACCCAACCTGTACCTGTGCTGCTTTTGTGTGTTGGCAGCATGTGCCCCTCTCTGAGCTTTCAGAACTGCCCAGAGGGCTGAGTAAGAGTTCTGGGTGCTGAAGGGACAACTGTGCTGTGCTGGTTCCCATTGGGGAGGCAGACCCTGCTCTATCTTTTCAAGAAAAGGCTTCTCATATGATAGGGGCAACAATCCCCCCCACACACACACTTCGACCCCCTGTTCAAACCCCCTCACACACTGCTAGGAGCTGCAAAGGCTCAGCAAGGTGCTGAAAGCCCTGCAGTGGGGCTGTCCCTTGGGTGTAGGAAGCTGTGCCAGGGCTCTCCCAGGGACTGAGAGATCTATGCTGGTGCTTCCCTACTGTGGGCAGAACTTTGCCAGGGCTTTGTGGGGCTGGGGGAGCTGTGCCAGGGCTTCCCCAGGGTGGAGAAGCAGTGCCAGGGCTCCATGGGGCAGAGGGAGCCATGCCAGGACCCTCTCAAGACACAGGGAACTTTGCCAGTGCTCATACTGAGGTCCCCTGGGGAAGAGGGGAGCTGTGCCAGGGCCTTCCCCTGAGGGGAGAGGGAGCTGAGTTGGGGCTCTTTTAGGGCAGAGGCAGCTGTGCCAGTACTCCCCAAGGGCAGAGGGACCTCTACCAGTGCTTAACCAGGGGCAGAGGATGCTGTGCCAGGATTCTCTCCCAGGACACAGGGAGCTTTGCCAGTGCTCACCCAGGGGCAGAGAGACCTATGCTGGGGTCCCCCGGGGAAGAAGGGAGCTGTGCCAGGGCTCCCCCAGGGCAGGAGGAGCTGTACCAGGGCTGTGCTGAGACCCCCCAGGGCAACTGGGTGCGGTGGCATCAGAACCCCCCCAGGAGCTGCCCTGCCAAGGACTCTGTGGTGCCATCAGCTTCCAACCCATGGCCCACCTGGGCTGCTCTCTGCCTTTCCAGCCAGCCCCACTGCTGCTGCAGCTCCCTGGGCCACCCACCCCAGGGTGCCAGCAGTCCCCCCCTGCCATGAAAGGAATCAGACTGGGATGTTTGACCCACAGACACCAGCGAGCTCAGCACCCTGATGCCAAGGGGGCTGCTCTGCCCTTACCGAGGCACGCAGGCAGCTGCTGCTCTGCGGGGACCCGCTGCGCCCATCGGCTGGGGCGCCGGGGGACACGGGGAGCAGGTAGTGGCTGTTGGGGGAGGGTGGCAGGCTGATGTGCTGGGGGCTCTTGGCAGCCCCGAGTGGAGAGTGCTGGGGGGAGCACTGCGGGCTCAGGAATGTGGAGGAGGTGATGGTGCCCTGCCCTGCAGGCTCCAGGCAGTGGCTATTTACAACATGCGGCAGCTGCGGGACCCCACAGTTACTCAGCTTCTCCGAGCTGCTGGACTGGCCTTTCGAGGCAGTTTGTTTGGATGCAAAGGGGCAGCTGGACACGGCGTTTTCTTGCTTGATGGGGACACCAAAAAAATGCTGAGGTGGCTGCTGCTTCTCCTCAAGGCCGTTGCTTCTCTTTCGCTTCTGCAGCTGCATCCTCAGCTCCTCCACCTGCCTCTGCTCTTGTTGCAGCTTCCACGTCAACTCATTGATGACCTTCTGCTTCTCCACCAGCATCTTGTCTTTCTCTGTGTCAATCCCTTCCAGCTCGAGCTGGATACTCCCTCCGTTCATGCTGCTCATCAGGCTTTCCTCAGCACTGCCATGAACCGGCGATGGCTGGAGGCCAAACTGCGGGGAAGACATGGGTCCGTCGTTGAACGTGTCCGGCAAGGAGCCGCTCACAGAGAGGTCGGAGGAGGCTGGAGAGATGGGTGGGGTGGAGCTGGTGCTGCCAAAGTGGTAGAAGCCGTTTGACAACATGCTGGTGGAGGACTGTGGCTGGTAGCTGGGCAGGGTGCTGGTGGGAGTGACGGGGAAGGTGACGGTGGTGATCTCGCTGAAGCCGGGCACGGCGCCGCCGCACTCCTGGAAGGGCCGCAGCCGCTCCATCAGCGCCGTCTTGGTGCCCGACACGGGCAGGCCTCGTATCCGGAGCTGCTGCCTCAGCTCTGACACCTAGGGAGGAAGTGGCCAGGGGCAGATGAGCTTTTTAGAAACATTTCTAGCAAGGAGTCTCAGGTCACAGGCTCCCAGCCTCCCGCGTCAAAGTGCTGACACCCCAGGTGCTCGTTGTGTCACCTGCAGTCACCAGAGCCACCAGCACAGCACTGACCACTGCACATCCTGCAGGACCTGAACCCTTCCTGACAGGAAAACCTTCCTTCTTCCTCCAGGAACTGTGACTGCACTCTATTAGCCAGCAGTGCTCCTTGGGCTACAGACATAACCCAAGAGCCCCATCCTAGCAGTGTGTTTTTACATCAGCAGAGGACTTACCCACAGACCAGGAACTAGTTGGTGGCATCCTTTAGCTCAGAGACTGCAACCTTGGAGCTAGACACTCCATGGTCAGGCATCTGCACAGCGTTCAGGCATCTGAGCTGGGACATTGCTATGTCAAATGCCATTTCCATCTCATTCCTTTCTCTACTAATGAGTATTGCCCCCAGGTCTCTGCTCCTCAAGACTTGTCCTTCCCCATGGCTGAGGCTCCGTCAGCAAAGTGTTAAAGAGCCCTTGAAGGGAGTGATTCTCCCTCACAATTTGTCCTGCTCACACGAGAGACGTGTGTACTGCTCAAAGGAGGTGCCTGTAGCTGCAAGCTCCAGGAGACACCTGCCTGTGTAGGAGGCTGAGCTGGCCTGGCTGCAATGACCACCAAGGGGAGGCTGAGCTGCCCTCCTAGCTCCTGGCTGGAGGATTCTGCTGCTGCTGGCAGTAGCTGTGACGACCACCATAAAACCACAGAAGCAATGGAGCCCTGAGCTGCAGGATCAGCAGCACAGACGATCCTTTGGTCCTTGACCTGCTGGCCTGGCTGGCAGCCCCCTCAAGTTACACCTAAGCTTTGTGGGTCCATGCCCTGGAGCAATGTGTGTGCACACACCACGACAGAGCAGCAAACTCCTGTTTACCACCCTGGTGGTCAGTTCCTGACCCAGTGGGATGGATTCCTGGGGCCGGTCACAGTGTGCTGGTTCTGGTCTGGGGCTCTGGAACGTGGTCACTGCCCTGCACACTTCAGGGGCAGGGAGGCACATTCAGGACACCAGACTCTGCTCCTGCAGTGACAAGGTTTTGCACTCACTTTCAGATCATCCAGGTTAGATGGTAGAGGGCCTGGCTTGATAGATGAGACACAAGTCTGGCCTGAAAAGGTGGTTTTCACAGGAGAGAGAGGGGTGTTGTTGACAGAAGTTGATGAAGAATTTGAACTTTTGACCATTTGCTCATTTGATTGCCTGAAATAACAAAGGAGATTTGGGGTAACTTGTCTGCCCCCCCAGCCCCAACCTCCCCTCAGTGTGCCACCTCTCTGCTCCCATGGGGCTCCTGTCTCCTGTCTGAGACCTGAAGGACCACCAAGCCCCAGAAGAACCAGGCTGGGACTTAGGGAGATTGCTAGTGACCCACCAGTAGGTCACAGGTGCCCCCAGGCAGTGCCTAAAGCCAGAGCAGCTTTGCAGGAGACTCTGCAATGTTCCCAAGCTTTCGTGTGTCCCTTGCATGCATCCATCCCCTTTGCATGGGCACAAATGGGTATGGGAAGAGAAAGCTGGGAGGGAAACAGAGCTAAAGGCTGCTCTTGGTACATTGCCACTCACTTCAGCTGGCCTTGGTGCATCCCTGGGTAGCTGAAGTGCTGCTGCTGCTGCTGCTGCTGCTGTTGCTGCTGGCTGAGGATCTGGAGCTGCAGGAAGAGCTGCTGCTGCTGGAGGAGTCTGGCATATGCTGAGTCCATGGGAGGAGGGGACTTCTCTGCCTTCTGGTCTGGGGGGATGTACTGGTGGTACTTCAGCTTCTTCACCTTGGGCTTGGTGTCCTTTGGCTTTTTGTGACGGTTCTTGCTGTCGCTGGATGATTTGGACTGTTGGCCCGAGAAGGAAAGGGATCAGCTGGGAGAAGAGCTCCAGCCAGAGAGGGCAGCTCCTGCTGGCATCCTGACACTCCAGCTCCTAGAGCTGCTGAGCCTGCATGTGGGGGAGTCCCTCAGGGTCATGTCACATCCCAGTTGTGCTGCACAGCACAGCACACGAGATGGAGAATGTCCCTTCTTTCCTGGAAGGTGTTTCAGTGTTGCCTTGCATCTCCTTCTGCTCCTACCTAGCCCCAGGACCTGAACAATCACCTCTCATGGGGCACAAAACTATACCTTATACTATTATGAGTCCAACTGCAGTTTTCCACAGCAAGCTTTGTCTCCCTGCACTATTCCAAGCCTTAAAGCCAAACCCTGAGACCTCCCACCCATGTGGGGTGCAGCACGTGGGCACTTCAGGCTGGGATGCAGCCAGGTGCCCTGGGGTTGTGCCCTCTCCCAGGGAGCCTGGAGGCACAGGCATTACCTTCACGGCAGAGGGCACTGGGAGGGGTGGGCTCTCCTGCCCTGCTGCCTGCTTGGGGCTGTCACACCTGCTGCCCTGTCCCGAGGCTGGCTCTGCTGCGTGGCCATCAGCACCGTGGGGATGGTCCTGCAGGGAGAGGGGCTGTGGGTGCCAGTCTGCACAGCCTCTGCCTGCACTTGGTACCCCATCCCCCTGCCACATGTTGTCCCCAGTCCCACAGTCCATCCCAGTCCTCCCACGTCTATCCCAGCTCACTATCACCACTTCTCCCAGGATGTCCCAGTCCCTTCTCAGACCCTCTGTCTCCTGAGTCCATCCCAGTCTGCCCCAGTCTCCAAGTCCTCTCCATTCCACCTCAGCCCTCTACCCTCCATTTCCCCAGTGCACCATTGGTCCCTTAATGTCCCCCAGACTAGTCTGGTCTCCAACATCCACCTCTGACCTCCCCCAGTCCCTCCAGTCACCCACCCCAGTCCACTTCAGTTCACCCCAGTCCTCCCAGTTTCCCCATCCATCACCCAGTCCAGTCTATTACCCCCAGTCCCTCCCATTCCCCCTTCATCCCACAGCCTCCCAGTCCCTCCCCATTCCCACTTCA
>NW_009952430.1:45766-90226 GCF_000747805.2 Chaetura pelagica
CAGCCACAGCCTCCCTGTGCTCAGGTCTGGCTTTTGTCAGAGAGGGAGGTGACAAATGGGGAAATAGGAAGGGCCCGGAAACAAGGGCCCACCTGTCCCTGCTGCTGGTCTAGGAATGTGCCCCTTCCCAGTGACACACACCTCCTGCTCTGCCCCTGGCTGAGAGATAAGGGTTATCTCTGCCTGCCCCAGCTGCTGCTCACCCACCATCAAGGTGGGTATGTCAGGGGTGTGTGTGGGGAGCCCCTCTGAGGCTCCTCCTGTCCTGCCCCGATCACAGGTGGTACCCGAGGAGCTGCTCAGGTCCATGGCTGGGTGGGAGCTGCACACAAGCCCTCAGGAGCCTCTCTTGAGCAGAGGGGGCACGTGTGGCTCTGCAAGGCTCCCTGCAGGCCTGGCATTTAATCGGTGTGCACTGGGAAATGGTGCCCAAGCCAGGAGCCCAAGGGACCTTCAGGACACATGGAGCATGACAGGAATGTGCTGCATCCTGCTGCTTGATACGGGGCCTGTGCCTTGGGAATGCTGCCCTTATCTGTCCTGCTCTCACCCAGCCCCAGGCTGACCCTATCATTTTGCCATCCCCTGTCTCTGCTGTAATCTCAGGCAGGATGGTGTTTGCTCGGGGCTGTTTCTGAGGCACTGGGTATTGTCCTCTCAAGCACATTGGACAAAGTGATGACAAGGACCTGGTAAAAAAGGGTTCTTATATCACTGCTCAGCTATGCCGGGCACTGGCGGCCTCCTGTCACTGGGACACTTGTGCTTTCAGTTGGGGTCTGGCACTTTCTGCTCACCCTGCCAGAGGTGATTAGAGGAACACGTCAGCTGAACTTTCCACTGTGTAAACAGTCGAGATTCCAAGGTTAAAGTAAAATGATTTTAAACCCTGTCATCTTTCTGGTATTGCAAAAACAAAAGGCTTAACGTCCAGAAGTGCCAGCGCTCATCTCTGCTCTGTGTTCAGCTCCTCACCCCAAACCATCAGCACCACAAGTCACCTCTGACTCTGAAAAGCAGCTGGAGGTTCCTTCAGCCTGGGGCTTCTGCAGAAACCTGAGGGCTGGGATTGTGTTCCTGGTGCAGGTGCATCACCTCAGCACCCAACAGTACCAAGCAAACTCATTTGACCCTCACGTGCTGCACGTTTCACCCTAAATGGGGTAAAACTGGCTTACAGGACACATTTTTTTCCCCAGCAACGTGACAGAAGGTCATTGCAAAAGGGAGACATTTAAAATTGAGCAAATTGTTTTCAGCCAGACTTTCTAAAGATTTTGTCCTGTAAGTCTCTGTTTACCACAAGCTCCTGACAAGGCAGCTGGAGAGAAACTCTGTTTGAACTTCAGGAACACTTGCCCAGCCTCCAAACCTCAGCTCCAGTGGATAAAATCATGCTCAGGCTGCCTTGAATGTTTATAAAGGGGGGGATTTTTTTTACACTTTTTGGCTTCTTTTTTTTTCCTTTTAAATTTTCCACTCTCCTTTCCTTCGATAAGTGGCCGGGGACATTTTTACTTGAACTCTCCTTAAAAATTCCTCTTCAGACAGAGTCCTGGAACATTTCACCTTCAAAGGCAAGAGCTGTGAAATGCTGGAAAGGGAGCAGCTCAAGGACCAGCCTGGAGAAGCTGCAGGACAAACACTGTGAGCTCTTCACAGAGGAAAAACCAAGAGCAGGAACAATGGCAGGGCAGGGTATCACAGCCTGGAATATTTCATGTCATTTATGCTGGTATCTGAGGTGCAATGAAAGTCCAAGTGCTTCCTGTCCCATTCCCATTTTCAACATTGCTCTTGCCATTCAAAGCCCCCTCCTCTCCCCAAGCCCTGCCACTGTCCCCAGCTTGCTCTGAGCCCCAGGAGAAGCCCTTCAAATGGCATTATGCCAGTGGAAATCATCTCATGAATTGAGGAACCAGGAGCAATAGAACAAGGACTTCTCAGGGGGCAAAGCATCTCTCACTTGAGACCCAAAGGACAATCTGGACATGCATAGATGGCCCCAAGCTTCAAAAATGCAAGCTGCTGTCCTGGCACCACAGGACCTTGCTGGCTTTCCTGCTCCTTTCTCTTCCTTTGGGCCTCCTTGTCCTGGCACTGGGGCCTGAGTCAAAATCTGAGTCACCTCTTTGCTTTGTGTTGGCTCCCACACTGGCCTCCCTGCAGCAGCACAGGGGAAGTACTTGTGGAGGATTCTGCCTCCCTCCTCCAGCTGGGGGTGGGTGATGGAGGAAAACCCAGCTTAAGCTAGGTACTGGCTGGGAGGAGTGTTCCCTGCTTTGGGAATACTGCTCCCCATATTGCCCAGCAGTCTGGCACCCCAGGGATGATTCCCCTTTCCCAGCCAGGCAGCACCCTGCTCTGTTGGGCCACTAAACACTGGTGGAAGAAAAGGAGCCTGGGGCCACTTCACCTCCACATACTGGGATGTAGAACTTGGCAGGGCACAAGTTGGAGAATCCCAAATGGCCTCCCAACCACACGAGTGCAGCCAGGTCCTCTCCCACTCAAGGGAGGAAGGACTGTGCTGGCTCCAGCAGTATTTTGTGCACTCCAAGCCTTTGGGAAGGAAGGGGTTTACCAAGGGAGGTTCTTTCTGAGGAGACATGGCTGGACAATTGTGCATGTTGCCATGGCCATTGCTCAAGGAGCTCTCTTCTCACAGGCCTGGACATCAAAGCACAGGCTGTGCTGGACTGGGCTGCTGAAAATAATTAAATCTAAGCAATAAATGCAGCTCTTTAACTCCAGGTTGGTCACTGCCTGCAGCCCCTGTGGTGTGTCCTGGTCACTTGGCCAGCCCCTGCCCTGTGCCACCCACACAACACCCATGTACCTTTTATGGCCTCTTTCACAGCTGAGTCCACAGGAATAATATTCTTCTCCACCAGCTCCAGAGGACCTGGCCTGAGAGCAATCTTCTCATTGAGATCATCTGCCAGTCGGGCTCTTTTCAGCTTCATCTGGGTAGACTGAATGGACCCCTCTGCAGCTGAGTCTAGAAGGCCAAAGGGAAGGCATCAGTTGGGGACCTGGGGCATCTGTAAGCACAGTGATGGGTGAGAACATGTTCCCACCCCAGCACAGCCTTTCTGGGCTGTGGCAAACACCTGTGCACTGCTCAGAGCACAGCCAGAGGTGCCCTGAGGCTGAGAGGCAGCAGCAGGTTGGATTAGACAGGGCTGGTGGGCTTGGGACACGGGTCATCCTCTGGACCTTCTGGGACATAAGTCCAGCTTCTTTCTCCCTTCCCAAGTGGGAACCTCTGTTTACCAGCCTAGGTTTGGAAACCCAGCCTGCAGCTGGAGCATCTCCCCTCTGAGGCCCTGGAATGACCTGCAGTGGAAATTTCATTAAAAGCTGTCACTACTGTGAGGGTCCAAGTGGACTCTGGCTCCCACCTGCTGGGAGCCCCTTGGCCCTTGTGTTCCCTACTTCTGAGGAACAGCTGGAAAAAAGAACCTTTAACAGTGTTTGACACCTGGAGTGAAAGCCTTACACTGGAAGGTGGAAAGCTGAGTCTTTGGGAGCAGGTATTTGGAAGTGGAATGACTATGGTGCTCCAGGCCTCCAGGGGAAATAATGAAAGAGTGGAGAGGAGCACAACAAAGGCAGCAAGATCTGGAAGCTACAGCCCTACCAAACTCAGCTGAGAATTTAGATGATACAAGGTGTCTTGGCTGGCCAAAGGAAATAATCTGCAGGTCCTGCTATGACCCAAAGGGACATGTAAGTCCATGACATGCCAGGGAACACCTCCGTGTGTGTGCAGGGCCCACCACACAGCCAGACCTCCTGCTCTTCTCCAGCTGTGTCTCTCTGGCCCTCTCCATGCCTGGTGACTGCAGCTGGCTCCACATCTGGCTCACAGGCCCCAGCTCCAGTCCATATTGCTTCTATTATTTAACCTAAGGGGAAGACACTTCCCACCTGTTAACTGGGCAGTGGTGCTTGCTCCTCTGAGGGATGGAGAGCCAAGGGCAAAGCCAGCACTGACCCAGCACAGCCCCTGGCTCAGCCCTCCTGCCTGCCAGAGGGAAAACAAGCAGGGACCTCATGCTGAGAGCAGAAGCCAGCACTTAGTGTTGCCAGGGAGTGACTTGCCTCTTCCAGGGGACTGGCAGGACTTGGGGAGAGAGGCTGCACATCCTCCCTTTTCCCAAGGAGCTGGTTATCTCTGGAGATAAGAGGGACACTGCAGGTTCTGCTCCCTGTGACAGGGTGCAGCAGAGTAGTGCCAGCTCTCTCCTGGGAGGGGACACCAGGACAGGAGAGGGGACAGTGGCTGTGGCTTAGGGACTGATGGCAGGGCTCACCCTTTCATGTGGATGTGCTTCACAACCAAGTGTCACATAAAACACCAAGGATTAAGGAAAACCAAAAGATGTCCAGCACTGGGAGGGCACTGCAGCCACCTGATTTCAGTGCCCTGGACAATGAATGCCCCAGTTACAAGGATCAGACCTCAGCACTTCTGTCACTGAGTTGTCTCTCACAGCTGTTTTCTACCCCACTGTCCTCTAGAGCATCTTATACGTGTCCCTGCCAGAGTTGGGACAAAAATTACATGGCCTTGGGTCTCCTGTCAGGGAATAAGTGTGTGTCCTGCCTCCTGAAGACAAGCTCTGGACTGAATTCCATCCAACACATGTCCCATTTGAACCTGCCTCTCCTGAGCAGCTGGGGCAAAGCTCATCATGATGAGAGTCCTGAAGGGAACCCAAGTGGGGCAGGAGAAATGTGACCCACAAGGCAGGAGACACAAGGAGTATGTGGAGCAGCTCAGGCAGCCTTACCTTGTAAAATGTGCATATTGACCAGGTCTGCTCGCTCAGGCCTGCTCCTGACCTTGTGCTTGAGATAATCTTCAGTCTGCAGAACACAAACACAGAGAGTGGTACCTGGCTAGAGCAGCACCCAGGGACAGAGAGTGGCTGTCCCTGTGCCTGTGGTTCTTTTGGATTTATTGCAAACTGGGCTGAGGGAGCTCCTCAATGGCTTTTTTTTTTTTTCACTCAGACTCCAGCTTGTTCTTGGACAGGATCACAGAATCCCAGAATCCCAGGGGTTGGGAAGGGACCTGGAAAGATCCCCCAGCCCAACCCCCCTGCCAGAGCAGGGGCACCCAGAGCACATCACACAGGATCCAGGGGGGTTGGAATGTCTCCAGAGAAGGAGACTCCACAGCCTCTCTGGGCAGCCTGGCCCAGGGCTCTGGCACTCTCACAGCAAAGAAGTTCTTCCTGAGATTCCCATGGAACCTCCTGTGCTCCAGTTTGTACCCACTGCCCCTTGTCCTGTCACTGGACATCACTGCACAAAGCCTGGCTCTGCCCTCCTGATACTGCCCTGAACAGATTTGTGCCCATGGATGAGGTGGCCCCTCAGTCTCCTCTTCTCCAAGCCCAACAGACTCAGCTCCCTCAGCCTTTCCTGAAGTTCTTCAGAAAGGGAACAATGTGTGTTGATGTTGAGCTGATGATTGCTCACTATCCCCACCCCAAAGCTGTCCCCTTTCCAGTTTTCCTTGGGTTTCTTATGCCTGCAGTTTTACAAGAAAGAGCTGATGGGAAGAAGGAGACCTGTTCACTGGGGGCACTGGATCTGCTCCTAGCTTAGCACCCCATGTTGCCTTGGAGAGCTGCACCAGGGTAGCTCCAGAGCTAACTCATGGAGATACCCAGATGTGAAAATCCACTTTGCAGGTCCCTGCAGCTGTGCTTGTGATGAACATGGCCCTGAAGCCTTGTGCCAGCTTCCTCACAGCTTGAGGAACAGAAAAGCATGCAGAGGGACAATCATACCTTCCATTAGGGCCAAGAAAATCAGTGTTGAGGGCAGTTGGCCCCAAGAATACAAATATAACCTGAACCCCTGGTGAAGAAAAGCTAGAGCATGACAGAGACAAATCATCAGCCATCTGCTAATTTGAGATGCAAGAAGAAATAGTACAAAAAATGTACATAGTTCAAAGAGGTTAAACTCTTAAGGGTAAATATTAAATAATAGCACAAGCAGCTGGAGCTAAACTGGAAAATCCACAGTACAAAGTGTACAGGATCATGAGAAAAAGATTTTATAAGCACTTCTGTATCCAGGAGAAGGCAATGGAAAGTGCTGTCTTGTGTTCCATAAACAGGAGAAGTAGCTGTGGATGCTGCTGAGATGGCTACATGACTTAATGCCTTTTTAAACCATCTTCACTAAAAAGAGAAATGACCATTTATCAATCAGATGAGCAAGTAAAGAACCTTCAGCAACAAAAGAGAAGAAACTCCAGTTATCAGGTTGGAGACCAGGGTGGAGAATGCTCAGAGGATTTGAATGTTCCCAGTTTGAGCTACACAAGGCTAGAATAACAGCAGCTCCTGTGGGTCTCCAGGAAACTGGGCAATAGTGAGGATAATTTCTTGCTTTAAAAGAGCCAGAGAGAAGAAACCAGGAAATTATAAACCAGTTAGGAAGATGTTGGACCAAGTAATCAAACAACCTATATAAATGGATTTTGAAGATAGCAAGGAGTTGAGTAAGAGCCAAGATGGATTCATCAAGACCAAACCACATCACACCAACCTGATTGCCTTCTAAGGAGAGGTGACAGATTCCTGGTGCAGGAATGAGCAATGAATGTCATGTAGCTCGACTTTAAGCATGTTTTGACATTATCTTACATGGCTTTCTCATATGCAAGCCAGAGAAAATTGGTCTGGATAAGACTAACCTAAAAAAGGAGCATAGCTGTGGGTCACCAGAGGAATTCAGAACAGCTCACAGTCTAAACAGAAGAATATATCAAGTCATGTTACACAGCAATTTTTCCTACTAGTCAATAGATTCATTAATGCCTCGGATGATACAAGACATACTCCCTAACTCTGAATCATTCAGGGCTAAGAGATTACAAGGCAACATGATTTGGAGTAATTGAAGAAATGATCTGAAATACATTTGACACAGCTTGAGGAAGGACATTTGGAAAGGGCTGCACTCAGGTCCCAGGGAGCCCCAGCTAAGGCAGCTGACCCAGCACTGGGGTGGACCAAGGCTTAACCCACTGGACAGTGGCCTTAGCAGAAATTGGTTACTGCATAAATAGAGGAAAAAACAGAAAAAGCTCTGAAAAATCTAGTGACCAGCAGCTGAAACAGCCCCAGACCAGCAGGCAGCTTTCTAGGAGCCACAGTGAAGAATGATGGACCCCGGGAATAGCCAGGCCAGGTTCTGCCCCCTGTGTCTGCAAGGGTGGAGGGGAAGGGGCTGGAGAACAGCTACAGAAACCACAGGCTGGTCAGTTCAGAGGTGAGATGGCTGTGGGGACACAGGCAGCAAAATGCTTTTACAGGTGCTACAAGGAAAAAGTTCAGCACGTGCATGTATGTGGGAGAGAGGCCGAAGGGCTCAAACTGCAGCTGAAAAGCTTGGGCTGGGAACCAGGGGACATTTGCTGGGAGCACAGGTTGGAAAGCACAGGAGCAGGGGAGGGGATGTCCCTCTGGGCTCACACATCTGCCAGGAATGACCCAGATGGGGCTGTTTTGCTGGGGGGCAGGGGCAGGAGAGCCGTGCCCTGCAGTCCCTGCCTGCTGGGCTCACTGGGAGGAGGTGCTGGAGCCCCCACGAACCTGACAGGCTCCATCCCCCAACCCAGACATCTGTGACAGGACATTGACTTCAAAGCCTGCTGCCCTGGCCTGATGCCAGCCTCAAGCATGGCCAGTGACATGTTTAAACAAATATTGGACATTTTATTTACTGAAGTCTTTAGAATTTCTCACGCTTCCCCCCCATTTTTTTTTTTCCTCAGCCTGTTTGCACCAGGTTGATCCCTTGGTTGGACCCTGGGTAGGTTTGCCTGGTTCCTGTGCCAGCTCAGCTGGTGCCTGCACCTGAGGGCAGTTCAAGGCACTGGATGCATTTCCAGCCAACCCTCAGATCAGGTCCAGACTTGGCCTCAGCTTGAAATGCTGACCTGCAGGTGTGGCACTGGTCATGTTGAACCCAGCACTAACACTGTGTTTACCTGACTTTTTGCTCTGATTTCTGTTCATAGAATCATGAAATCATTAAGGTTGGAAGGGACCTTAAAGATCATCAAGCTCCCACCCCCCTGCCATGAGCAGGGAACCACTAGACCAGGTTGCACAAAACCTCACCCAACCTGGCGTTAAAAACCTCCAGGGCTGGGGCATCAACAACCTCCCTGGGCAACCCATCCCAGTTCCTCACCACCCTCAGAGTGAAGAATTTCTTCCTAATATCTAACCTGTTTTTTCTGACCTATTTATAAGCTGCACTTGTGTCACTGGGGTGCAAATGGTGGAGAAAGACCTCAGATCTGGGGTTTCTTTAGAATGAGCTGAAGCAGAACAGCTTTCAAAACACATGAAAGTGGCTACAGTTATCTGCTTTCTGTTTGCAGAACATTAGTTTGGAGGAATATCAGCCAAACAACAAATGCCTTTGAGTAATTAGCCAGAAACAGCTGCTGCTCCTGCCCTGTCACAACTCTAAGCAGGGTATTCTTGCAAAGGAGTGTAAGTTTGTTAGGGGCCGTGCTCATTAGTGTCTTCATTAGCAGACTCCAACAATGCACACAGTTTGGGTTAGACCAGACCATCCTTCCCTTTTCCCCAGGCAACTAGCCAGTGGAAGCCTTTGAAGAGAAAGACAGAGACCCAAATGTATACTTTAACTGTAAAATATATGACACTTCAAGGATACTTTGGATTGCTTGAAATTTTGTAAGCACACTCATTTCTCAGAGTTATATTCTGTTTCTTACACTAGCCATTTATTACCACAGGAGACTCAGGGCAAGTAATTTGGAGTGTGTTTAAGTTCAGAAGAGAACTTCTCCACATTTCACAGTCATTCTTCCTTGCAAAGGTCCTTTCTCCACGTGGGTGCAAGCACGTTTTGCAGATTTATGGAACAAACTCTTGTGTTCAAGCAAAACCTGCACGACTGATTGTTCCCTTTTTTTTGTGGACGGTGCCTGCACCTGAGGGCAGTTCAAGGCACTGGATGCATTTCCAGCCAACCCTCAGATCAGGTCCAGACTTGGCCTCAGCTTGAAATGCTGACCTGCAGGTGTGGCACTGGTCATGTTGAACCCAGCACTAACACTGTGTTTACCTGACTTTTTGCTCTGATTTCTGTTCATAGAATCATGAAATCATTAAGGTTGGAAGGGACCTTAAAGATCATCAAGCTCCCACCCCCCTGCCATGAGCAGGGAACCACTAGACCAGGTTGCACAAAACCTCATCCAACCTGGCCTTAAAAACCTCCGGGGATGGGGCATCAACAACCTCCCTGGGCAACCCATCCCAGTTCCTCACCACCCTCAGAGTGAAGAATTTCTTCCTAATATCTAACCTGTTTTTTCTGACCTATTTATAAGCTGCACTTGTGTCACTGGGGTGCAAATGGTGGAGAAAGACCTCAGATCTGGGGTTTCTTTAGAATGAGCTGAAGCAGAACAGCTTTCAAAACACATGAAAGTGGCTACAGTTATCTGCTTTCTGTTTGCAGAACATTAGTTTGGAGGAATATCAGCCAAACAACAAATGCCTTTGAGTAATTAGCCAGAAACAGCTGCTGCTCCTGCCCTGTCACAACTCTAAGCAGGGTATTCTTGCAAAGGAGTGTAAGTTTGTTAGGGGCTGTGCTCATTAGTGTCTTCATTAGCAGACTCCAACAATGCACACAGTTTGGGTTAGACCAGACCATCCTTCCCTTTTCCCCAGGCAACTAGCCAGTGGAAGCCTTTGAAGAGAAAGACAGAGACCCAAATGTATACTTTAACTGTAAAATATATGACACTTCAAGGATACTTTGGATTGCTTGAAATTTTGTAAGCACACTCATTTCTCAGAGTTATATTCTGTTTCTTACACTAGCCATTTATTACCACAGGAGACTCAGGGCAAGTAATTTGGAGTGTGTTTAAGTTCAGAAGAGAACTTCTCCACATTTCACAGTCATTCTTCCTTGCAAAGGTCCTTTCTCCACGTGGGTGCAAGCACGTTTTGCAGATTTATGGAACAAACTCTTGTGTTCAAGCAAAACCTGCACGACTGATTGTTCCCTTTTTTTTGTGGACATCCCCCCAGCTTGGCCAAAGCTGGATGGTGGGTGCTTGGAAAACTGGTGTGATTTCCCAAAAAGTGATGATGTCAGAGTTCTGATGTGTTCTGGAAATGGCTACTTAACTTATCTCTGCCTTCAGCAATCTGTAGGGAAGCCTGAGTGCAGTGAGATAAAGGAGCCAGGGAGAGCCTGGCCCACTTAGCCCCTTGGATGGGCTGGGTGGTAATGGCCAGGCTGCTCTGGGGGTTAAAGAAAGGAGCTCTGATGGGGACTGGTGGTGAGGGGCACCTCCTTTCCTCCTGCACACTTGCTGAAGTTAGGTTCCCTCAGGCCTGTTTGCTGCTGGCCATGCCAAGGGCACTTGTATGAGGTTCAACAAGGTTCAGTGCTGGGTCCTGCACTTGGGTCACAACAACCCCAGGCAACGCTCCAGGCTTGGGGAAGAGGGGCTGGAAAGTGCCCAGAGGAAAAGGACCTGGGGGTGTTGATTGACAGTGGCTGAATATGAGCCAGGGTGTGCCCAGGTGGCCAAGAAGGCCACCAGCATCCTGGCTTGTACCAGCACTGGGGTGGCCAGCAGGAGCAGGGCAGGGATCATCCCCCTGTGCTGGGCACTGGGGAGGGGGCACCTGGAATCCTGGGGTCAGTTCTGGGCCCTCATGACAAGAAGGACATGGAGGGGCTGGATTTGATGATCTTAAGGGTCTTTTCCAACCAAAAGGATTCCTGATTCTATGCTCTAACCCCACTGACTTGAGCAGGAAGGGAGAGCAGCAGCAGAGTGAGGAGTCAGCTGTGCACCCAGCCTGGAGAGGGAAACAGCTCTTCAGCTGGATAGACATTTACTGGAAGGGCTGACAGTGCCAGTGCCCTGATGAACTGCATCATGCCCATTGCCTGATGGAAAACCCAGGGGCTGCTGTGGAACCCCAGCGCCCAGATGGTCCTTCTGCCCTTTCAAACCTCCCCTGCTTGCAGAAGGGACCCCAGAGCACTTGTGAGCCTTGGTTTGCCCCCTGTCTCCATCTCTGGATGCAGGGGAGATGCCCTGAGCCTTGTCCTTGGCCGCAGGGCCTGGATGGAGGACACCAGAGCAGGGGACAGAGGTGGAAGGTGCTTTCCAGCATGCAAAGTGAGCCCCACGTGTTCCCCAGTTACCTTGGCTCGCTCCAGGCTTTTTCTTTGCTCATGGAATGTGGGTTGGCTTTTCAGTGCTGCAACAGGAGAGAAAGAAAGAGGAGCAGTCAGCACAGGAGCGCGGGGAGCAGCCACCGGGACACCCAGCACCAGCAATTTAATGAGTGCTATAAAAATAGCAACACCCACTAGCCCTTCTCTTTCTTGTGCTGACTAAAAATAACTCGGGGAAGCTCTGGGAAATCCCGTGCTCCCAGCCAGCCCCCGGGGAGAGAGCAGAGGGGTGAGGAGCGCGGGAGGCAGGAGGGCAGGGAAAGGGTGAAGCCTGGAAACGCGACGTGCTGCGTGGGACATGGCAGGGAGCAGCCCCAGCTCCTCCCTGCAGTGCATCCTGCAGCTTATGGGAGGCAACCACCAGCCCCAGAAGACAGAGGTGGGAAGAGAGGACTTGGCCTGCAAGCAAAAGCTGCAGGTGGTTGAGCCTGGAGGCCAGCAGGAAAACCAAAAAGACCTGCCTTGCCTGCTGGGGCCATGTGGGCTCAGCCTCCAGCAAGGGTGTTTCAAGGCAAGACCCCAGGGTTGTGGTCCTTCCTCCCTGTTCCATCACTGACTACCCTCCATCTCCTCTAGGTTCCCTCTCACTGGACATGTGTCCTGTTCTCCCACCCAGAAGCATCTGTGTGATGTGGGGGCTCCCTGAGCAGCTGCCCAGCCAGGTACCAGGCAGCAGGTCATGCTCTCAGCATCTCCTGACACCAAGGAAGACTAACCCAGAGGGGCTCCCAAAGGCAATTCAATCATCTCTGGCTCTTGGAACAGTGAACACCAGTCCCATGGAACAGTCTGTCCTGCAGTCATGGAGGACCTTGCACATTTCCTTGCTGACCCTTGTTTGGTAGAAATTCAAGCAGAATTTGCACAATGAAGGGGTTAATACTTCCCAGATCCTGCAAAAATTCTTTCCCAGCTTTGTAAGCAAGCAAAATCCACTGTTCCCACTGGGACAGGGCAGGGGAAGGTGTCCTGACCCACACAAACAGTCTGCTCCAACTCCTTTGGCAACAGGAATTCTCTTTCCATCTTCTGAATGGAATCCAATAAGGACAGACATAATTTTCACACAGGACATCCTCCTTCAGAGAAGCCTGAGGGCAGCCAGGAAATGTCTGGAGACCCTCTGAACTGGCTTTTGGTAGGTCAACACCCAGGACAACCTCCCTAACCTCCAGTGAATGGTGGTAAAACCTGGGAGGCACGTTCCTGCTCCTCCCGCTTGGAAAGCAGACACACAGACAAGCCAGCAGGACTGTGCCATGCTCTGGTGAGCAGCCAGGGGGACTTGTGACAGCTGGATTCATCAGAAGGAAAATAAAATGGTGCACATTGAGAAGATGAAGTTAGCAAGAGAGATGACTTTACAGCCCTGCTCACTGTGAAGCACTGACACTGGGAGGGTGCTGTGGGCACTGACCAGTCACTGTGCTACTCCAGAGGAAAATGGTGCAGAATTTATGCATTTACCAAGATTGTTTGGAGGAATTATGTGGCTGCTGCAGCTTGTATTAGTCTGCAAAACAAATAAAGACATGGCTAGCACTGGTTATTCAGATAACTTGTCAGGGGATGATGACACATCAGCCTGGAATGGCTGAGGGTCTGGAGCCCACAGGGCAGAGCTGCTGTGCTTGGTGGTGAGAATCTTGGACCTGTTCCCCAGGGTTGGAGTTAGAGGATGAGGTGGTGGCTGCCTACAGCAAGAGGGTCTTCCCTTCCCATGCAGCTGTTTCTGCAGCCAGCACAGTAGGGGGAACCTTGCTTTGAGGAACCCTTTCCCCTGCCAGTTGCCTGCCTCACTTTCTGGGTAGGGCCTGGGGCAGGTGCCTGTGCAGGTCTGGAGAAAGGGTTGGTCCATGCTCAGCCCTACAACCTGAGCCTCTGCAGGTGACCTCACTTGCTCTTGATTTAAAATGCTGTTGCTGGGTCCGTACCAGTTTCACTAGGAAAATAGAACTGCATATGTTGTTGCATGAACTGGGAGCTTCCTCCTCAGTGAGGCTGAAGAACAGGGCAGGCTCTGCTTTCTCCTGCCCTCCTGTGCCTCAGGAGTATGGCCACAGCCCAAGGAACACAGATCCCCCTTGGCTTTCAGAGGATCCTCCACACAGAGTCATGGGGCTGAAGGAACCCACAGGCTGCCCTTGCCCACCAGCCTGAACTTGTCTGAATTATCTACAGCCTGTCTCAGTGGCACTGATTGTTGTGCCAGCAAGCTGTTCAGTTTACCACCTGCAAACATCTGACAACCAGAGTCACCACCTTCTGCTCCTGAGCATCTTCCTACAGGCAGTCCTGCCATCCTGTGCTGAGGCCACCTGAAGGTCTCACACTTCTCAGAGGAGCATCCAAGCAAGTGTGAACAGAGCTCAGGAATGCAATGGCCTTCCTCTTTTCCAGTCAAAACAAACACAGCCTAGGCTTTGGGAGGAATATTGATCTCCCTGCTCAGGTAACACTGACACTTCTCCCTGTGCTCTTCTCTGGATACCAAATCCCAGCCAGCTTCCTCAAACTTCCTCCAGGATTTCATGTGGACTGTGTCACAGAGCCAGTGCAGCAGGCTCTGCCTGTAGCCACCAGCTCCCCTTCCAGCAAGGGCTTCTTTGAGCTCTCAAAGCTTTTGTCCAATCCTGTTCTGTTACTCTCACCTTCCTGCTCTTTTCTGGTCTCTGTATAAATTGGATCAGTTAAAAAAAACCCAAAGTTTCTCTGTCCTGGGATTCCATCAGCAGAAAACCTATGCAACAGGTTGACACCAATCCTTGTGCAAAATCTATCAGATTTTGGGAATGTGGGATCAGGAACATGCTCCAAGCCTGGTACCAAACCTGGCTTTCACCATCTCTTCTCCCTCCAGAAGGGCTGTTCTCAGTCACCAAGGGTTACAGCTCTATGGGTTCATTTCTCACCCTCCTGCAACACATGGGAGCTGAGATCCTGTCCTGGTGCACCTCCCAGAGCTCACCTGCTGGTCCTCAGAGCTAACAGGGCCTGAGGATGTGATGTGTGGTTAAACAAACAGGAATGACTGCACATGTCCAAGTCCAGGGGAAGCTGCCTGGGGCTCCTTGTATTAAACACTAATATCTGACACTTCCTCCTGAGGGCAAATTCAGCAGTTAAACTTTGCACATTTGCTTTTGTAATACCAAAAGTGCCTTTTCTTCTATTACTTTCAGAGCATGAACTGTGCTCAAGCTTTCCAAAATGACCTTCATAGAATCATTAAGGTTGCAAGAGACCTTAAAGATCACCAAGCTCCAACCCCCCTACCATGTGCAAGGAACCCTCCCACTAGATCAGGTTGCACAAAACCTCATCCAACCTGGCCTTAAAAACCTCCAGAGATGGGGCATCTACAACCTCCCTGGGCAACCCAGCTCAGCTCCTCACCATCCACCATCACCATAGGAAGAATTTCTTCCTAATATCCAACCTAAATCTTCCCTCTCTCAGTTTAAAACCATCCCCCCTTGTCCTGTCAGTGTCTTCTCTGATGAAGAGAAGTCCTTCTTGAACAGAAACCAGGCTGCAAAATGTCAGCCTAGAAGCTGGGAGTGCAAAGCAGTGACAGGACAACACCTTTCAGTTGCCATCAAATAAACTGGGCCTAATCTGAGGTCTGCAAGGTGTTAAATGTCTCAATATTTTGCTTGAAGCTCCAGCTGCTGGAGTCCTGTGATTGAAATGCTCACCCTTGGGTGGGAGGCAGGGAAAAATTCAAATGTTTGGACAAATAAACAGAAGGAAAATGAAAAGAACCTGCATTTATCAGGTCTGGGATCAGTTTGGGATCATGATTTTTGTCCTGCTCAAGTTTTCTTAATTCCTGATGCTGGCAATACTGTTCTGAGGAGGTGTCTGTTGCTGGCTACCTTGACAGAATCCTTCAGGAAGGCAGAGGGATGGGCAGGGGGCAGCCAGAGGAGCTACAGCCACACTCCTAGTGACTTCTTGTTCTGCTGTTTAGACAAGAGCTGCATCACAGTCTGTAAGGTCACCCAGGAGAGACCCAAGTGACAGAGCCTTTGGAAAGGTGTGATCTTAGGAGGGGCCCTTGCTGAGACAGAAAGGATGATCCTCTGCTTTGGTCCCAGATAATCAGGGATTCATGGAGCCTGAGCCATGTGAGGTTGGAGGTGCCCACAGAGCAGGGCTGAGCTCCCTTCACCATTTTGCCAGTGGTGCTACAGGTGTCATGATGCACCCACATGCTTGTTCTGCTACTGTGGGACAGGGGGCAATGCAGCTGAATGTTTGGATGGCAACCCCTCGGCATCTCTCCTGCCTTCACTTGGAGCATGACAACCTGTGCAGCACCAGGGACCACGGTATTTCCACAAGGCAGGAAGCAAAGTCCTCCCTGGCACCCACCTGCTCGGAGCAGGGCAGGTCTGAGCAGGCAGCTGGTGCCACCCAGTGCCCCAGAGGTGCCCAAGGTGAACACAACCCCTCTGAGCCAGGAGTGGCTGGAAAAAGCAGAGAAGGTACTCACGGGGCATGATGCCTTGGTCTGCCAGCTGCTCACGGGTCCTTCTCTGCTGGAGCCGAAGCTGTAAAACTGAGAGAGAGAGAGTCAGGGAAGCTGCAGGATTTCATGGATACATCTGCCAGGGACAATGGGTTGGGGGTCTGTGTGTGGCACAGAGCTCTGGCACTGATCCCTGCTGCTGCTGGACCAGCCTTGCTGCAGCAGAGCTATAAGGACTGTCAAGGAGGGGCTGTCTAGGCTGCACCCACTCACCCCTGCCTGCACCCACCCATCCCTGCCTGCACCCACCCCTGTCTGCTGCAGAGGGACGGGCAGGACAGGGCTGCCCCTGGTGCACAGCACCCTGGAGCCTGGGGCAGGCTGATCCTTGACTGGCACCTGGACCAGCAGCCTCAGATGACCGTGGCTGCAGCTCACATCGTTGCTCAGCTCTGAACCCTGCAGCTGGGAGGTCCCCCCTCACCCCAGCACTGTGGGTTGAGCAGAGCTTTCCAACTCCATCACCCTCCTGAGGGCCTGGCAGCACATCTCCACCCTTGCAAGGCTTGGCACTGGATGCAGACACACTTCGTCTGCCCAGGAGGGTGTAGCTAATTGGGTAAGGAGAGATAAGTGCCATCTCTGTATGAACCACCAAGGACCTGCAGTCTCCAGTGCACCTTCCCTTTAAAACCTGCCAGATGGGAATGAACCACTGATCAGGCTGACAAAATGGCTTTAGTGGCACAGCCTCAGCTACAGAGCATGAGCTGGGTGTCTCAGATGCACCTCCCAAGATCTAGAGCAGGCAGGGACAGCCCAGCAGGCAGGGTCAGCCCACTCATGCCAGGCTCTGGAGCCCTGTACAGGACTGCACGGCTTAATTCATCTCCTTGCTCACTGCACCTTTGTGTTTGCAAATTTATCTCCAAGATTGGCAAGGTATCACAAGGTAAAACATCAAAGTCACTTCTGTATTTTCCTGCTGGAAACCAGGCACAGGTTGCCACCAGGACCTGTGTTTTTCAGCAGACACAATATAACTGCACACAACAGAACAGCCCTGGGCTGCATCCCATAGCTGCCTGAGAGAAGGAAGAAGTATTCCAAGTATTGGAAGGGAAGAAGAGGCAGGAGCAGCAGTTTTGTCCTCAGGAGCAGCCTGTTGAGCTCTGCCAACAGCTCAGCTCTGCAGCGCAGCTTCCCTGGGACATGAGATGGAGCTGAACAATAATCCCTTCCAGAGGAGTCCCCCAGGGCACAAGGCTCCCTCAGATGCCATTGCTTGTGTCTCTTCCATATCCCCTATACAAAGCACATCTCACATTCAGAGCAGATGTTCAGTGAAGGCCTCGCGTGGGACCATGATCTGCTGACACATTTCAGCACTTGTTTGGACAGCAAAGATGGATTCTTGCTGTGAGTGACAAATGTGGCCTTCAGAACTGGCAAGGTCTGCATGCATGGTGTGCCCCTTCTGCCAGATGGAGCTGGTGACTAGAAGTCAGTGGCTGCCAGGAAACCTGTAGCCCTCCATCACCCCATGGCACCACCTGGTCAGGGCTGGTTCTGCCCATGGACAAAGATTTAGACCCTCACTGTAGGTATCTACATCAGAGCCAGACCTCTGCATCCCCTCTGCAGGAGTCATCCCCCTCAGGGGACCCCAAAACCAAACTAGTCACTCCATGCCTTAGGAATGTCTGCCTTGCCTCCTTGCCTATAGAGGCAGCCTAGAGGTGACCAGCTCATGGTCCCCATGGTGAGGTGGAGCCCAGTTTGTGTGGAACCTTCTCTGTGACTGGTCACAACACTGAAGAACCACATGCAGAGCTCTGCACTTGTAGAGATGTGTCTTTGTGGAGCAGGTGAGCCAAGGGAGGTTGGAGACTGCCCAAGAATCAAGAAGCTTTGTAGCTCACCTGAGAATGGTTCTCTGCTCTCCTAAGTCCTGGTCCAACGTCCCAGGCATTAGAGCATCTTGCCTTAAACTCAGCACTCAACATCCCATCAACAAACAGGAACTGGAGACAGCAAGGACTTCTGGAGGCCCATGGACCACCCTGCCAAGGGCACAGCAGTCTGTCCATCTTGCTGTAGGACACCCCAAGGGAGGATTCTCCATCACTGCCCTTCACAGTTCCCACAGATGCCAAATCATTTGCACCATGTCATTGCCTCCTGCCACAGCCAGGCCCAGAGACCCAGAACACCCACACGAGCCAAGGGGATGCTGCCAGCCAGAGGACCATGCCTTCCAAGCCCACATTCTCTGCTTCTACTGCTTATTTCATAGCCCTTCCTAGCAGGCAAATAATTCACCAGCCTCAGGGTGCATGCAGCTGCCAGCCAGGCCTGCTTAGGGAAAAAGAAGGTGTTAGAAATTCCCTGGAAGCATAGGAAGGTGATGAGGATTTCCAGTGTGGGGGCCATAAGACTTAGCATCTGCCTTGATGCAAGAAGTGTTGACAACCTGTCCAGGTCTCACTGCCATAGCTCTCCTGTTGCTTGCCTGCAGGAGCAGCACACAGCAAAGCAGAATTCCCAGATCCTGCTGCAAACAGGGCTGATCCAGGGGAACCCACCCTGCACAGCTGGTCCCTGCTCTTGCTGACCCCCTCTCCTTTGCCTCCTGTGCCAAGCACTGCTGATGGACCATCACAGAGGGCACCTGATCTTACTTAATGATCATTTTGTGCAGGGCCAAAAGGTTTCCAAGTTGTTTCTCATGCTGGCAGATGTAAAGGCTGTGAGCAGCAGTGGCAGAAGCTGCTCTGAGCACGAGAGCTGAGCTCCTCCATGGGTGAGTGGCTCTGGGCAGGCCACGCAGCCTCCCCCACATGTGGGGTTCATCTTGGGCCACACTGAGCTTACAAACTTCCCTGACCCGTTCTTAAGCCACAAGGAAAGGGGGAAAACTTTATCCAGCCTTGTTTGATCAGGGGAAGCTGACAGAAGATGTGAGGACAAGCATGTCCATCTCCAGGAGCAGCCCCAGGTTGGAGCAGTCACTTCAGCCACTGAACATTCACCCAGAGCTGGACCCCCTCATGCAGTAGGATGCACACCTTGACTCCCAGGTATCACCTCTGTGAAATTCCAAATCCTTTTGCAAACCATCTGAAGAAACGTCGCTGGGGACAGATAATAAGAGTGAACATCCTTGCAGGAAGAGGTGAAGAGCCCATTGCGTTCTGCACTCTCCAAGTCAGCACTGCAGCCTGCAGCTCAGCAGTGCCAGCTCAAGGCTTGCACCTTTCCCTCACCACCCCAGGGAACATCCAACCAACCAGCACTTCGGTGCTTCTTGAAGGGGACTTGCAATCTGACTTGCAATCTGTCTGACCCAGCTGCATTCCTGTCCTCTCCCTCCTACGTGCCTGGAGGCCTGAGCTCTGAGCCCTGCAGTGACTCACTGTGAGGATGCTGTCACCCATCACCTAAGGGAATCATCTTTTTCTGGAATACCCTCATTTTTCAAGGAAAC
This sequence comes from Chaetura pelagica, assembly GCF_000747805.2. Lineage (NCBI taxonomy): Eukaryota > Metazoa > Chordata > Aves > Apodiformes > Apodidae > Chaetura > Chaetura pelagica. Next base: position 65,014 of record NW_009952430.1, read on the forward strand.
TGCCTTGCTGACACTTTAGAGGAATGGTTATATTACAGAGTGATGGCTGGAGTACCACTGATGAGACAGTCTTGGTCCCAAACCCCCAGCATCCTGTTTCCTTTCCTTGGATGGTGGGAAGACCTAGATGACCTTTAAAAGTCCCTTCCAACCCAAACCATTCTAAGTACTGCCAAGGGAGCAGCCATGCACACTAGTCACTCTGTGACACTATCATCTGAGACACTGCCTTGCTTCCAGCAAATCTGCTCCCTCCTGTGGAGCCCATGATGAGAAATCCCTCTTCAAATGCCAGGCCATGCTAGAGCTATTCCAGTGATTTTGCTTGTGAACTTTTTCTGTCAGAAAGAATCCTCTCTTCTGTCCTAGCACCATGTCCCACTTAGTGATACAGCTTCCAGGAACATCCTGTGCAGTGGGGCTGCATCATCAGTGCAGTGAAGACCTCCTGGCATCTGTCATAGCTTGCTCTGGTGGCCCAAGCTCTGAGCTCTGCCCATGACCAGCAGTCACGAGTTCTCCTCCTCCCTAGGAGCTGATCTCAGAGCTTTAAGAAGCTAAAAGGACTCCTTGGGCCAGAGAAGGCTCCTTGGAAGCTCTGAGGCTGCAGGAGGCTCTCCCAGTGTTCAGCTCAGCCTCTTGGCTGAGGCCATCACTGCTTCTCAACTTCTAACTCAGCACCAGTCCTGACAGCCTCTCTGGGAGTGGCAATGACTGGGGCAGATTCCCACCTGCTCCAGCTCTTCCCAGCTCTCTTAAGTGCTTTCAGGTGAAATCCCAATAATTTCTGCTTTCGTCCCTGCCTGGGCTGTGCCAGCACCTTTGCTGTGGTTGGAACCCAGTGCAATAGCTGTGCTCTCATCTCCCTCTGGACTAAGTCCCTGCTGCAACTAGCACTGATGGATGGTCAGACAGTTGCCTGCTGCTTCCTGCACCACCAGGTTCTCCTTGGCTACGTGGTGAAAGGGACCAGCAGAAGCACCACATTATGGCAGTTTGACCCAGATGTGTGACCATGATGGGAGTCAGCAGTTTGACAATCAACTCAAGCTGGCATTGCCACCAGAAAAAGCAGCAGCAAGTCCCTGTCCCCTCTGCCAACCACCCCAGCAGCTCATTCCTGCCCTTCGTGGCCCAGAGCTGGGGTCTTCAGAGTGTGGGTGCAGCTGAATGGTGCAGGGGATGGGGGCTGCTCTGCTGGGGCCAGGGGGGAGTTGGCAGCAAATTGGGAAAGGGGTGATGGAGAGGAGGGATTCCTGGTTTCCAGCAGCTGCAGATGATGTGGCATGTCAAGCAGCAGCTGAGCAAACGTGAAACGTGTTTATCCACGGCCATGGTGTGTACCAGAGGAAACCTGGTGACCACCCCAGCTCACACACTGGCTGGCAGAAAACAGCCCTGTTTTGGACCCATCCTTCCATGAGAGGCAGAACTGCTGCCTGCAATGGGACTGTCTCTCCAGATGGTGCCCGAGGCTTTCTCCTGTGGGCATGCCAGGGGGAGAGGAGCTGTGCAGCAGGAGATGCACTTGGGATCCAACTGTCCTGAGGTGCCAGCAGGGCAGGAGCAGGGCTGGCTTGGTGGCAGGGAGCATTTGTGTTGCTGTGGCTGTTCCCTGCAGCTGTGTCAGGAGCAGGAACCTGTGTCCAAAGCAGGATGTCCACACGGGCAGGGCAACCAGGAGCAGCTGTGCTCCAGCCCACTGAGCAACAGGCTGACCCTGAGCTGCTGGTGTGAGGGCTCTACCTGGGTGAACCTGTTGTCACCTGGAGCTCAGTGACAAGCCAGCCAACCTCCTGGATGCCACCACTGTCAGGGTGAAGCACTGGCCCAGCAGAGCATCACAGATCCTGCTTTCCTGGAGCTGCTGGTTTGCAAAACCACCTTGGCCAGGCTCTGTCCTGGGCCCCTCCATGGCTCTCAGCCCACTTGCTCTGCTGACAGCCAAGTGCCACAAAGTGATTTCTCTGTAGCATCACATCTCCGGGCCCGTGGCATCCTCTGACAACATGGCCTGTGTGGGACCTGTGTGGGACTTCTGTGAGCAGAGACAAAGCTCAGCCAGCCCCAGCCTGGCTGCCAGCAGCACTGCTCAGCCCTGGCACTGCCTCACAGCAGGGCCCAGCCCTGCCAGCCTTTCTCCTGCCCCTGATGCCCACCCCTTCAGAGGTGGGAGTGTTTTACCTCCTCCCAGGCAGATGTGCCATGAGTTTGTGTGTTACCCGGGGGCTGCACTGCACTGGAAATCTCATCTCCATTGGTGAGAACAACATCTCTAAACCCATGTTTGAGCCTGCAGGTGCCTTGGAAGAGACATAAGACCAGACCCAGCTAGCAAGAAGCCCAGACCACCAAAAGGACATAGGTTGACACTAAAGTACAAGCAGCTGGGAAATTCCTCTCAGACTTATGTGTCCATCATAATGTGCAACCCCAGCCTCACCATGGTCCTGAGAACAGGCTGTCACCAGCCCTGCCTGGAGTCATCCCTCCAGCATCCCCATGAGCAGCCCATCCATCCTTCCCTCCAGGCACACTGAGGTTCAATCCATGTTCTAACATGCACCTGAGTGCCTGACTGACAGACAAACATAAGCCTGTCAGCTAGAACACCAAAGTGTGAGATGCTGGAAAAACAAAACCCAGCACAAACTGATCTACATCAAGTCAGTGTTTTACAAAACCCCCATGAAATCACAAAGCAGTGTCATCAGTTACAGCCAGGCTGTGGTCTGAATGCACACACTGATTGTGATCTGCACAAGCTCAGGATCTGAGAGGAAACACACGCACATGCTTTATCTTTGGACACTGGGAAAAGGAAAACAAAGGTTCTGCCAAAATGCCTGGCTTAACACCCTACCAAAACCTACTCTCTTCTGCCTTTATTAACTCGCTGGTTTTGGTCCAAATCACTCTCTCCACCACAAGCAGACAGAATAAATTCCTCTCCCATCTCAACCAGCTTCATTCACTCCCTGTGTATAAGCCTGAACCCTTTTTCTCCAAAGACCCAGGCAAGTCTTCTGTGCAAATCACACCCACGTGTCCACAGTTAGGCCTGGCTGTTACCCCATGCCAAGCCATGCAGAGCCCTATTTAGAGTGTTAAACTTTCACTTCTCACCAATTATCTGAACCACCACTGATGTTATGCAGATGTTGGCCTTGTAAACTCTCTTTCCATGTTGCTGGACAGAGAAGGTCAGAGTTAAGGTTAAGTCTGCATTTGCCAGCTTTGTTTGCTCTGCCCGATGACAAAGGCTCCTGTTGCTGCTGTACAATCAGTTTGTATTCAAAGCAGGAGATCACTTTACAGCAAGGATCATCTCTGGGAAGAGTTAAACATGTTTCTGGAACAGCCCTTGGATGTCCTAGCTGATTTAGTGCAGTCCCATTGATAGTTGGAGCACATGGGATAGCACGGCAGGCTTGAAGAATCATCATTCCTGCAAAATTTGTCAGGATGACCTCAGATCAGCATATTTATCTTTGGCAAAACAGACAAAATAAACACACACACAAATCCTCGAGGGAGGGGAGGGGGAGCTGAAAGGCCTGCAACATGTTGGTTAGCCTGATCTGTCTCCCCTGGAGCAGTGCCTGGTGCCCTGCACTGGGGTAGCTACTGTCTCTCCACACTGCACAGCTCAGATGCTCCTTCCCTGTGGACCAGTGGAGAGGCAAGAGAAGGAGACAGCACTGTGGGACTTGAGGGAAGGCTGCTGGGCACTGTGTGAAAAAGCCACTGCCTCTCCCAGATCAGTCTTCCCTGGGCAAACTCTTCCTTTTCCTTGCTACTGATGCTGCCAGATGGAAGCAAGAGACTGAAAAGCTGACCCTTGAGTCACCCTTGGAGGGACAGCTCGATGCCACCAGCCTGCAGCTGCCACCTCCTTGCCCCACTCTGCCCTGTGCCACAGGGATTGAAGGGATGCTGGGATGAGGAAACAAGCAGCAAGTAATATATCTGTAGCACCCTTCCACACACACATAGCTCTATCAGCTGCTCAGTGCGTGAAGGTCACGGAGAAAGTGACAGCAAAAGTTGAGTTATTAAGATTATTAAGTTATTACCATTGGCCTGGAATCCTTCAAAAGGGATTCAGACTCATCATGAGTTACAGAGCACAGCTAATCCTTCCCAAACCTGGGGAGCAAGCAGCCTCACACCTGCCTGCACAAGACCCTTCCCAAAGCACTTTGAAGCTCAGCTGCTCAGGCCTGGTCCCTCCTGGCTTCTCCTTTGCTCACCTGGGCCAAGCTCCACAGCTGGGTGAGCTGCTGCTGTCCCGGAGCCTGTTGTGTCCCCTGAGCTGTGCAGGGGGGTGTGTGCAAGGTGAGGAGTTGTTTGAGATGTTCATCCCTCTGCCAAGAAGGACAGTAATTCAGAGCACTGCTCCTCCTGCCACGCTCAAGGGGCTTCCCAGCTCCAGACCCCTGCACATGGTGCAGGGACACCAGGGGAACCTCTGTCCCATAGACACCGCACAAAAGAGATTCGACCCCTTCAACCATTAAACACTAGCTTTCCATCTCTAATCCCCAAGTTACTAAAATCCCAGCACAAACTGAAGCAGCATTCTTGATTTGTTTTTATTCCTCAGTGTCCCTCTTCCCTGCCCAGTCCCACGGGCTGCCATGACCAGGGTTGTGCTGTGGCCACGTCCCGCGTCACCTGCAGCCGCCCCAGCCATGGGGCAGACATCCAAGCCCAACTCAGACACAACAAATAGGCAGAAAAATATTGTCCCACGGGAAACCTATCCCTCACAAAGCAATAATGAGGGATGGCAGTTGTGAGAATAAGCCACGAACCAAAGAACACCCCACAAACTGACTGCCCTTGAAATGCTGAAAGACACGAGAATTTATGGAGGCGAAGACCCACACACTTTCCTTTGACTGGAGAATCATTGGAAAAATATGTTTAGAGATCCCACTGTTGGTTCCCTAATAAAGCCAGCTGACAAATAAACCAGAAATGAGCCTTAAAAACAATAGTGGTTCATTTGAGAAGAATGCAGGGCCATGCAGCACAGCCCATCCTCCTCTGTCAGGGAGGTGGCAGTGTTGCTTTGTAGTTGCTGGAGAAAGAGTTACAGACTTGAGTTTTTTTTCCAATGAACAGCAATGTACCATAATATACCAACAAAATCTAAGGAATGACTTAATCTAATGAAATGTAAGATCAGAGCGATATGGAAACCACACCAAAGCCCTGGACCCCAGTTTTGTATATTTCTGCCAGACTGGGACACTTGTGTTTGCACACACGCTCTTGGGTTTTCAACCAACTGCCAACTTTGTATTTGCTGAGAAAACAAAGTTTAAGTTGACCACCCAGCTATCTAAGAGATTCTGATAACACCACTCATGTCTACCATCAATATCATAAATCTCTGATTGCATTATCTGCACGGGGAGGCACAAACACACACGGTGTGGGTGACACGCCAGACCAGGGGCACGTTCCAACGTGACCACCTCGCCCGCTCTTACAGCCTCCCCAGCGGCACACGCGGCTCGTCCGCCCCAACACCCTCACAGATAATATTCCCAGGGGAGAACATCACCTCTGGGAAGGTCAGAGAAAGCTCCCGGAGAACGTGGGGTGGGTTTTTTTTTTTTTGACATTACCAAAAACCACAGCACTAAGTTCTGTTGGTTAAAAACACGACAAGCCAAGACACCCACTCACAGACGCGGCGATACTTACTATAAATACAGCCCGTGAATAAAGGCATGAACATCCAGCAGAGGGGCTGATTTAGAAGCGACTGTCCCATAATTCACCTTCACTCACCTTCACTCAAGCTGAACGTCCTCCAAGAAGCCCCTGCCTGGTGCTTCCCCTAACTTGGGAGACACAGGCATGTTTTACTTGCAAACCCTCCGAGAGCGGCAATCAATTGTGTGGCTCCGGTTTTATTTCTCTGATGATGTCACTTTAAATACTTCTCGTGTTCCATTTGTTATTTTTACTTCTAAAAATGACGCATTTCTTCAAATTCATTTTTCTCCAATTAGTCACAACTCAGTGGAACAAAGTCAGGGCTGCCTGCCTGTCAGGGAGCGCGTCGGGCCCGTCTGCGCCGCGAGCAGCACAGACAGACCCAGGAGAGCACCTGGAATATACCGACTGTGCTGGGTAACTTATTTATCCCAGTGGATAAACAAGCCCTTTTTTTTTGGCTTCCTGCCCAAATCCCTTCCAGCAGGGCCAGGGCAGGAGACCCGGGAATTTCAGCTTTACCATAATAAACCACGGGCATAAATTGGAAGACAATGAAAAAACAACAAAAAAAAAGCCAAACACCCGAACAGCCACCAAACCAACAGCACCAAGAAGCAACAGAGAGGAAGGAAGGTGCATTTCTCCACTTGTGGAATTGCCTCTGTTAAGAGGAAAGCTCTGCCACCCCTGAATGTTTTGCCCACGTGCTGCTTCCAAACATTTAATGCAAAACCATCTGTGGCGACAGCTCGAGCGGAGAGAGAAGTTTTAAGAGAAATCTCAAGGTTTCCCCTACCTGATCTGAACTTGCTCCGGATCAGCAAGGAGTGCTCAGACCCCAGGAGCGTCATGGTGACTCGGGGAGGGGGGCAGGTCCAGACGCCCCTCACTTTAAACCATTAACTTCCTCCAGAGAGAGAAACCGGCCGGTTAGTGCTGGGGATTCATCCAACCCTCCTGGACTCTCCGGGTGCTTTTCCAGAGCAGCGAGCGGCTCGGGAGGATTTGGTCCCATCCAGCACTGACCCTCCAGGGACTGTGGCACTGATGGAGGAGGAGGGGTCCCTGCCAGCAGCCGGGGGTCCTGCCTTGATGTCACCGTCTAGCGGAGCAGCGACTATCGGAAAGGGTCTCAGCACAGACACCAGTTTGATATCTGATACTAATTACTACGGGCAGGGGAGCAGCCAATCAGGGCCGGCCCGGGGAGCCGCTTGGAAATATCAACAGAGCTGGAGTTTAACTCTTTGGAGTGTGGGGAGGGCAAGGGCAGCCAAGCTGGTTTTGGGGAGGGGTCTGTGTGGGCTCCCTCCAGCAGAGGAAGGGCTGGGGTTGGTGTCAGTGTCCCTGGAGAGGGGACAGCAGGTCATAGAATCACTGGCTGGTTTGGGTTGGAAGGGACCTTAAAGCTCACCTTGTCCTAACTGCCCTGCATGGGCAGGGACACCTCCCACCAGCCCAGGCTGCTCCAAGCCCCATCCAACCTGCCCTTCAACACTGCCAGGGATGGGGCAGCCACAGCTTCCCTGGGCAACCTGGGCCAGGCTCTCACCACACTCACAGCAAAGAATTTCTTCCTCAGTTCTCATCTAAATTCACTCTGTTTTCTCCAGACTGACCCTCAGGCTTCTGAGTCTTCCCTTGAACGTCTTAATTTTCTAGATCTCTGGTGTCTGTCCCTGTCCTCTGACCTCTCTTCTGTCACCTCTGTCCTGTGATGGGCAGCAGAAGGCAGTGCTGAAGCTGGAAGCTGAAGCAGCGAGCTCAGCACTGCCCCAGCCCCTTGCTCACCCTCTGCCACTTGCACAGCATCACTGGCCACCTTGGCCTGGCCCATCACCCAGCTCTGTTTCCACAGCAGAGCTGCAGAGCAGTTGGCATCTTGTGGATGTGCCATGGGGCACTTCCAGGGATGGGGCAGCCACAGCTTCCCTGGGCAACCTGGGTCAGGTCCTCCCGTGTGAGCTCCATGTTGGGTGCAGCTCATTAGCTGACAGAGCTGGGGCCCCAAGTGCTGCTGCCCCTTGTGGGGCTCGTTTGGGTGCTGAGGCACCAGGGGGGCTGTGCCCTGGAGCTGGCATTGAGCACAGGGCTGCTCAAGTGCTTCAGCTGTGCATGGCTGCATCCCCAGGGTTACCCACCTGAGATGCTGGGGCTCAGGTAGCACATGCTGCAGGCACCCAGAACACCTCCTGTTGTTCTGTTGCACACAGGCAGGCAGAAAAACACTGAATAAATGAGGCAGGGCTGAAGCTTGACACTGGTTTGGAGCTTGAAGCTGGCACTGCTCTCCGTGCAGCTTCCTGTCCAAGTGGTGTTGGAGGCTTTTGTAAAACTGAGCATCAGATTTACCACCCTGCTCCACCCATGGTAGGATGTTGGGTCTCACACTGTGCTTAGCAGCAGAGACATGTTCCTTCTAATCTTACAGACTCCTCCAGGACTACCAGGTCTCAGAGCTTTGCTACTAGTAATTTGACAAATTTATTCTAAAATCACTTCTGATGCTACTTCACCATCTCCTTTATCACGCTTCTAGGAAAGACAGACCCCAGCACACAACTGGCCCTGGAGATGTTACTACCTAGCCTCCACCTTTTCCACCTCTTGCTCTTCTGCTGGAGCTTGCAGTGGCTGTTCCTCTCTCCTTGGTGTGCTTTACAGTGTGCCCCTGGTCTGTCCCAGCTGAGGGCAGTGCCCTGCCCTTACCAAGCCAGATAAGCCAGGTGAGGTGAGCTACACAGGTGTGTAGGGGAGGAGCAAGCCATTAATGAGCTCCACTAGGCACCCTGCTTAGGGTCCAGCTGCCACTTATCTGTCTGACACCCTCTCAGAGAGCTCATTAGAACTCTGTGTGCTATTTACCACCCCGTTCAATGCAGAGAGAAGCCTGTGAAGGAATTAAGTGACAATGAAGAAAGCCAGGCCAGATGCCTTATCAACAATCAAACAATGCCTGATCCTGGTTGGGCCAGGAGAAACTTCTTCTGCCTTGTGAGCACTGTACATGTTTAGCCACAGAGTAGCCCATGGGGAGCGATGCCACAGGTCTGGCCTGGGTCTTGCAAACTGCTGCCTCTGCCTGCTGGGGCAGGTGTGGGAAGGGATCAGGCACACCTGGGCTCTGGAGGGGAGGTCATCTGATTAGCTGACCCCAGGCTTCTGAGATGGTGAAGGTTCAAAGTCTCATGATGCCAATTCTAAGACCTGCTCTTAGAAATCCTGTCTCCTCTCTCCGAAGCTGAGCAGTCACACACCATGCTCAGTAACACCATGCCACTGGCACAGTGGTTCCTTCTCCTCCTCTCCCTCCCTCCTTCCCTACCCTCTCTCCCTTTATTCCTGCAGAGACTACAAGTGTCCACACCTTGCAACGCCTTGGTTCACTGTCCATTCTTGTTTCTTAAGGGGTGACACAACCTCTAAAAAAGGTTTCATCACCACAAATGTCTCAGCTGCTGAATTCACAGTCCAGAGCTGGTGTTTTCCCCGTGCTGGTCATTACATGGGAGTCATCCTTGGCCACATGTATCCTTGATATCCTCAGGAAGCAGAGGTCAATTGTGTCCCATAAACCTCAGACTAGAGGCACAGAGGACAGACACTGAGATTACATCAGAGATAAGGAACCATTTCCCTGGGGTTTATCTGCCTTAGGTAGCCCAGAAAGAGTAAAACCCTCCACAAGGTCTTCATGTGTTTCCAGAGTTCACACTGCCCAAGCTCTCACAAGTCTTGGAGAAGCCTGCCTGCCACCAGGCACTGTGCTGCACCACAGCCACTGCTCAGCTCTGACAAGGTCAGGCATCACCACCAGCTGCCACTTTTCTTTTGAAGGTGAAACAGGCCACCAAAGACTGCAAAGACCAGTATTACTCTCAGTTCTCCTCTTTCCAGCTCTGCTTTAGGCACCTCTGGTGTAAATGGGGTCCTGACTGCAGTGAATGAAGGAGGGAGCCTTAAATACCAGAATAAGTTACAGTGGGGAATTCCTTTGAACGGAGAAGTCACACCCCAGAGCCATAAGGATATCAGTTCTGGGTTGCTCTCCAGATTCCAGGAAGCCATCCCTCCTAATCTTCCAGCTCACCCTATTGTTTATGGCACTGATTTGTTCTAAAGCAGATTGTTTGTTTCTTTGCAGATTTGCATCTGTGGGAAAAAGACCCAAATGAGCTGAAGTTTCTGTGAGATCCCTCTGGGGACTTGGAGGGGTCAGTGTGTGACACTGTGTCTGTGCCACAGAAGGCAGGTCCTCCAGCTCTCACATGGCAAATGGTCAGGATATTCCTCTCCCTGATTTGGGGCAGACAGAGCTTTTCTGAGCTGGACCTAGCAAAGCAGCAGCGTCATCAGAGTGACACTGTGAAGTAGAAGTGGCCTCTGGGGAATGATCCCCAGAATGATGCCAAGCTTGGTCCTTCCCAATGCTTATCCCAGGGCATGGTATTTCTTTGGTCAGGAATCTGGGAACATGGATGGTCCAAAACAACCCAGTCCCTACCTCCTGGCTGCATCAGGCCCTGCTGAGTGCCATCACACTGGCATTTGGCTCCCTTGAATTTGCCACTGGCTGCCCAGGCTTTTAGCTGATCTGTCACCTTCCTATCTCCTCACAGAGCCTGAAGGCAGGAATTTCTGGTGGAGATGTCATGAGCTCTTCCTATTCTGACAGCAGAATGGCCTTGCTTGAATTCGAGCTGTGAACTATTCATCACAAGGCTGCAAGCATCCAAGCAAGGTCCCTTAACTGATTAAGGTCCAGAAGAGATACAATTGACAACACAAACCCAAAAATACTCCTGCACTTTACTAAAGCTACTATTGAGCTGCCTGATGTTTCCAGCATAATATTTACTTCTTTGTAAATAAGCTAAATTCTCCAATCCCAATTCAAACCAGAGAGATCAGAGAATGAAAATTGGGAGATGACAGAGCTGTTTAAAGATTATGTACCATGTTGTTGGGTTTTTTTCCCCTAGCATAAATATTTGATGGTAAAACTCTGGCTGTTGTGTTTGCTGTGCGGGGTGGTGGCTGCCCTGTGTCCCTGCCTGTCCCTCCCTGGGCACTCCAGGCTCTGGGCATGGTGGCTGCACTGCCAGTTGTCCCCATCTGGCTGGCTCTGGGCAGTGGGCACAGCAGGGTCACTCCTGACACCCGGGCTGAGCCCTCGGCAGCGGCGGCTGCAGCTGCTCCATCATCTGCAGGGCTCTGAGGGCAGGGGGGGCACAGGGGTGAAGGAAGAGTTAAAGGCTCAGTGTCTCCCACTAGTCTGAGGCTGGGGAGGCCAGCAGAGGGGTGACCCTCTCTATGGGGATGCTGGCTTGAGCACAGCTCTCAGGTCAAGTGGGCTGCAGGCAGGAGTCCAAGGGCTTGGGGACCTCCTCTGTCCCTGCAGAGCAGGGGGAAGGACCAGACTAAACATGGCCCATGTTGTCCAGAGTGGTGGCCTGCTTGGTGGGATGGAAGATGCCAGGAGCTGCCTCCTGACTCATGATGGTGGGGACACCAAGGCCAGGGCACTGCCTTTGACAAGGGAACCAGCAGAGCAGCACCCAGTGCCCTGAGCACAGCCCTGGTAGGGACCCACAGGGGGCAGAGGGTCTTGTCCCCTGTGTCCCTGTGGGGAGAAGGACTGATGGGCTTTGCTGATTCCCCACAGGCATAACTGAAGGAGGTGAATGCAGAGTGGGACTGTACATTTCTGTATCTCACAGCTGGGGCAGGTCAATTTCTATTTTTTTTCCCACTGGAGAGGACATTTTGGGGATAGTTTTCCAATGGAACTGGGCAGGGTCTGGTGACTTGCTCCCCTCAGGGAACTCCTCTAGCACCCACAGCTGCTCTGATGCCTCAGGCCACAAGCAGGGTGCTCTCAGCTGCTGAGCTCCCCTTGCAGCAGTGCCTGGGGTCAGCTTCAAATGCAGGAAAGCAGGGACTTAGTCCCTCCATCCCACGAATGCCTCATGTGTGGTGTAAACCATGGCTGTGTTACCTGCCCGTGTCCTTCCTCCTGCAACCCTAAAACTTCTCCTCCTTCCTGGAGCAGCCAGCCACAGAGACAAGAGCCCAAGCACACCTTCACATCCCCAGACCACACTGCTAGATACATTCTACAGGCTTCTCTAGGTTTCAGGTTGACTCTGTGTCCCTGAAGGGATGTCATGAAGAATGAGACAGTTGCCACATGCAGGAACTTCTTGGCTCTCCTGTCCTTGGTGCCACACATGGGCATCCCCCCATGTGCCCCTCCTCCTGCCCCAGCCCTGGCTGCATTCCCTGCAGCCACATCTGTCTCAGAGGCCTCTACCAAAGCACGAGAAGGGGAAGGCTGGGGTGATGTCTCTACAACCTTCCCACCCAGCCAGTCCTGTGCAAGCAGCTGCTGGACCAATACTGAGATCCATAAGGAACATGTGAGCCTTCAGCCTGAGCTGCTGTGTTTCTAGCAATGGCAACAAACATTGGCTGGTGGCTGGATGGCCTCTGCAGGCAGGGAGGGGGCTTTGTGCCTAGCCTGCCTTGCTTCAGGCTCTGGTGGCATGGAAATGAGGGGAAGAAGCAATGGCAGTGCCAGAGTTACCTGCAGACCCCCCAGAGGACATGCTTTGCTGCCCCCTCACCCTCAGGAGATGCTCAGCAGCAGACAGGTGTCTGGAGGGGCTGCACAAGTCCTGGTGGTCCATGGCAGTGGGTTAGTAGCCAGGCAGCCAGGAACTGTCAGGCCAACACCCCAAGGAGGAGGTGCCTGCACCCCAAGAGCTACGGGGACTCCAGCAGCCCTGGCTGCCCAGTGACCAGCTTCTGCTCCCTCTGCAGCCAGGCTTTGGGCAAGTCACGTCTCCTTTCAGTTTCCTTATCTCTAAACGGTGGATAATGAGCCTAACTCCTTCCTAAAGCTCTTGGAAACATCCCACAGAGCAGGGCCAGATAAGAGCTGTATTGTTGTAAGCCCTGCAGCAGCTCCAAAGCTGGAAGCTTTGGCCACAAATCAGCCTGCCCAGCCCTGCCTCTGCCCCCAGCAGGCAGGACAGCAGCAAGGAGCTGGGTTTCCAACCCCATCCCTGCCCACCACACGCTCCAGGCACGGCCACTGCTTTGGTGGCTCAGCCATAAATGAGGAAGGAGGGTGGTTTTGGGGAGAGGGGTGTGACAGGCACAAGTGAGTGATAAGAAGCAAGGGTTAGTGGCGAGCAGAGCTCGAGCCCCAGATCCACACGGGCTGGGAGCATTATGTATTTCTGGAATGCCTTCTGGTCTTTATTAAAATGAAACCACAGCCAGCCCAAGAGAGCTCATCGCCCAGGCACGGGGCCAAGTATAAGTTACTTCTACAAATATTTATTTAACCATATCAATGACAAACTCTTTTGTATAAATGTTTTTATTTAATCATAATTTACCAATTATTTTAAATCAATTGTTTGCCTGGTTTCTAAACACTAATCAAGAGGCTTGCATTAGCATTACTCAGGCGGATTAGATGCATCATTTCACCCAGGCTGGTGCCATTGCTTGCCTGCCTTGGCCATGGAAGAGGGTGCAGATGGATCCCAAATTTCACTCAGCCTGTCAGATTCCTGGAGGACCATGCCTGCAGCACTGCCAGCCCTCTCCACCCAGGTGACCTCTGGGCTTGGATAAGCTCCTCAAGCAGAGGGATGTACAAGATGCTGATCCCACCTGAGCCTCTCAGGACAGGACTTCCCTTTGGTCTTCCTGGGCTAATGTTCTTTGTCCTCTTGGAGGTACCAACCCCATTACAGATGTTTCCAGTGCCCTGCCCTGCAACTGCTTACCCCTCACACCTGAGCCTGGACCTTTCACTGGTGTAGAAGAGGTTCCTCAGTGACCTCTCAGCCCAGAGTATCTGTCAGGAATATCTGAGTGTGGCTGTGGTGGTTTGAGCAGAACAGGAACCTGTAGACATGGCATTTATCCATCACACCCTGCCCTCCCAGTTCCCTCACCTCCTCAGGAGCATCCTGGAAGGCCCCCAGCTCACAGGCATCATTCACCCCAGCTCCCTTGCACATGGACCTTCTCCACCTCCCCTCCTGAGATTGGACACACTTCAAAACAGAGAACCTGTGAGTTCTGCAGGGCTCTGCCTCCTCCCCGGCACCGCCAGATGCGGGGAGGTGCGGAGCTGCTGGGGAGATGGATGCTGTGGGGGTCCCTGGTGCCAGCTCCCATCATTGCCCGCAGTCCCTATGCCTGTGGCCCACCCTGGGAAGCCTTTAGGAAGCAGGAATCTGCTCGGTGCCATTTGCCCACCCTGTTTATTTAGGAGGTTTGGGGCTGCTACTGCGCTCGGCTCGGCACGGGGACTATGGGCAGCTCTCCCTGCACACCCGTCTCTGCTCGTCGCCTGCTCCTGGGGTACCAGCTGCCCCAGGTTCCCAGCAGCCCTCCTGCTGCTGCAAAAACTTGCCCTGACAGCCCTTGGCAGGGGGATCCAGGGGGCTGTGCCCCACCAGTCACCGTTTCATCAGAACCGAGAGCTGCGCTGCCGAGAAGCCGGGAGGGCTTGGTGGTTCATCCCCTCACAGCAGCTTCCCCAAGTCTCCTGCTTCCATCAGTTTAGGCTACTCCAGCAGGAGGGAAAGCAGAGACTTTCAAATTCCCCCAGCTGAGGAGCGATACGGAGGTGCCAAGGTTTGCAAAACACAGATTTGGAGGTGGATAACCTGAGCAAAGCCTTTGCTGCAGCAGAGCCCCTACATTCCCAGAGCATTTCTTCCAAGATAACGAAACCCAAACAAACAAAAGAGAGAAATCGGGGCAAGCTTGATAGAATCATGGGAAATGTAGAAATCAGTGGTGGGTATAACCCTCCAACATTCAAGCATATGTTTCTTTTTTTTCTAAGTGATGAGAACAGAGGCACTTGCTAGAGAGAGCAGCGTTGCTCTTCACACCGGGAACTGCGCGTCCCTCCAACCTCTGCAGTGAGGGAACCTTCAAGCAGTGGTAACAGGGAGCTTCCTGCTGCTGACTTGTAAACAAACAGGGAAGTCATTTGGACAGGGCTCAGAAATTCTGTGTAAACACAGACCAAATGCCATGGAGCCAGATGAAGAGGGAACTCTTGGAAGTAAAATCAGCTCACACACCACTGTCCCTTCTGAGGGAAAATGGACCAACAGGAGGTGCCTTTGCTTGTTCTTTACAGCATCCTGTCTCTTACAAATCTGTAGTTTGAAATCCACTGTTATTTATTTACTTGTTTGTTTGTTTCCTTGAAAGTACCGAGGGATTTTTCAGAGCCTGAGATCTCTGGATGAGAAGGATGGGACTCTGAGGGCCCCACACCTGACCCACGCTGGTGCTGGGAGGTGATTCCTCCCTGTGCTGGGGGAGGTGGCAGCTGTGGGACATGCAGGTGCTGCCTTTCCCCCCTGCTCTGCTGTGGGTCACAGGGCTGCTGTTCTGTGAGAGCCACATTCATCCTTCCCAACTGGAGTCTCTAAAATTTAGAGGCAGAGTTGAGCTTCCAGGTCTCCTGCACAGGCAAAAGGACAAAAGCAGGTGCTGGCAGAGGGCCATCTGCTCTGTTTCTCTTCCACCCTGAGCTCTGACTGGGAGGAACTGGGCTTTGGAGGAAACACTCTCTTTCCATCAAGCAGAGAGGAAGCCCAGATGACAGCTCAGACTAGATTCTGACTTCCAGATAACTGACGTGAGAGGAGATGAATCCCACCAGACGTGGCCGAGATCGAAGGACAGAGAGGACAGTTGATCACTGGAGAGCAGGGAGAGACCAGCATAATGGGAATGGACCTGGGGGAGGAAGAGATTCCTGGTGAAGGGAGAGCAGTGCAGTGACATGGCTGGAAAAGAGCAGAGTGAGCCCTGTTCTGCCCTGCCCTTGTCCTCTCTCCAGTCCCCCTTTAAACTGCCCCCCTGGCCAGCCAGAGCTGTGTAGATATATTAAGGAGTCGTGTTGTTTATAGGAAAAGCACAAAACCTGCCACTCATAAGACACAACTTCACAAGACCTTCAGATGTGGAGCTATTTCCAGCTCATAGCCCATTAGCTGGGACAACGTGGCAGACATGACAGCATCTTTTTACAGCTGTGAAGGATGGATTTCTGGTTGTGGTTCAGCCTGATCTTATGTCTGGTAGAAACTTTTACTGTTTCTTGTGCAATCACAATTGCAACCTAAGTTGTGTCATCTAATGTCATTATTCCTTTGTGGGCCTAGCACAGAGAAGACAACATTAGGGGTCTTTATGTGGCAACAGGATGGTTTAAGTGGATGTGAGCTTGGTCTATAAATAGCAGGTAATGGGAAACAGACCAAAGTGGCTTCCCTGAGATGCCCAACCCTACCTGGAATGTCTCTCTTGTCCTGTGTGGTGCTGTGGGACCAGCACATCTCTGGCCTGTGTGCAGACATCAGTGGGATGGTGAAACTGCTGGAGTATGTGCCAGGATTGCCCACTGCACAATGAATCTGGAATGCCTTGTACCAAGCAAGGTGCTGTCTGTCTGTCCAGTGAATCTGGGAAAGGCCTTGGGAAGCAATCCCTGGGGATCTTTGCATGGGGTAAGACTAGTAACCCATACTGGGGCTGGTCACATCCAAGGGATGACAAGCCCTTGTACAACACATCCAGGCACAGTCAGAGGGCTCCTACAGGGAAATGTCACACATTGACACACAAGACATGACTTTTTTTTTCTTGACCCAGCTCACAAGTAAAACAAAGTGAAGATCACTGAGAACAGTGAGGTTCTTGGTTCACTGCAACATCTTAGTCTGCTCAGTGGTGATGGCTGCAGGACCAAGTGATCCAAAGGAATAAAAAAGTGTGAAGCCACAGTAAGAAAAAGAAACTGTCTGACAATGATCTGCAGGACAGATAAAATCAAGTAAAGGAAGTTTCTTTCACAAAATATCAAAGTACATGTTCAGGTCAGGGAGAACTGTAGAAAAGTGGATGTGCTGTGGCACATTTATTCTGATTTATTCCATCTGAAGAGCTCATGTCATGCAGCTTTGGACCTCTAATACCAAACTGGTCACGCAGGCACATCTGGAAAAGTTAAATATACTGGGGAGTAAGGAAGAATTCCTGGGGTCTGCACTTATTTTAGGCTGAGTATTTACGTAAGATACTTTTCTTATCTTCTCTGACTATTTATAGTTTTGTTTGTATGTTTGGGACCTGGATGTGTCCCACTGTGCTTCAATAGATCTGAAATATCCCTGCTGACAAAAAGAAATATTGTCTGCTGTGAATGAAAAGAAGGGAATCACTGTATTGAGTTACCTGTAGGGTTAATATTCTAGTAAATGTTCTCTGGGCAGTTGTTGACTCATAGACATTAAGTCTTAATTTTTATTTCTTTTTAAAGACATTAAATATCTAGAAATTAAAGGTTTTCATCTGAACAGTATCCAAATGATGAAAACTAAAAATAAACTAGACAAAATAGATCCTACTTCTAAAAAAAATCTAATATTGTCTTTACCAGTCCCCACCACACAGATTAATACAAAGGTAAAATGCCTTCCAGATGCCAGTCATCACCAGGATTGCTGGTGGATGCAGGAAGGTGATGGGATGCAGGAAGGTGATGGGATGCAGGAAGGTGATGGGATGCAGGAAGGTGGTGGGATGCAGGAAGGTGGTGGGATGCAGGAAGGTGGTGGGATGCAGGAAGGTGGTGGGATGCAGGAAGGTGGTGGGATGCAGGAAGATGGTGGGAGGCAGGAAGGTGGTGGGATGCAGGAAGGTGGTGGGATGCAGGAAGGTGGTGGGATGCAGGAAGGTGGTGGGATGCACAACCAAGCCATCCAGCTGCTCAGACCACCCATATGGCTCCCACCTGGACTTTGAGATGTTAAATCCCAAAGCACCAACCTGCCCCTGGGCAGCCCTAGATCTGAGCAGAGCTGGGACAGAGGGGTGGTCCTGAGCAAGGGGAGCAAGTTCAAAGCAACACGTTCTAGCAGGGAAAAAAATAAATCACCTCTTTTGTGAGGAAAGGCTTTTCATTTCTCCATAAGGCAGGGGATTCTGCAAGTGATTCAGTGATTTTCCTTTGGGCAGAGCACAGGTAATTTCACCAGGCAGGGTGTTTTAGATCCCTCCTTCCCAGCCTCTTTTAATAAAACCATCTCTGAACGTCCAGTTTCTGCAGACAAAAGCTACGGAAGGGGCTTCACTGAGACCTTGGATCAGTGTCAAAGGAGATTCCATGGATCCCTGGGAGTGGCAGCTGAGGTGCCATCCTGTCAGTGTGGGGCAGCAGGGACAGCCCCAAAACCTGTGTCCCAGAGGGAATAATGGAGCAAAGCACAGAGGTGGGGGATGAGGGGAAGCCAAGTTGTGCTCATCCCCATCCCCATCACACAGGCTCAGAGGGATGAGCTCAGGAGCTCCAGTACCTGGCCCTGTTGGAAAGGAAAACAGACCAACTCTCCTTCAAAATACCTTCAATATTCCGAAAATGAAAGGAGGCAGGTTGGTTTGATTTCGTTTACTCTGAGATTTTCTTTTAATGTAAGTTTGATAGCTAAATGGAAAACAAATGTGGTGCATTAAGGGAGGCAGCTGGGCCGGGCGGGAACGGGACCGGTGCAGGAACATTTTTCTAAAGATCCCTTCTGGAATGTTATTTTGAACTCTTTGAAACGGCAAAAAGGTTTTTGAGACATTGTATGTTTTGTTAAGTGTCCCTTGGGAAAGCTGGGTTTAAAATTAGTCGAAGTCTTTCACTTTTTTTCAAGCCTTCCCTGAAATAGTTGATGTAAAATTTGGTGGGAATTCTGCTGAGAGCTGGAGTTGGCCAAAGCCAACGACCTAATGGAAATGACATTTGGGGAAAAAATGTAAAAAACCTGGTTTCCTTTCTGCCTTCCAATGACATAATCAGGACACTGTAGGACTGCCTGCTCCTCTGAGTGTGGCTCTGACCCCGGGGCTCTGGTCACCAGTTTCCCTCGTGTGGGAGAAGGAGGGAAGCAGCTGTGAGAGCTAAAAGAGGGAGATGACTGCTCTGGTACAGCACTGCCTGTCCTCCTCAGTTCTGTTCCTCTGTGGGCTGTTCATCCCCCTCAGGTGATGAACCCACCCTGGTGTGCAGGCCAGAAAACATCCACATCTCCATCCAGAGATGTGTGGTAGAGCTCTTGCTCTCTCTGATGGGACAACTTTTCATGCTTGGGAAAGAAGGAGCAACAGGTTTTGGCCTGAAAGGAAAGACAGGACAGTTCTCCTGGTGACACCCAGAGTGATGCTGCATGGAGGTGTCCACCCCCAGGGGGACCTGGCTCACCTTGGAAGTGACCAGCAATTTTGTGACAGGTTCCATCATGGTCCCAAGAGACCTGCTTCTGGACAAGACTCTGTCACCCTGTCCTTGCCTAGGCCCAACAGAGGGAGAAATGTCCTCTGGCTGCTCTCTTCACCATAGGTGCCAGATGTGCTGGTTGCTATGGGCAGTCTGGGTACCTGCTCCATGGCCTGAGGTTCTGCATGAGATGTGAGGAAGGCTTGTGCTTTCAGTACAGACCATTTCTCCATGCAACCTCAGCCATGAGCTGTGATGGCTCAAAATGTGCCCCAGAAACACATCTGGGACCTTCCCCAACCCAGTAGCTTATTTCCTGGAGGCATTTTGTCACTTAGGGAGATAAAGCTGCCTTCACACACCTCAGGTTCCTCTCAGCACAGCTGGGAGATAAGAGCTGAGGGACGCTGGCTCCTGCTTGCCCTGAACCTTGAAGGATTTGGAGAAGTGGCCTCTTTGGGAAGCCACCTCTGCTATCACTTTGACAGGTGTCAGCTGCGCTTCCAGCAGCCAGCGCAGACCCAGATTAGCCAAATGCATCTCCTGCCCAGAGTGCTGGGGCTCTCCAGGCATTGCTTTCAAGCACAAAATGGGAAAGGATTTTGAGCTGAGATAGGAGGCTTTATTCAGAAATGGTCTGACCTAAAGACCTCACTATCAGCAGCCTCAGCAGCCATCACAGACGAGTTCCTCTCCCAGAGGAGTCTGGCTGATAACAGGAAGGAGGGGCTGTTCTGCCTTCACTGACCCCAGTTTGGGGTCTGGCATGGGGGGGTGGAGAATGTCCTTTCCATTCTGCAACTTGACCCCTCAGGTGTGTCAGAGACACAGCCACATCGGAGCAGTTGCTTGGGAAAGGGGCCATCCCTTTGGAGAAGTCAAGTTGGGTGAACTCTTGCAGGTGTTTCAGTGAGAATACACATGATTTGGGGGATGCCCACCTGCCTAGGGAAGGTATATCAGCAAAGGAAACAGGTTCTTCCACTGCACAACTAAAGCCATGGAAGCTGGCCCTGCCCTGAAGCTTTCTACCTGCTCTTACACACATGCAGATCAAGGAAACATGTCAGCAATAGAATTCAAAGGCTGTGGGGTATGGCTGTGAGCAAAAAGGAGATGGATCAATTTGGAGAGCAGGTTCTCTCCACAATGGCCAGGCTCCCATGGTGAAAGCAAGGTCTGCTCAAGGGGAAATGAAGAACTAGCCAAGATTGTAACGTGCTGATTGCAGATGTGTGGGGCCATCAGGGGTGGTGGGTCCATGTCACAGAATCACAGAATGTCCCTGGTTGGAAGAGACCTCCAAGATCCAAGTTCAGCCTTAGACCTAACACCCCAAGCTCACCACTGAAGCATGTCCCTAAGCACCAGGTCCACATGCCATTTAAATGCCTCCAGAGATGGTGACTCCACCACTTCCCTAGCCAATCTAATCCAATGCCTGACAACCCTTTCAGTGAAGAAATGCTTCCTAATATCTAACCTAAACCTCCCCTGGTGCAGTTTGCATCCATCCCCTCTGCTCCTATCACACGTCACCATGTCAAGGTGGAGAAACTAGTTTAGGAGGCAAAGCACTGGTCCTCTGCTCAAGGAACCAGCCTTTGCCATCCCCCAGCTCAGGGAAGTCCCTCTTCAGCAAGTCACTTCTTGGCCTGCTTCCCCTCCCACACAGGGCTTACCAAGATGCTAAATTCCTCTGGATAGGGATGTCCCTTGTCATGGGCTGCACAGCTCACATCCAAATGCCTCCTATTCTTGTTACCTCATAGTAGATGGCATTTTATTTTCTGACATTTGGGCACTGCTGCCCAGCCAGTCCCTTTGCCTGAAGCACCCTCTGACATTCATAGAATCATAGAATCATAGAATCATAGAATCATAGAATCTTAGGGGCTGGAAGGGACCTCGAGAGATCATCTAGTCCAACCCCCCTGCCAGAGCAGGGTCACCTAGAGTACATCACACAGGAACTCATCCAGGTGGGGTTTGAATGTCTCCAGTGAGGGAGACTCCACAACCTCCCTGGGCAGTCTGTTCCAGTGCTCTGTCACACCTCTGCTCTCCAGCTGTGCCCAATCTCAGGGCACAGAGAGGCAGGGACAGGCACAGTCTGGGCAGGACACATGTACCCAGGGTGTGTATCTGTTGTGGGGCCCCTTCTGGTAGCACTGAAAATTGGCATTCCTCATGGTACCCACATTTCCATGCCAAACTAAACTTTCTTGTCCTTTCCAGAGATATTTATAGATGGGAATCTTGACAAGAATGAGTTTCTGTTTTGGAAGGAATAGTTTTATTTATTCCTAACTCTGATTTGCCAGTGTGTGTGCTCAAAGGTGCAAACAAGTGATAAACACATCACCTAAACAATGTGGTAAGTGAATCCCTGGGGGAAATGATGAGGAAGGATGAGAGAGTCTTTAAACTGGAGGTTAAAAATCTTGACAGAAACAGACAGGCCTGGGATGGTGCTTGGGGCCAAGAAGCTGCCAGCTGAGCTGTTCTGGGATGTGCTGGGAGCAAATGGGGAAACCTTGTGCCACCCTCTGGCTGCTCCTGCCTCCCTGGAGCAGCATGTGCTGCATTCCAGTGTTTTCCAGAAAGGAATTTGGGTTTGTTTGGTTGGTTGGTTTTCCAGAGGAAATTGTTGCCTAAGAGGATTATAGAAAGTTGTTCTCAATTAGACTCACTAATGTCTCTGAAAGGCAAACACAGCTGAGCTGTTGTTGGGTGATGGGGAACCAGCCATCCCAGCTTGGGAAGAGCAGCATCTCTCAACAGACCTCCTGTTGACTCCCATTGCCTTAATGACAAAAAGGACAACCAGCAGATGTGATGGGAATGACCACATGTGCATTCCTGGCAGTAGCAAACTCTGGGAACACAAGATGGCAGGCATGTCCCACAACCCCTCCCCACCTGCCTCCATATCCTGGGTGACCAACCCCTCTGACTTCCCTTTCTCCAGATCCTGAACACATTCATGCACTTCTACCTCCTGCTGCCCCCAGGCCCCCATCTTGCACACTGGGATTGGAATATGCTCCTAAGTCTCTGCCTCCAAGAGGCAGTTCCATGGCATTATGAAAAGCAGTGGTAAGATCTGCTGAAGAGCAGTGCTGGACTGTTGGAACCAGCTGAAACCAACTGACCAGCACCCAAAGCTCTGCTGGATTCTCTGCTTGCTGTGGAAGGCAAGCACTGCCTTCAGCAAGCAGGGAACAGCATCACCACCATCAGGGCCCAGTGGTGGACAGTTCCCATCCCTCCTTGGCTGCAGACCAAATGACCAAGGGAAAAAAATAATCTCTACTACAGCTTGGGAGAGAAGGAAGAGATTTGATTTTTTTGCCTGTTTGTGAAAGTGTCTACATCTCAACATGGGCTGGGACTGAGAGGAATTCAAGGGGTTTGTTGCTCCCCAGGACAAAAGAACACCAACAGCTTCCAAGTGTCTGGGCTGCAGATGGTTTATGGAATAACTAACTAAAGAATAATGCAACACAAACAGTGCAGAAAAGAAAGAGATGTGTAGAACAATGATTAGAAGCCCAACAGAAGGAAAGGAGGCTTCAAGAACCCATGTTTTACCTCTCAGGATCAAACACACTCTAATGGTGACGAGAACTTCTCCTCACGAGGTGCAATGCAGGGCTGCACCCCCAAAGTGGAGCTGCACCCCCAAAGTGGAGCTGCAGCATGGATACAAGACTGCTCTGGGGGAAGCTTGCCCAAAGCAGGACACTCCTCATAGCCCTCAGGAGTTAATGAGAAGCACAAGTATGGCAAACAAGGTTTTCTCACCTGAGTGTTGGGTCCAGTGCTGGGCACCTCAATTCAAGAGAGATCTTGAAGTGCTGGAGCAAGGACAGAGGAGGGCAAGGAAGCTGGGGAAGGGCCTGGAGAATAAAACTGATGAAGAAGGCTTGAAGGAGCTGGGAATGTTTAGTTGGAGGAAGAAGAGGCTGAGGGGAGACCTCATCAGTCTCTACAACTGCCTGAAGGGTCATTGTAGAGAGGTTGGTGCTGGTCTCTTCTCACAGGTCATCAGTGACAGAACAAGAGGGAAGGGCTTCAAGCTGCACCAGGGCAGGGTTAGGCTGGACATTAGGAAACATTTTTTCACAGCAAGAGTGGTTAGAGACTGGAACAGGCTGCCCAGGGAGGTGGTGGAGTCACCATCCCTGGGTGTGTTGAAGGGTCATTTGGATGTGGTGTTGGTGGATGTGGTTTAGGGGAGAACTTTGTGAGCAGGGATGATGGTTGGACTGGGTGATCCCAAGGGGCTTTTCCAACCTGAATCATTCTATGATTCTAAGTCCCCCCTCCTTTGTCTCTGGGGAAAGGGTTGGACATCTCAGGCAACAGAGACAGGAAGGATGTAGTGGAAGCAACTCTCTGGAGAAAACCAGCCCTGGAAGAGGGAGGCCAAGATGCCAGCTTCCCAAGCAGGCTAAGACACAGTGACAGCTCTGGAATGCATTTCTTATTATGATCCTAATCATTGCTTTTATTGGTCTATATTTTTGTAGCTATTTCTAATATCACAAATATTTGTGTTTCCCTGAGTTTTCCTCACTCCACGTCACATTCCCAGCTGCCATCTGCTCCCAGTGCCACCTCCCAGAGGTCACTCAGCTGAGTGGGGAACCACAAAGATCAGCCCTTCAACACCTAGGAGGACCTATGCCAGACATGTAATGGGGAGTCCTGTGAGGTAGGAGCCCCTCCTGCAGAGGCCCATCTGGACATTATCCCCTTTATGCCAGCACACCCTGGCAGCAGGGAGGGCTGGGGCAAGGGTAGGTCCTGACCCTGTCCTTCAAATGGAGCTGGGCTCCAGGCTCTTGGCTGCCAGCCTGCTCCTGCACTGAGATGGGCCAGCCTCTTGTGGAGAATTAAAGGTCCATGGGACCCTCCTTCTTACCAGGCCAGTGAGACAATTTCAGGACAGAGGTAACTGAAGTCCCATGGAGGTGATCTGACCCCAGAACTGGATCTCAGCTGTGTCCCTGGTAAACACCCAACCACCACATCCTGGCACTGTTCTGCTACAGACTCTTCCCTGGAGTTTCCCTGATGGGCTGCCCAGCCAGCTCTGTCAGGAGGTGCAGCCCATCAGGGTGGAGGCATTAGGAGCTGGGACTCTCCTGTCCGAGCTCCCCTGCAGCAGCTGAGGGCAGAAAATCTGCCCAGGGTCCTTCCAGCCAGGGGAACAGGCCTTGG
Source organism: Chaetura pelagica (assembly GCF_000747805.2). Lineage (NCBI taxonomy): Eukaryota > Metazoa > Chordata > Aves > Apodiformes > Apodidae > Chaetura > Chaetura pelagica. The sequence goes on from NW_009952430.1 coordinate 89,291, forward strand.
CACAGAGCTCAGGCAGAGCTGGTGAGGAGCAGATCCCCGGGGCAGCACCTGGGCTGGGAACCCTTTGAGCACAAGGTGAGAGTGGCCTGGGGACAGCAGGGGGACCTGTGCTGTGTGCTGCCCTGCACACCCCCTGTCCCAGCTTCCAGGGCACCCAGCTGTGCTGCTGCCACTCCTGCTCCTGGGGATGTTCCTCAGCTCCTCCAGGAGCTGCAGCCAACAGTGCTTCCCGTGCGTGGGGGTTTGTGGCCCTGGCAGTGCTGAGGACCAGCCCTGGTCTGTGTGAGCCTGTAGGACTGGGGGGTCACCCATGGCAGGTCCCTCTGCCAGCCCCAAATCACAGCTGCCCCAGGTTTGAGTGCCTGCTGGTCCCAGGCCAGCAGGAGGGAGCTGGGGTCAGCATGGCTGGTGGAGAGGTGAGGGAATGAACAGCTAACAAGTGGTTGTCTGTAAAGTTGACTTGCCAGGAAAGGCAGGTTCTTCCTGAGCTGCCCAGGGGCTGGAGAACAGCGGTGGGGCTGGGGGTGCAGGGACCCTGCACGTCTGCACCTGCAGGGGGGCTGATGGGTGGGTTTCCCTCAGCCAACAGCCCCTGGCTGCTGGACACTGCTTCATCTGGGCTCCTGAGTGGGAGGCAGGGGAGTCTGAAACCTTTCTTGCAGAAGCAAGAAAATCCTAATCCTAATCCCCAGGCAGCAGGGAGGAGCTGAGCAGCACTGAGCCCTCCCTGAGCACTGAGCTTCCCTGCCCTCCTCACCTGCAGCTGCTGCCCCCAGACCTGCCTGGGCGGCCCAAACCCATCTCGAGGTCAAAGTGTTTCTGAATTAGGAGACACCCCCACCAGTGACAGCCATCCAGCTCTAGGAAGCTCCTGACATGGGTTTCCAGGCCCCAGACACACCACTGGGGCTGCTTTCCCTGCCAGCCAGAGGCAGG
>NW_009952430.1:90286-110927 GCF_000747805.2 Chaetura pelagica
CCAGACCCACCCCTGGCGCTGCTTTCCTCCCCGGCCAGAGGCAGCTGCTGCCACGGGCCCCCCGGCAGCCCCGGATGGGGCAGAGCCCATCCCAGAGAGGTTACACAGCAGTTCCTGGGAATTGTGCAGCTCTTCCTTGGAAAGCCTGTGTGCCTGAGCCTGGCACTGCACTGCACCCTGGCCGTGCTTGGAGAGGAGCTCATGGCAGGGCACAGCAGTGCCCAGGGGTGGGAGAGCTCCCGGCCCTGCCCCACCAGCAGGACCTGCCTGAGGCTGCACAGCAGTGCCAGCCTCCCTGCTTGCCCTGCAAGGACTCAGGGAGCTACACCAGGTGCCAGCTCCTGATTCCAGAAGGTCTCTGAGAGAAGCAGAGGGAGCTTTTTCCAGTGGAGATGAGAGGTGGTGGGCAGAGCAGGGTGCCTGGCTCAAACCTGGTGGTGCAAGTGGCTGCACCTTCCACAGCCTCCCTGCTCAGGGCAGGCAGGGGCAGAGCAGGAGCAGGGGAAGGAAACCAGGCACCTCTCAGCTGCAGGTGCTGCACAGCCTGAGCAGGTGGAAGCCTTGTGCTCCTCCTGCTGCTCACCCCTCTGCCTGGGCTGGCTCGAAGGAGGGCTGACCAGGAGGGTGCTGTGACAGGAGGGGCTATGGCCAGCACCCCATGGCACGGGGCTGCCAGCCACGGCTCTTACTAGCCCAGACAGAAGCCATGACCTTGAATGCTTTCCTACAGCCAGGACTGTCACCTCTGCTTGGCAGCCTGGAGGAAGGAGGTGCAGGGGCAGTGCCAGGGGACTTGGGCACTGTACTTGGTGCAGTGAGAGGAGCTGCCACAGCAGCAGCTGCCCAGGGCAGCGCTCACAGCAAGGACCTGAAGTGACACTTCTCCATCGCAGAGGGGACCAGAAAGCTGACAAACCAAACAGGTCAACATTTGGAGAGTGCCTCATCCTGCTGAGCACAGAGCTGTCCCCCCGTACCCCCTGCAGCCACTCACACAGGGAGGAACAGGAGCTTTGCCAACATGTGAGCTCAGCATGGCCATGACATCCAGCTTGCTGGGATTTCTGGGCATGCTGGGCTTCCTGGGGAGCACGTGCAGGGCAGCTCCCCACTGGGGCAAGTGTTTGCAAGGCAGTTGCATGCAAATTCAATCCCAAGGGGATACTCATCTGATATATTTCTTACCAGAGTGTATTTTTGGGTCTCCTGTTTTAAAAGCCATCCAGTTCGGGAACAGAAACAATGGCAGATGATTTAAACTCTCAGTCACACAATGTGAATGCTAACAAATGGCCAAGTGGAATGACAGTTGTTTAAATGCTTTGCTCGTGCAGGAGGGCACATTGGCAGAGCCCTGGGGAGCAGCTGGATTTCTGGCTGTGGGGTCTCCATGCTCCCCCTTGCCAAGTGCTTGTGTGAGGAGACTTGCTGGGTCTCCCCAGGAAAGGGAGGTTAAAAGCTCCTCAGCATGAGAGCAGCTGTCACTACCCTGCACTGATGTGCAACCAACACATCCTCCTTTCCCCCCCCCTCACATCTCAGCAGGCTCCCCTGCCTCTGAGTGCCTGCTCAGAGGGATTCACTGAGTTTCTGTAGGGGTTGGGCTTGTCTTTCCCCACATTCCTGAGCCCTCTGCACATCTCCTTCTCCCTACCTGGAAGTGAAGCTGGGATTCCCCAGGGCTGTGCCCAGGGAGGAGCCAGAGGGACCAGGTGTGGGACCTGTGTGTGGCAGACAGGCACTGCCTGCCCTAAAAAGATCATTGTGGGACAGAGATTTTCTTGTGGGAAACTTCTGAGAGAACATTTGCTCTTGCCAAGGCACAGGGAGCTACAGTGTGAGCATTTAGCAAACCCTCTCCATCTGCACACACACACTCTGCAGCAAGGCCCCTTCTCAGCACCCAGAGACTCCTAGTCTGGAAAAAAATGGGGCTTTAGTGTGTCCTGGGAGATGAAAGAGTGAACAAAACAAAGAGACCATTCTGGAGAGATGAGACAATATCAGAGGAAGGGCTGATAACCAGAGCCTTGGCTGCAGGTCTCCTCAGCCCCTGTGCCCATGGCAGGTTGTGTCTGACCCCTGCAAACCAGGAACCACCAAGATGAAGTTTTCTGGACCTGAGCCTGCAGGCAGCAAAGTGTCTTTATCCTTCAGTGAATCACCTCGGTTTTAGAGCTTTGAGTGGTCTCTACTTTTCATAGGGAAGGCTGCTCCTCTGTCTCACTCCTGACCTTCAGAATGTATTTCCTCATTTTCAGATTAAATACATAACGATCAGTTTATACCCATTTGTTCTTTTGCCAGCAAAGATATTTAGCTTAAAGAGCCAAGAACAGCTCTTCCTAATCCCTGGTATTTACCCCAGACTTATGTGCAGGGAGCCATGGATGTATCTCTATTGAAGCAGGCAACCAGAACCACAGGCACCTTTCCAGACATGGTCTCTCCAGGGCTCCCTGGCACCAGTTTCTCCCTATCACTGCTGGGAGATGTCCCGAGGCATCCTGGACTTGCATTTGCCTCTTTGATGTTGACACAACATTGGTGGGTCTTATGATGAACTTGTGCACTCCAGGCCTCCCCAGGATCTCCAGCTGCTGAACTCTCAGTCTGGAGTAGAAGCCCATCCGTGCTGGTTTGTGGCAGCCAGTTCCCAGTGCTCCAAGACCAACTAAAACTAAGATCAAATCCCATCCATGTAATGAAATGTGTTATTTCTACAAAGCTCTCTCCTGTCATGGCTGGGACCAGCACCACAGCAGCAACAGTTGTGCTTCCAGTCCCTAATGCTTGGTAAATTGTCCTGTTCATTGCTGCTACTTTATTTCCTGTCTCTTTAATCAGGAGAATGGCAAGTAAGAAGATCCCACCAAAGCCAGTGTCTGTGATGAGGACAAACAGCCCTACTTTCCCACCCTGCCATCCTGACCAGCTCTTCATGAAGTGGGACTCTGCTCCTGGCAGCACCATTTAGTTTGAATGAAAACTAAAAAGCTTTTAAAATCATTCCTAGCTGACAAGGAACTCTCAGGAGATGCATCAGGGACTGCATGGGGCAATGTCTCTAAGGGCATCCAGAGCTCCAGGAAGAAGCAGAGAGGGCCAAATCCTGCTGTGAGGCTGTTACCTGATGCTGTGATGTGCCACTGAACCCCTGCAGTGCAGGTCAGGAAGATTCTCACTGTACATTTTATATAGTGCTGATGCTGTTAGGAAAACCAAGAATTATTTGGTGGAGCACATTTAGTTTCCACTCTCTGCTCTCGCCCAAATTTCCAAAGACTGGATACAAATGAAACCAGGATGTTCCCTAACAATAATACAGAAAACTCAGTGCCTGAGAAGTCAAACCCCCGACCACTGGCTGCTAAATGAGCTGCAGCACACGCTGAGGTTTGGCATAAACCAGGGGTTACACCATGGGAAGTGGCACAGAGCTTGTGGCAGAGCCAGGCAGGGACAGGGAGCTGAGGGCTCCAAAGTCCCTCTGTGGCTCTTGGAGGTGCACAGGCAGGTCATGCAGCCTCAGACTTTGTCAACTGTTTTTCTTCCTTTGGCCTCAGAAGGACTGTACTGTTATATATCTGATTGAGGTAGAGCTGCTTCCAAGGTGTCCCTGAAAGTCCTCAACCCCCCACCTTATTTTTTTTCCCTTCCTTTCTCCCCTGAGTGTTCCTGGGGTGGAGGCTGAGGTGCTGCTGGGGTCTTAAGGTGCTGGGGCTGAGCCTGCCCTGTGGGGGTGAGTGTGAGGGGACATAGTGCAGGGGATGCTGCTGGCAGCGTGAGGTGTTGCCTGGCATTGCCAGAGGGCTCCCAGACAGCTCCCTGAGAGCTGCCATGGGTGCTGGGGCTGGCAGGGTGAAAGGGCGGCAACAGGTGGTGGGTGCCAGCAGCTCCCCAACACCAGCAGCACCAGCAGAGCTCTGCCTTGGTGCCCAGTGAGCCTGCAAGGACCCTCCAGCCTCTGCCAGATGTGACATGTGTGATGAGACCCTGGAAGGCAGCCTGTGACAGGGCTGCAGCCTCTCACTGGCACCACTCTGTGCTGTACCAGGAGGTGCTGGCTGCTCCTGCTTTCAGGTGCCCTCCCCTCACAGCCCAGAGGCTGGGCTGGCTCAGGTAGAAGCTGATTCCAGCCCTGGCACTCCCACCTTCACCTACTGGGTCACAGCTGCCTCAACTTCCCACTCTGAGCCTGATGGTGATTGGGAACTTGTGCTTCATGTTGTCACCAGCAAGCCAGAGCCTGGCTGGGGAGACCAGCTCAGACTGGGGAAGCTGTTCCTGCCAGGGCCAGGCTGGCATCTCCCTCTGGAGCCTGCTCCTGAGGTTCTGTGCTCACTGAGCCATCCTGCTCTGCTTTCACGTGCTGCACTGCCAGCAGGTCTCTGTCCTGGGTCAGCAATGGCAGCCACCAGGCAAAGGCAGGAAACAAGTGAAATGCAGCAGATAAAATCAGAGCGAAGAGTGGAGACCTGTGAAGGAGGCAAGTGAAGGTGAAGTGTGCTCTGGAGCCAGCTGCGTGTGGGGTTTGGATGGGGACCTCTCCCCTCCTGAGAGCACATGCCATTGTGAGTACATGCACAGCCCTTGCTGGGAAGGGCCCTTTTCCAGCTCATTTAATTGCATCAGTGCCAGAACTCGGAGGGGGGTTCAGGAACCTTCCCCCTCACTGCCTCACAACCCAGAGAAAATATTCCTGACTGCTTCAGCATGAAATCCCAAAGATGCCTCCTGTGAATCCTTGGGAGAGTAAACACGAAGGCCCGTGTGGGGCTTGGTGGGAAAAGGCAGGGGCACCATCTCTGCCTTTGTGGTTCCCTTTGCAAATGAAGCACAAAGCACAGACCAGGTGAGCAGCAGAAGTTAAACCACCACTTTTGCCCCTTTGGGGAGCTTGGGAAACTCTGGCAGTTCAATGCTCTGAGAGTACGTGAAGCTAAAGCCAGATGAACAGGAAAAACTGACCCAGAATCTTCAAAGGATTAAGGGAACAGGCATGAGCAGGACACCATGTAAGGCTCTGACAGGGAAGCAGAGCTTTGCAATGAATCACGGCAGGGTCTGCTCTCTCTGTGCCTTCCCCTGCAGGGTGAGGCAGAGTGATAAGCATTCCCTAACCTGCCCTGAGCACTCAGAAATTGTTTCATCACTCCCCTCCCCACACTGCTGAGAAGCAGAACAGAGACACAAGAGCTGAGAAACGAAGCTCACATCCTTCTCTTGGCCTGTGGCATCTTCCCTTCAACCAGGAAAGTGGAGCCCTCCCTGCCCGCTGCGAGGGCATCTCCCTTGGGGCAGCATTTCCAGCCTCTTGTCCCTGATCAACGAGCAGGGAGAGATGACAGTGAGATGCCAAGCTTGAGATCCCATTTCCTACAGGGTTGGAAGGTTTACGTGGTACTGGAAGAACCACACCTACATGAAAAGGGGTTTAAAAGCAGTCAGAGAATTGAATGCAGAGGAGATCTTGTCAACCAGCACGTTCCATTAGCACTGTCAGGAACACTAAGAATATAGACATTGCATGGTTTGAAAGTGTTTCCAAGAGTTCTGTGTATTATTATGCTATCTCTGATCTAAACCCCTGTTAGGGATTTCATGCTCTTAGTCTGTGTTTGAGATTCAGCACATTAATCAGTGAGATCTCTCTGAGATGTGTCAACAAATTCAACCCGCTGTTCCGAGTTAGTTGCTGGGAGAGAAGGAGCATCGTGTTTAGGAGCAGCTCGAACCTGCAGGGGAGCAGGACTGGGCAGAGGAAGGCACTGTCCTGGAGCTCCTTCTCCAGGGGGATCACAAAGAAATAGGCTGGGGGGACAATATTTTCTGTCCACCCTGGCTGCTCCTCTCTTCATGTTGCTTCCCTTGAGAGGTGAACACGGAGTTTCAGAAAAGAGAAATATTAAGTATGTTAAGAACTTGTATAAATGGAGCATTTGAATGTTGGTAGGAACACAGGGAGGTGGGATGCTCCAAAATTCCTCCAGCCTGAATGACAGCAATGAGGAGACCTAGTGGGGACTGCACCCAGATCTGAGAGTCCTGCAAGAGGGGCCAGTGACATCCCTGTCAGCTTCATGCCCTGGAAGGAGGTGGGCATACACCAAAGGGATGGTGGCACTTGGGAGGAGGGAGTGATGGATTTCTGTACCCCAGTGTTTCCAGTCCCAAAGTGAATGGGCTACAGCTATGGAGCCAGCAGAAAGAAGGACATGAAAAAAGGTTATGAACTGATTGTTCATCCATAGGTTGTGCTTCGTGCAGCATGGACAGCTTGGCAAACATTGGTGTTGATGAACTTAGGTTTATACTAAGGTTTATACTTCAAGCTCTGGAGAGATGGTACTTCCATCAGTCCCAGGAACACAGAGCACTCTGTGGCCTATCTGTGTGAATCACAGAATCACCAAGGCTGGAAAAGACCTTTGAGGTCATCGAGTCCAGCCTATGACCTAACACCACCACATCAGCTAGATAATTTACCCTTGGTGCTTCACCATAGACCTATAACAGCAGACCCTCACCCTAGACCCTCACCCTAGACCCTTAACCCCAGACCATTTAATCTAGACACTTATGCCAAGACCCTAAACCTTGACCCTTAACACAAGAGTCCTAACCCTGGACAGAATCATCCCAGAAGACCATCAAGTCCAACCACAAACTAAATGCCCCCACCATAACCTAATCTACCCAATCAGTGCTTACCTCATGCTGCTAAGCACTTCATCTGTATTTCTCTTAAATACTTCCAGGGACAGTGACTCCACCACCTCCCTGGGCAGAACATTAAGGAAGCCCAGTATACTAAGGAAGCAATACTGGGATGGCACTTGGGAGCAGGCCTGTGCTGGTGTGGGGTGCTGGGAGCAGGAACATGCCCCATCAGCAGCTCTGGGAGTGCCAGGGTGGTCCCTAACTACAAGGACAGCATCCGTGCAAGAGCATGAATATTTGCACAAATGCAAATGTGTAAATTGTGTAAATGTGCAAGGGGAACATCACAGGCTGGCAGTGGTTAGTGAATGATTGTGTAAATGTGCAAGGGGAACATCACAGGCTTCCACGTGCCACACCCTGAGATGTTATTTCCTTTCTAATGCAACCCATGCCTGGGAATCAGTTGGGGTGGTGCAGTACCCTGATGTACACTAGGAGTCTAGTCCAGAAGGCTAATTATTCTCCCTGTTGACCAACATTAGTGAGATAATAGAAGGATGAAAATTAATTGCAGAGCTCGTGTTTATAAAAGTAAATAGAATCAAGCAAATTGTTTGCTGCCAAAATCTGATCTAGTAAGACTGAAAGGGAAAATAAAGGGAATGTCACTTTGTAACAGGCATTTCCCTGGCAAAGATAACCCTGGACACAAACTGATCAAACCCACATTGTCCTAACAAGGTACCACTGCATGAATTAGTTGTGTTTGTAAAGGGTGGGAGAAGACTCAGCCAGCAGAGCTGAGTGAAGCACCCCAGGAGCAGAGTTGTCACACAGGACCCTGAAAGAGTCTCAGAGCCCTGGTCTGTCACTGCCTGGCAGCACTGGCCAAGCTCCACAGCAGCACTTTGGCTCAGGGACACCTGCCACACACCTGTAACCTGTATTAACCACCTCTCCCTAAGCAACCTTGGTGATGACAACATCAGCTCTCCACATCTGTACCTTCAAAGTGTTGGTGCAGACCAGCCTGTGTGCCCTCCACTCATCAATAGGTTTTAATTTCTTACACATTTGTACAGTCAGAACCTCAGTGAGCAACACTGTTTTGGGGGAAAAGATATCCTTGTAGTTGGCTTGATCCTCTGCTTTTGTTACATCCTTCTCAAAGCTTTTGGACAAGTTTTTATGCTTCACCTTTTTGGACAAGTTTTTATGGTTCAGCTCATCATGGCTGGCAGTGCTGGGGCTCTCTTGCTCTTGCTGTTATGGTGACTGTTGCACCAGGATCCCATGTGAGCAAGGATTCTCTCCTCCTGGGTCTGTGCAGCCTCCAGTGCCACTGAGCTCTGGCCACTGGGTGCTCAGTGGGTTGGTCATGGTTTGAAAAGTATTGGTGACCAAGCCCTGTGCCACAGCAGAAGTGTTGCCATCCCCACTGAGCCCACCCCCAACACACAGACCCCTTGGCACAAACATCAAGCTCTCATCCTGCTGGAGAAACAAAGAATCATAGGATGGTTTGAGTTGGAAGGGACCCTGAAGATCATCTAGTTCCAACTTCCCAGCATGGGCTACTGCAGCTCAACAGCAGCTTGATGCTGCCACTTCAGGTTTCTTTGTACCTTGGCTGCTCTCATGGGGGTCTGAGCAGTGGAATACTTGGACAAAAGACCATGGAAATTCCTGCCTGTCTTATAACTCAGGCTAAGTGGAGGTGTTTACCCTTAGCAAGGCTCTGCTGCTTTACTCAGGCTCAATGTCTCCAAGAAGAAGATCAGCCTCTTTCAGTTCAAAGCTCCTGCCAGGTCATGGCTTCAGGACAGCAATCCCCTGGGGCAGCAGGACCCCATGTGCACCAGCAGGCAGCACAAGGGAGCTCTAACTCAAATGAACAAGACGTCTTGCAGGTGAGGACTGGGACCATGAACGCATCTGGAGGGTCCAAAACCAACTGAATTACCTTGAGGTGAACTATCTATACCAGTCATTTCACCCTACTGTGCATCTCAAGAGTGGCACAACTGCTCCTGACATCAGCCCTGGGGGAGCACAGCAGCTGCTGGCCTGGAGGTGGCTGCAGCCTGGGACAGCCCAGAGGGGCAGTGAGATCCCGTCCCCCTTTGCAAATTAAAGCTCTTGGATGGCAGCTTCTACTTTGCAGATGCTCCAGGGAGCAAGAACCTCTCAAAGGGTCTGATCCATCACCAGTGTCCCACTGCAACATGGCCAGGAAACAACACCTATGCAAGTCCTGAGAGACGATACCAGTGTTTCCTTCTGCCCCTGAGAGGTGGTGTTGACCTTGTAACAGTAAAAGTCTGTCTGGAAATGGCAGAGAGGCAGAGATGGGAACCTGTCCATGGAGAAAAGCACGGGTCAGGGTGCTCTGCCTCCCTCCCCTTTTACACAGAGCAGCTGTCACCATCCTGCCTTGCCATGGCCTTACTTTGTTCTCTTATCATTGTCACAGGAAAGCCCCACTGTGCCCTCCCACAGAGTCAGCAGCCATAGTCACCTACCTGGCAAGGGTCTCTGGAGAGGAGGAGCAGGGTGACCATCCCACTGGAGACACCCTGGGCTGGTGTGCAGGGCAGGAGCAGCTGCTGGCCTGGCTGAGCTCGGCTCAGATCCTGCCTCTGGGATGGTTCAGGAGCAAACTGTGCTGATCTCAGCTCCAGGGAAAGACTTTTTGGCTTTTGAAAACATGAAAGGCAGCTTGAGAGTGTCCAAAGTGCCCAGCTCCACCTCGCTGGGGAGAAGTGAGAAGAGGAGGATATCCGAAATAATGAGGTTTCTGAATATTTATTCAAAACATCACAACAGATAAACTCCAATCACATGTTGCATTCAAATATTGGAATATTTATTCCAAATATGGTCCTGTTGCAATTGTATGATAAACATGAAAGTGAGAGTGCAGTTATTTATGTCCTGCCTTCAGCTTCTCAATAGCATGTTTAAGTTTAGGGTATTTATGCTCTTTCATCCAGCTGTCTGACTTTATCAAGTCCTGTGCAACTTGGGAGAGGCAACCGTGCCCGTGGCAGAGCAGACCTTGATAGGATGGGCTTCCCTCGTGGAAAGCATATTATGTCCCTCCTGCTTCTCTCCTGGCCCCTGCAGAGCAGCACTGGCAGAAAGCTGGGTTACATAGTGCCCTGGCAAGGAAGGGAAGCCTTTCTCCCTGGCTGGGGCTGAAGGAGCTTCCAGTATAATTGAAATGAAACAATAACTCAATGGTAGCGAGGGAGGGTTATTTGGGGTGCTCCAAGAAGGCACATGCTGTGCCCAGGAGCAATGGAAAATTAGGCAAAGGGAAGTTTTGACTGAACAGCCAAAAAAAGCTCTTGGCAGGACCTCCTGTACTGTGTGGAGCCACCTCTGGCATAGCAGGGTGGGTGCCCTCCTCAGCTGCCCATCTGGAATTGGATCCACGCTCACTGGTGTGATATGATGTTTACCTTCATGCTCTGCTGTGCTCTGGCCATGGACTGGAGCTGTCAGGGGTCCCAAGGAGGGATGGGGCTGGAGCTGTACCCAGCAGGGATGTTCTCCTGGGCCCTGGCAGGCTCCAGTGCTCAGCCTCAGAGATGGGGCCAAGGAGTCTGCATCTACCTGGCAGAAGAAGCTTGAGGGCATCTGGGTGGGGTGATGGGGACTTCACAAGCCACTGTCACCTGAGGTGAATGCAAAGGAAAACACACCCTCTGTGTGCTCCATCCTGGCTCTGGGGGAAGGACCTCAGAAACCCACTGCTGACTCTGGTCTGAACTGTGAGCTCCCACATCATGATTCTGGGGTCAGTCAGAGACCTGGGGGCTCTTTGCAAGGAAGAGTTTCTTAAGGGAAACTTGGTGAAGGACCAAGGGGCAAAGCCATGGACTCATGAAGACAAGAGATGTTTCTTCTGACTTGTCAGACCGTGAGAACAATAATATCCCAGCAGCAAAATGTTCCAGGGATAATCCAACTTCTATCAACACCAACATGCACCACCAGGCCTAGCAGCTGGATGACCTGTCTCTCCAGAGGATGGGAAGCAAAGCCCCTGAGTGCCACAAGTAATGGTAGACAAATTCCACCCTGAGCAACCTTGTGCACAGCTGTGCACATACACCCAGTGCTGCCCTGAGCATGGCTGCTTTAAACCACCTCCCAGATCTCCTGGTGTCACTGTCTCTCAAGCTCAAATTACATATTGTTACATCAGTTCTTCCAAATGCTCATCAGCTTATGATCTACAGGGAAGTCCTGGGAAGCCCCTTGAACCTGCCCACAGCAGAAGGTGCAGTCTGTGCCTGTTCCTCACACAAGCTGTTCTGGATGCTTTGCAGAGAACATAAAACTTCCAGAGGAAAATCAGACACACAGGACAAGTGCTTACTCTGCACTTGAAAAGCAGTGTTGGGTAATGCCTCAAAGTCTTAAATCTACCCTCTGGAGCTTTGTCACAGGAGATTTCTTATCCACATAAACATGCAACGTGCTCAGAGTCCATGCAGTTTCTGCATTGACAGCAACCAGGTTCTCCTCCATCTTTAATGTGTTATTTTCTAAACTCATTCAACTTGGTTTTGCCCTTGAATGATGACAACAAGAAATGAAGTGGGAACCTTGCCATGCTCTGATGTTTCTCTCCTGTCTCTCAGGGTTTATATCTCTGTACCATATCATGGCAACCATGTACCTGCTTCTCAGGTATGATGCTTTCTGGCTCTCCATCTTTCCTGCTCTTGTTTGCACCTTATCTGTTTTCATGGCATCCTCCTCTGAGGAGAGGGGATTGACCCATCCCAGCTGAATTCATGGCAGCCTTTTACAAACACCAATTGGAGGAAAAGGTTCTACCCTCAGTGGCACTAAAACTAAGTTCATTTTTCATTGCTTTTGACTACACTTTTACACTGACCTCCTGCTGGGGCTCATAATTCCTTTGAATGCAAAACTTTGCACTACCAGCTCAAAACTTTCCTTGTCAGGCTGACCTCAGCTTCTCTGGGCTCCTTCCAGTCTTTACTGCAGTCGCATAATTTTCCAACACCTGCAACACTTTCACTGCTTGAAGTCATTAGTGTATTATCTAATATTAATCTCATGAAAGCTGATTCTCTCACATAGACATCCATTTGCTCTACTTTGTCATGCAGTGGAGATGGGCTGAGGCAAGACAACCAGGCCTCCAGGACCTGAAAATACAAGTCCAGTCTGGAACCCAGAAAATAACACAGATTTGTAGAAACACTTTTCTGGATGGGCAGAGCAAAAGGTCTTCTGGACTGCACCGTTTCAGTGGACCCTTCCAAGATCTAGCTGGACAAGATCCTGAACCATCATGTCTACACTATGTGTTACCAAGAAAGATTGGACCAGCTGATCCTTTAGATTCCTTCCAACCTGGTATGACATGATTTCAAGATGGACACACGAGGGCAATCCCAGTCGCAGTGGTTTCTTCGAGCACAGTTTTGTCCTCTGCACAGGTTTGTCCTCAGGCCTGCTCTAGCCTGATTGTGCAGGTTTCAGAGCTGTGCCTGTAGTCCTGTGGCTTTTCTGCATTCACCAAACAGAACCTCCTGGCCTGGCAGCAACAGGCTCCTTGCACACCCACCCGTGGATGTGCTGCCCTGTCGTGCTCTGGCCAAGGCGTCTCATAAGTCACGGCGCGAGGGGAGGATTGAGCAGGCGTCTCTCAGGCTGGGATTTAAACCAAACATCACAAAGTCCTGCACGTCTGTTGTTACTGATGGTGGCATCTCATCTGGAAGGAGCCCAGCATGTTTCTTACAGCCTGGAGAGCTGTGGTGCCAGCTAGAGAAGACATGGCTGTGTTTGTGTGCTGAGGCCATTGGGCATGGCATCTGCTCCTCCATCCTCTCTTCCTCCAGCTGGGCTGATCCTTGGGGTTGCTCCTTGCCAAGGTTCCCTCCAGCCCTGTGCTGGGAAAGAGCACTGGACAGCCCTCTCTGGCTGAGCTAACTTCAAGGCTGGAGGCAGGGAGATAAAACCAGTTCCCCCACTGTGCTGTACTCAGCAGAACTAATTGAGGAGCCTATTAAGAAACAATACACAGCAATATCCACATTACAGAGTCCTTTGTGCAGGCCAGAACCACACTCAAAACCATCTTCCAGTTCTTTTACCACACGTTTCATTTCCAATCTAGGGAAAATGAGCAGTAGGGGAAGCTAAGAACTTGCTGATTGCCTCAGATTACTCAGTGAAGCCTCTCATTAGCTGCCCTCCATCTCTGTGACCTCAAGGCAGTGCTCACATGGAGGGGAAGCAGAGGGAATGCTGCACTTAGGGAGGCTACCTGACCTGTTTATCCACTAGAACATCATCATTTTTCTGCTAAAAGGTATTGCTCAGGCAGGCTTTTACACTCCAGCTCCAGCAGAGGATCCCAAACCCTTTGAGCACCCTTTATCTACAGAAGCATTTCCATTGCCTGAACCCTATTGTTTTAAAGAAAATAGCTGACTAAGTACTCAAACAACTTGGAGATGACAACATAGAGATGACATTCAGAACCTGCCTAGACATGTTCCTGTGTGATGTGCTCTGGGTGACCCTGCTCTGGCAGGGGGGTTGGACTGGATGATCTTTCCAGGTCCCTTCCAACCCCTAAGATTCTGTGATGGCTTTTGGCTTTGGAATATAAGAATTTAGGCTTGAAATATGATAAAGGTGAAACTGATACTGGGAGCAACAGCTGGAAGATGGGTCAGAGCTGTGGTGGTGCCCAGTCAAGTGGTGCCCACTACTTGTGGGCTGGAGTTGCCAAGGGATTCCTGAGGTTGAATGGGACAAATGAAGGTGAGAGATGGCCAAGGTCACCCCCTGTGCTGCGAGATGTTTTGATATGGCTGTCAGGAGGGCAGGCTGCTGCCCCAGTGCTGGCCTCTCTGCTGCCTGGGGAATGAGACACCAGCTCCAGAGCCATGCACCCAAAATACCTCCTCAGAATATCTGGCTACTTCACATGGAAACAGAAAGGGAGCAGGAAGATGGTTTTACTCGGGCAAACTACCAGGAGATGGAGTACATGCAGTCATGTAATCTGTCTGTGCAGAAGGAAAAGTCAGGTTTAGAGATAACAAAGAGTTATGCACATGGTTACAAATAATGAATGGGCTTCACCTAGGAAGAAGAGCAGGCTGAGAATGAAATAAGAGTTTGCAACCATATGACACAGAAAGGGGAAATGTGGTTTTAGAATCAGCCCTGACTCTGTTAGAAAGGCTCATCCAGAGTCCAGCAGAATGATCCCTGCATCCCAGAGGGGCTCATCTCAGCCCACTCACCCCTGTGTGCCACAACAGGGCAGGGCAAGGCAGAATGAAGCAACCCTCTTCCCCCACTGGTGGCCTGTTTTGAACCTTGGAGAATCCTCCCTAGAGGAGCTGGGGAGGTGGTTCTGAGCTGCCACTTCCACGGCCTTGGCTCTGCAGTGCTGGCAACATCATCAAGCAGGGTGTGGGCTCAGGGTGCAGCTGGACCATGGGGCTAGAAGCTGGGGGTGTGCAGGTGGAAAGCACTTCATCAGAAAGGAGTGAACATCCCATCATCCCAGAGCACCTTCTCTGGAAGAGAACACCAGGATGTGACATCAGACACCGAATCAGTGATAAAAGAAATTGCAGGTACTGGTGGGTAGCAGATTGAGAAGGTACCTCCAACAGGAGCCCAGAGACCAGCCTAGACTGAGATGGGAAGCCAGAAACTAACTGAGGTGAATCCCAACCTGAACTCCAGCAGCAGCATAAGTGAATGGCTGCCTGCAGGCCAGGAAGGGATGTGGCCTTTCTCATTTTATTTGCAAGTCTGGAGCAAGGAGACAAATATTTACTGGGATGTTTATTTGAGAACAAGTCGGTGGGAAGAAGAGCACGGCCGATAGCAGAGGAATGCTCACTCGTGTCACAGCCTTTAGAAACAGTGCTTATGATTAATTCATCTTCCTATGACCAGCACTATCCACAGAGTGTTTGTTATTTATTTATTCATTTATTACCGTTTTCTGGGTCCATCAGAGTGATTTATAACATGTAATGAACCAAAGATCATTAGTGCGTGACTGAAGAACTGGTACAAGCTTATCTGCAGGACATTGCTCGGCAAAGCACCAACTTCTCTTCTGAATTTATTTTCCCCCATCAATGCATCATCTAAGATGTGATGTTTTCTTGAGCCTGGCCATGCTGAAGATGTTATTTCCCTTTGGGAGGCCCTGGTTGTTCAAATGTTCAGCAGTTGACAGCTGCCTGGAACACACTACAAAAGGACTAAAGCCAACAACATTTCTATCTTTTCATCTTTCTAGCCTTAGACTGAATCAGGCACTGGCTGCTACTTGTTGCTGCTCTTCATGACATAGCTGGTGTTGCTGTGACCTTTTCTCTGTTATGGTCTTATCTAATGTTTGCAGGACTTTGGATAATTGAGGGGTTTATATGTAACCATGTTTCTGGGTCATTTTCTCTCTCTTTCTGGAGGAATTTTTATTGGTGAAAGGGGCTGCAGAAATGACAGCGCAGCGTTAAAGCCTCTGGGCAGACACAAAGCACCCATGGGAAGGAGCAGCTCAGCTCCTCCATGCTGCTCCAGGCAGGCTGCCTTAGCCCTGGGCAGGGAGGACAATCAGAATAACCACCCCAGCCCAGTGTGAGATGTCCTAAGACCCACGAGGCAGAAGCTGTGACAGCAGGTGAAATCAGAGCAACATTTCTTGCTCCAGAGTTGCTCTCAGCCAGCAGAGGTTGGGCCAACTCAGCAAAAAAAAAGAGTGTGTTTTTCTGTCTAAGTTATGATTTCTAGCAAAATCCTACCCTATCAAGGCTGCACAAAGGCACTCAGGATCACCTTTTCTAGCAGTATTTTATCTCACCCACATGGCTCATGGTAGGGCATCTTGCTGTCACACCCCCTTTGCCTATTCACCTTATCACTCAAAAGTCCACTGTGACATGTACCTCTGAATCTTCATGCCCAGATCCCTCAATCTGATATTGTTCTATGGTTTTCCAACACTTTTGGTGTTTTCTCCTGCTTTGCTTAGTGTGTGCACAGCCTGGGAGAAGGCCCCTGCTGTGGCTGCTTGCCCATGCAGATCACAGTGATGCTGGTGGAAATGGGTGAAAATCCACCCTTCCAGGCATGGGTTTTCCACTGGTGGCTTTGGTGCCAGGTTCAAATCCATTGGAGTCTTTAGGAAGAGTGAGTGTGTAACATCCCTTTCAGAGGCTGCAATCCCAGCACCCAGGTGAACATGTGTCTCCTGTTTTGAGATAAATCAAACAGAATCCATCTCCCTGAGGTAGAGCACATGCTCTGCACAAGACCTCTGAGATCTCCCTGGAGCCTTCTCTTCTCCAGGCTCAACACCCCAACTCTCCCAGCCTGTGTCCAGAGCAGAGCTGCTCCAGCCCTTGGATCATCTCCTTGGTCTCCTCTGGACTCACTGCAACAGCTCCATGTCCTTCTTATGTTGGGGACCCTTGAGCTGGACCCAGCCCTGCAGGTGTGGGTCTCATGGCCAGCTGAAGGGGAACATAAAGACAACTGCTCTGGGTGACTACAGCCCATCTAGCCAACAATCCAGTCTCTAGCAGTGATCAACAGCAGGGACTATCAGGAGAACTCTTAGCCTATCTCATATGCTATTGTGCAATAGTTGTTTCTGATCTACCAGGCAAGGTTGCTCTGTTTGATGTTAGCTGAAATAGTAAGCAGATGAACAGCCCCTCTTTGGGCTCAGCCCTGTGAGCTGCATCCAGCTTCTGGGTTCGGTGGCAGGGCTGTACACCTGGCCCTGGCATCACTGAGGTTCCTGAACTGGGGGCACCTGATGGGGGGCAGGAGGAGGATTGCTGGGAATCATCAGGCAGCAAAACATGAATGGGAAGCCTCCTGCACCCAGCAGCCTGGCAGGTAGGAGCTCAGGCAGCTCAGTCCTGCCAGCACCACGCTGGGGTGATGAGGGATAGAGATCTCCAGCCTACCCATTTCAGTCAGCTTTACTGGGAGGACTGGGGCTACCTGGGCCGGATACAGTCTGTGCCAGAGGGTGTGGGAAGCTGGTTAGAGGCAGAAAGAATGGAAAATGTTTGCTGCTGTTTCTGTTTAACTTCAGGAACTGTTCCAGCTGAGATAATAACAGAGGAGTTCACTTTGCTGTGTCAAATATGCAGGTACTTTGCAGTATTAAGATTTGATGCCCAGGTCTTATAAAACCAGGCCCTGCTGATTCTGGGAAGAGAAAGTTGCCCATAAACAACGTTTTATTTCTTATTTAATGCAAATTCTTGAGCAAAAGGAGTCAATCAATTTTTCATAAAGTATAAAACAGAGATAAGTGCTTGGGATCATGTGTGAGTCCCTGTCAAACAGAACTGATAAGTCAGTGATGCAGCACAGGGAGAGCTCTGCAAGTATTGGCCAAGTGACCTTTTCATTAGTTTGCCTTAAGCAGTTAATCTCTTTTTTCCAGGATACAGACTATTTTAAGTCCCATTACATCATACATGCATTTTAAATATTAATTTTTCTTGCCTGTCATGCCTAGGAGGATTTGGTGTTTTGTTTTTTTTTACCTTTTTTAACACAGTCCTTCCCATCTCGCTGAGTTTTTCCAGCAGGGTCAGAGTTAAGGAGCTTCCAGGCAGGAACTCAAAGTGCTTGTTTGCAGTGAGTATGTGGTGGCTGAGGGGCAGGATGTGAAGCCCTGTGATTTAGGAAACCCTGCCAGGCCAGAAGCAGGGGTTGGACCTCTCCAAAGGCAGCCCTGTGATGGCAAGGGAACTACAGGGCCAAGGAGGCATTTACTGCCTGTGTGGGGTACCATAAACGGGAGAAAAGCAGCCAGAGCCAAAGTGCCTCAGCAGGGCTTCTCCTGCTTCTACAGAAAAAGACTTGAAAATTATTTAGAGGGAAAAAAATGTGCTTCCAAAGTGTCACTGGCATGTTGTTGTTTCTCACTTGTAAATCATTTCAAGCTCCCTGTGCCACTTAAAAGAAAAAACAACAAGAAGCTACCAGCTGCTACCTGCCAGAGGAGACCAGAGTCTTGAAACAAAGCTGTTCCTGGCCCCATGCTGACCCTTGCAATGGGTATAAAAACTGCCTCAACAACACCTTCAACATACCCCCATCTCCCCTGTATTTGGATTCACTGATAGAGAGATCAGCTTTGCCTGGAGTTCACACTTTATTATTAGCCACAGTTGAAAGAACAATAATAAATCAACCTCATTCTTTCAGAGTGAAGGGTAAAATAGGGATCATGATATTAATAAGCAAAGGGTAAAGCAGCAAAATGTTTTGTTGCTATCCAGCAGTAACTTGCCCTAGAAGCCTGCAGTCAGCAAACCTCATTCTCCAAAACTGGCTGATTTTCCTTTGTGGAGAGGAGTTCCCACCAGGCTGCCCATCCTGGTCACCCAGACCAGGATGTTTTCCAAGTCCTCCTCTCAAACCTGGAGGCACAGGTTTATACATGACAGCCCTTATTTCTGTCTTGGGCACAATTCCTGCTTCTTTTCAACCAGACTTGTGGTGGGAGAGGGCATTATGGACACACCCCACTACTGGTTGGATTTAGTTTGTGTAAGTTAAAAATATGGAAGAGTTTTTGAGAGCAGGCCAGTGAAGTCTGACACAGAACACCCAGGTTTGCCTGGACCAAAGTCCCTTTCTCCAAACTTTCTGGAGGGCTGGGACTAGTGGGACAATAACCTGGCATGGTCCTATTTAAAAAGGATGACCCAGTCATGATGATCCCAACCTGATGAACCCAAAGTGAGGAAGCAGGGTCCTGGGACCACACACGAAACAAGGAGAGGAACAGGCCAGTGTTACATGTGTGATTTGGCTCAACCTCATGCCATGTATTTTGTTTCCTTTGCCACATCAGTGGGACTATTTAGGCCTCTCTTCTCTGGGTCTCAAGTATTTGGGATTGCTCCTGTGAACCTGCTGAGTGGGACATCCTGCAAGCCTACCATGTCAATGACCAGAGTGGATCAGATCTTCTCCAAAGAGGTTCTTCACCTCCCCAGAATTTTCCTCTCCTTCTCCAGGGCTGGAGAAGAGAAGAAGATGGATGGAGAAATAATTCCTGTGTCTATTCACTATTTCAAATCCAGCTCTGGAGTCCTCAACACAAGAGGGACGTGGAACAAGTCCAGAGAAGGGCCACAAAAATGATCAGAAGGCTGGCTGGAACACCTCTCCTATGAAGACAGGCTGAGAGAGCTGGGATTGTACAGGCCGGAGAGGAGAAGGCTCTGGGGAGACCTCATAGAGGCTTTCCAGTAGCTGAAGGGGCTCCAGGAAAGCTGGGGAGAGGCTGTTTATGAGGGGAGGCTGGACTAGCTGACCTTGAAAGGCTCCTTCCAACCCCACACATTCTATGATTCTGTGATACTGACTGAAGAGGTGGGAGCTGGAGACAATTCCTCTGCATCCTCCCCTACAAGAAGAGTGTCAGATGGCTGAAACAGAAGACAGAGAAACAGAAAGGAAGGGGAACCTCTACCCTTGATGAGCTCCTCAGATCTAGCTACCAACTTAGTTCTACCCCAGGAGGCAGGCAAACAGGGCAGGGGGCCAGTTGAGATTGCTGAGCTGGGAAAAGCTTCCCCCAGGATTCACTATTCTGGAAACTTCCCATGGCCTCATCACTCTTGGCCATGGCTGCAACCATGAAAAGCCTGAAGTGGCTTCTTATTAATAACATTGCTTTTTCCTTTATATTCATATTATGCAAACAATTTTACAGCTACCACCACACTTACTCTGATAGTTCACCTCTCCTTTCTGAGTTGTTACATCCCAGGGAGATTTAGTCAAGAAAAACTACATCCTAAACCATTCTTTGGACAGATATTTTATTCTGATTTTCTGTTGCAAACATAATTAAAATATTTCCTTTTCAGCAACAGCTTTGCACCTTTTTCTAGCAGAAGGGATTCCCTTCCCTGGGTTTCAGGAGTGAGCTTCAGCTCACAACCCCAATAAAACAGCACAGGTTTAACAAGGGTAAGAAAAGCACTTCCTGAGCTGGTCTAAGCTGAGTGTCCAGACTTTACCTGCTGGTTGCCACACCATGGGTCTCACCCAGCCTACAAGTGCTTCCAGCAGGATCTCTCCCACAGCGACCTCCCCAACAGCAGGAGGGACTTCAGAAGCCAAAATACTTTCTGAATACCCAGCAAGTCAGCTGAGTGTTATCTCAGGCTAAAGAGCCAAACGCTGTTCGTTGCTACTTGATGAACTGTTAGCAAGCTGAATGTTCTCCATGACTCCTGGAGCAGGTCTCCAGCTCCAGGCTCTGCCCAGCAAGCAGGACCTGCCCCTCACTATCTCCCGGAGCACGGCCCTAGTGCAAAACAGCTACAGTGCACCAGGAACATATGGACACGATCGCCTGCAGACTGTTGTGGCTGCTGCAAACACATGAAATGTAAATTGTGAAAGTGAAATTGCAAGGAGAGCTAATCTCCACATTGTATTAGACAAAATACCAGGAGATAAGCACCAAGTGTGAAGTGTCCGGTGGGAGGAGGCTCCACGTTCCGCCTGACTCAATGGATCCTTAAAATAGCACTTCCCAGTGCAATACTTTAAACAAAGACATCCAAGGGATTATTAACACCATGAGACAGAGACCAGTTTTCTGTATTCCAGCCCAGGCAGGCAGAAAGGGAGCTTTGCATCTCCAAGCTGTGGAGGGAAGCGTGTGAAGGCAGCTCTGCCTGTCCTGAAGGGCTCTGCCTGCTCCCAGGGAAGGCACTTCCAACCCATGCACATGCTGCATGCCCATGGGATCTGCCAGCAGAGCACGGACACCTCACGTTGCTGCTTCCACACCTCTTCTCCAGGAGATGCTGCTCTGGGAAGCCAGGATGAGAGCGGCAGGGCAGCCCCTGGAGAAGCCTCCGCGCCGTGGGGACATCCTTCAGTGGCCGCTCTT
>NW_009952430.1:111004-118746 GCF_000747805.2 Chaetura pelagica
GCTCTTCCAGGACACACAGTTTTTCCAGCTTGGATTCCTGACACCAAGCACACTCCTGGGCTGCAGTCCAAGCCCAGGCAGAGTGAAATCCTACACTGCCCGTGAGATGGCACACACAGAGAGCAACAGGCTGACAGAAACCCCGGCGAGGTGTTCCCAAAGCAAACGTCTCGGCCACAGCGACACCGTCGGAGACTGAGCTCTGGGTTTTTAGGTTGTGTTGTTTGGTTGTGGTGGTGGTGGGTTTTTTTTCTGGAGCCAACCTTTGTTGTTTTCCTATGGGAAATGCTAATGAACTCAATGGCAAAAGGTGGCATTTCCCAAACAGCCAAGTCTCCTCCCCGAGATGCAGCATCCCTGGCATGGGCCTGTCATCGAGTCCTCGCCTTTAATCACTCAACACATGTTTTCAATCTGCATGTTCATGTGGTAATAACTGTGCCCTATTCGTTTTCATTTGTCAGACCAAAATGCCCTTTAGGTTGGAGCATGCTGTAGGACATTGTCCAGGCAAGTTATTCTTAGCAACAAATGAATTTACAAAGAAAAGGCAGGTCTGCAGCTCAGCCTCTGGTTTTATTGCCTGCACTGTTTCCTCCAGCCTCTCCCCAGCCCCTTCCCACCCACTGCCAGCTGCCCATTTTGCTCTTTATTTTACACAAATTGCTACAAAATGACAGTGAGACCTTCAACCCCAGCTCCTTTGGGTCTGGAAATTCCCTGTCTGCCTCTTTCCACTACAGCTGAGGCAAACAAAGTGATGTGTCTCAGCAAGACCCTGACAAACCCAGCAAAACAAGACTCAACGGATGCCAAGGGTGATGTGCAACAGCTCCTCACTTTGCCACTGGTGGAATAAACCTTAGGAATAAATTCTTTCCTGTGAGTGTGGTGAGAGCCTGGCCCAGGTTGCCCAGGGAAGCTGTGGCTGCCCCATCCCTGGCAGTGTTGAAGGGCAGGTTGGATGGGGCTTGGAGCAACCTGGGCTGGTGGGAGGTGTCCCTGCCCATGCAGGGGGTTGGGAGTGGATGATCTTTAAGGTCCCTTCCAACCCAAACCACGATGTGGTTCTGTGTCTACACTGGCTCTGCTCTGTGCCCCTTTTGGCCAGATGTGGGACCTAAAGGCTGATAAAGACCCTGCAGCTTCTCCAGGAATGAAGGCAGCAGGAGCCTGGAGATGAGGTGTCCCTGGTGCACACCTTGGTGAGCAGCACTGTCACCCCAGGCAGGGACAGGCTGTTCCTGCTGCTGCCAAGTGGGGAGCTGCATTTAGTAATGTTTGTTTGTTTAGTACACAACAGAAAACTGCTTCTTGTGAGGGAACTGGAAAGGAAAGATGATTCTGCCTCAGCAGCTTCAATGAGAATGGTATCAGTGCTGACCCCTCCTTCCTGCTGTCCTCAGGAATTTGCATTTCCAAAGTGGAACTCTGTGCTCAGGTTCATGCAGTTATTGCTCTGAGCTCCTCCCTGCCAGATCTTCCAGAAAAATCACTCCATTGCATCTCCTGAGCACAGGATGGTGTTGAAGCTGACACCCCCCAGAGTCTGCCTGATCATTTACTTGTAAGATGGTTGTTTCATAAGGGTTTCTAATTGCCCTGTGCTGATCACAGATATCAACTGTATCTTCCCAAAGGCTAGTTAAGCCTATATATGGTCAGAGGACTATTGGGACAGCATATTTGTTTTGTTTTACTGGGATCAGATAGATAGGGCCCATCACTGACTCCAGTGGGGTGGAAAGTACTGCAGAAGGGTGAAATTTCTGAAATTATGGAGCCTGTGAACTTGGATATGAGGAAATTCTTTATCCTTCTTAAAGAGCAAATGCTGGGAAGAAGGAGGGGAGTGAGAAACAGCAGCAGAAATACCAGGAATAATAAAGAAGCCAAAGAATCATTGCATGGCTCTCCAAGATGAACAAGAGTGAGTGGAAGTTGCCTATTCCAGTACTGGCAGGAAAGTATTTCCTACAATCTTCTTTCTCTCTGTCATTGGATACAGGAGCTTTTGTTCTCAGTCAAGGGAGGATGCACAGAGGGATTTAATATACATTGGCCGTGTCAGCTCAGCTTCACAAGTGCTAAGTGCGATTAATTGTGATAAATTATTATGGTGGAAGTTGCACCAAGAGCTGTTTTCACTTCTGCTGCTGCATCACTGGCATCAGGGGGAGACTGAAGGAGCTGTTGTTTTCACTCACAAAAGCATTTGGGTGAGGGCTGGTGTGCAGACAGCCCCCTGTGCCCCTTCCAGCCAGCCCTCCCCTCTTCCTCCTCACGTCTCAGCTCTTGCCAAAGGCCTCTTCCCAGCTTCCAGGTGCAGGCAGCTGCCTGTCCCTGCTGTCCCAGCACACTGTCCCAGGCAGCTGGCTGTCCCTGCTGCCCCACTGGCCTGTGCACACAGTAGGGTTTGGATCTGCTGCTGACTCCACAAGCTGATCTCAACAAACTGGTAGCTTTGCAGGCAGCAGAAGCACTTTTCAAGGGCACCACCAGGACACTGAAGAGCAGAGTCATCCCTTTCAGGTGCAGCAGGGGTGGGGGAAAGACAGGAGGGTCTGTGTTCCCCCAGGGGTGCAAGAGCAGGGTTGTTGGGGAGCGAAGGCTTTGCAATGAATAGACCTAGTATCAGCCAGAACTCCTGGGTCTGCTCTGGTGACTGGGATCCACCTCACCCATGCACTGCTACACCTGAAGGACCTGCTCTACAGGGCCACAAGTAGAAGACCTCTTGTAGCTGAAGCTGGACAGGTTCCCAATGGCCATGGATGTGCAATGATATGAACAGAAAGGGCAGGCAGGTGAAAGCAGCAGCCATTTCTCTTCAGTGCACACTTGCTCACTTGGAAGGTTTTAATTTGGTGCTTGGAGTATACACCTGAGAACCTACTTCCACCATTTTTTCTTGAGTCCTTCGAAGTGTATTCCAAGGTGGTTTCCAGATATCTACCAAAAATCTTGCTCATTTGACAGAATTATAACTAGTTGGGTTTAGACATCTTCATGCCGATTTACATGGTCAGAAGTACAAATTAGAGAATGAAAGTCTATTCTTATTCTTCAAACTAATTTGCCACAAATCTCCATTGCTGAATGAAAACCTGAATCAGTCCCTCATGGAAACACAATACATGCTGTCAGAATAAATATTTCTCTTTCCCAAAGGGGACTCAGAATGCGTGTAGGCAAACAAATGTCTCTCCGAAGTAAATCCATTAATATACATATTGTCAGAGCATTACATCAAACCACAGATATAAATCTGTCTCTGAACTGTCTCTGACATTAAAAAAATGGAATAAAGGATTTGTTCTCTGTTTGTTAATAAGCGGAATTTTCTTTCAAGGACACATAATCCCACCCTATTTTTTTTCTGAGCCGCAATTATGCGCAATCTTAGAATCGTGATGTTTGACTTCTGCATTCTGATGAAAGCTCCAAAGCAGATTTGCAGAAGAATATGGTAACTTATGGATCCCAAAGCTCCCACAAGTTCAAACACTGCATACCTGTACCTATGAATTGCCCCAGAGCTGCTTTTCAATGTGCCAGGAGAAGCCAAAAGAAAGCAAAGAGGTTCAGACGCTTCTGAGCGTGCATGAATAGCACAAGGAAATTCTTATTTCAAAAATCATCAGTTCAGCCCATTTCCCAGGGAGATTTCAGAATTGTTCTTGGATAACAGCTGACTGCTAACATCTCTCACTACTGAGCTGACATCTTGCTACAAGGCTGCAAGCTGCTGCTTGGAATTGCTATCAAAAGCCATAGTGTTCAACAGGTGATTCAGCCTGAAATAGCAGATGTTCATACTGGCCTGTCCTTTCCTCTGCCTCAGACTGTCATCCAGCACTTCCTAACTCCTGCTCTAAACACACTGTCCCACACTTTACACTGGTGTCTTCTGTGGGACAACTCAAGAAAACAGATGCCCTGCAAATCTTCTGTCCCTGGCTCCTCAGGATGTACCAGATCCAACAGCATCTACATGTCAGTCTTGGTGAGGAACAAAGTCCTGCACATGCTTTGAACCAGAGAGAATCCTTCCTCAGCATCTCTTCTGATGGTCTCCTATTCCATGTCCTGCCAGACCCTGTGATGGCTCAGGCAAGGGTGCAGAGACTCCAAGGTGTTTCTTCTCTTCAGAAGGACATTTTCACGATGTATGAAATTCTGGAAGAGTCCCTCCCCCTTTAGCTTTTAAGGGTTCATTCCCACCTCATCACAAACAGAATCTGGGTCATAGCTTATGCCAAAACAAGGTGTTAGCTTGGAATGGAATGTGCTTGTGGTCCCACCAGTCCACAGCAGGTTCTGAACAGGTACCTAAAGGGTGGAAACTGCACCTTAGCTTCATGTCTTTGTTTGATTGCACAAAAGTGCAGAAGTCCATTGGCAAGACTCAAGGCAAACTTATCCTGAAGAATATCCTGATACTGGTCATTTTGTCCTCAGCCCTGCAGGACCCTCCTGGCAGCTCCTGCATGTTGGTCCAAACCAGCAATTGCCTGGAGAGAGCTCAGAAGCTCTGGAAAAACTCAGAGGAAACCTGTGCAGATGGCTCTGAGAGAAAATAATTTTCTTTCATTGATTCATGCTCCAGGTGAAGCCAAAGCAAGACATTCCTTCGCCATAGGGTCCTCACAGTCACATACCAGCAGACTTTCCCCAGCAATAGTTTGAGATGTATGAAAGGGCATGTTCAGAGCTGCAGCCACCAGTGAAACCAGAGCCTCTGTTCTGTAACAGATCCTCCTCTTGCAACAGCCAGGGGAGAGGAGCAAGAGCTCAGACCACTATGAGTAATTTCACACAGCCAGCAGCAGCCCTGTGCTGTGCAGAAGTGCTTGCACTGAGCAAAGCCCCCAGCAGTAATGATTTCTCTCCAAAGGGGAGTTTGTTTCTAGGCGCGTTTCTGCCCAGTGGCTTTTCCACTGGACAAACTCCTCGCCAGCAGCTCTTGCACGTCCAGCTGCAGCTCCCTGGCTGAAGGGCCTGCTGGAGACTGTCTCCACAGCACTTGCTGCTCTCCTGCCTATAAATAACATTTCAGATGCCCAGGCCACACAGTCACACTGCAGGAAAGGTCAGGCATCATCGTCACCACCCGGAGAGATCACCCTCCACTTCTGCCCCAGGGCTGGTCTTGCTGGCTGGCCTGCTGCCACCACTCCAGACCTTATCAGGGCTGGATCTCACTGGGAATTTTCTGATGAAACAATTTTATTGGGAAATGCTGATTCACAGACATCAAAACGCTTCGTGGAAACGCACCAGTTTTTATTCATTTACAAGGAAACCCAGAAATTATTTGGATGCACTAGTGACTGGTCGGCTGCCAGGGCATCCCATGGCTTTCAGTGCATCTGCTTGCAGGGCAGCTGTGTCCTCTGCACTGCCTCAAACACAGGAGCCTGAGCACTGAGGAGGCCTCTGATGGCCTTGCTGTGATCTAGCTCTTGGCAGCCCTTAAACCTCAGCATGAGATGGGCTGTGGGGGGTTTGGGCTGCATGCACTAAAGACCTGAGTGGCCTCCAGGTGCTTGGGGACTGTGAGCTGCCCCTGCCTTCACTCCTTTGCAAGCAGGGCAAGCTGTCTGGTCTCTTTCCAGAAAGATGGATGATTTTTAAAAATTATTTATTTTTTTTCCCCCCAAAGTTACAATAATCCTAGTATCCTGGCACAGGCTTCCCCCTCTGAGCAAAAGACCTTCAACATTTCAGAGCTTTCCTGGAGCAGGGGTCCTGCTGCACCCCCAGCCTGGCACAACAGCCCTACCTGCAGCCTGCCTCCATGCCTTCTGTTTTGCTCCATGGACCATGAATCCATGGGAGCAGTGAGACACAGGCACAACCATCTGTCTCCCAGCCCCACCACCAGCTTAGCTGGGAATGGCCCATCCATGAGCAACACTCATCTGGAATGACCCCATCACCAGCACCTCAAGCTGGTGGCTCTTGGCAGCCCTTCCCCAGGTGCAGAGGAGCCCTGTGCTCAGGACAACATCCCTGGGGTGTTGCACTGCCATGCAAAACAGAGTCCTACAGCAGAGTTTTGCACCAGTACAGACCATCCCTGGTATGACTTTGTATTTGGTGCAGTTTTGAGGCTGCTCCCACCCACTCTGCACGGTGGAGCTGCTGCTGCCACCCTTGAGGATTTGCTGGATGGTCTGTGCTGGTGGCTCCATGCAGGAGAGCCTCCCTGGGTGCTGCTCCACAGATCATGGCCATCATGTGTACAACATCTTCATGGCCTTGTCCCTTTCCTTTAGACTCCCCCATGGCTGCTGTCCAGTTTGGTTTGTGATTTTTAAGGACCACAAGACCCAGATCTTCCCCCTTCTTTCAGAAAGAATCTTCACAAACTTCAGCTGAGATGTATTTGTTGCAGAAAAGCTGAGGTATCCAAAGAAACCACAATGTACAAGTTTGAAAAAATCCTGATGCACTGTTCACAGTGTCTTTGCAGACACAGAGTCCTCTTACCCTCAGTCCAGCAACCTTCCATGCCTCCTTTCATGGCACAAGCTCTGCATGATCTCCTTTGGATCCAGAGACAAATTCCTGTCTTTCCATCACCCTGCAGCTGCCCCTGTGGCCACTCCCTGCTCCTCAGGAATGTCCCATCTCTGCTCAGCACCCTGCTGTGTCCAGTCTCTCCTCCACAGCCTCCTCTCCTCATCCCCAGAGCTTCCCATTCAGCACAGCTGGGGATGTTTTACCACAGCAGAACATCCAACTTGACACCACACAGTGATCAGATGCCCTTGTCCCCTTCCCTGCCCCTCTCTGCAGCTGGAGCACAGCTGGAAGGCTCAAATCCCCCTGGGACCTCTCTGGGATAAGTCTGGGGGCAGAAAGGGAGCTGATGAAGCCAAGTTCAAGCAATTGGTGATGGTGAATGACCAGAAAGGATAATGAATTTAGTAAAATCTCTGCCAGCTTGGAGTAGAAAGCCCTGCTGTGGAGAAGGACACTCTGGTTTCTGATGGGGCTGTTTGAAGGCTCATCTCTGTTCTCCCAGAGAGTTGCCATGGAGACTTTCACCCCTTGCACCAAGAAATCCCTTTCTCATGCCTGCTGAAAGTAGGGGAGACCCTTGTCCCCAGGGAGCAGTGTGAACCTTTGCCACCAGGTGCCATTTGTAAGTCAAAAGCAGCAATGCTGTGCTGAGGAGAAGACACCACTCTCAGTCTGGAGAGCTGATGAGAGTGCTTCCCTCATGGCAACACTTCCTCCACAATTCAGAAAACATGCAGGGAGACCTTGCAGTGGCAGGAGGAGTGTCAGGGCTCAGAGCAGCTGCTGTAGGTGGTTAGTGCTGCACTGCAGCTGCTTCACCCCATCGCCGGGTGCTGGGATGTCACAGGGCTGGTTCTGAGTTGGGCAACCCTGAGGGACAGAGACAGGCAGCCACCCCACAGGCTGACAGGGTGAAACATCAGTGAGCTGTGGAAACAACCCAGCAGAGCAGACGTGGTGCTCCCAGTGCCCTGTGGGGCTGAGTGGATGCTCAGGAATGCAGCTGGGTTTTTATCCATGGGGTTTCCTTTTTCCTGCATCCCCAGTCACAGATGGATAACATTGCCTGAAGCTGCACCAGCAATTGAGTGCCTGTGAAATTCCTTGTACCAAAGGGGAAAAATGAAAAAAAATTAAAATTTTTGCCCCTTTTCTTCAGGCCATCACTATGCCAACACCTGAGGATGAAGAACCCCATGTCCCCTCCTCTC
>NW_009952430.1:118759-123684 GCF_000747805.2 Chaetura pelagica
CCTGCTGAAGGACCTGGAGAGGAGAAGCTTCAGTAGGAGTCATCACAAACATCTGCATTCCCCTGGTGATGATCTAATGTTACTTTCTTCCAGGGCAGAAACAGAGAATTTTATTCAGGAAGTAAAACCCATGGAAGAAAGTTACAGCAAGTGAAAGTCAAAGTGTTTAGAGAAGGTGAAAAGCGCAGGACAAGGTTTCTCCTATGAGAAGCAAAGATTAATGGATCTCCAAGGTCATTAAGGTAAGAGCTCTTTGCCTCACTCCAGAATTCAGAGCTGGAGGGACTTTTGCTCATTCTGTCCTTCTTTTCTGTCTGTGAGGAGATGGAGCAGCCAGACCTGCACTGAACCCCAGCATGTGGCCTTCACCTGTGCTGAAATGCAACAGAATGGACTGAACTCAGGGTCAAAGTTACTCTGTGAGTCCATCCTACAGACTAATCCCTCTCCTGGGCTGGAGGGGTGTAGGTCCCACAATGTGTTCAGTGATCTTCACACCATCACACCCCCAATCACTCACCCCTCACTGCTGGGTCCCTTCCTCTGTGCTTTGGGTGCTCCCACCCAGAGTGGATGGGTTGGGTAGATTTCTTCTCCAAATCACAGAAAACAGACTATTTGCACAGATGTGGGAAACTGAAAGGGTTGTGGGAAGATGACAGGAAAGTGAAGCTGACTACAGGTCTGCCAGCTGGAGTGTGGTTTGTCTTGTGGACAAAGAGAAAGTGGGAAGGCTGGTGAAACTGTGAGCTCCTCACAGGTAGTGAGGGGAGGAAATGTGGGGACCAAAAGGAGCTGAGTGGCTGAAGAGCATCTGTGAGAAGGGGGCTCTGGAGAGGTTTTTGTCAAGACAGGTTTCCTGAATTATGGGAGGGGGAAGTTTGTCAAAACAAAACATAGAAAGAAAGTAATTAAGACCTGAAAACAAGATCTGGTCTGAGCAAAGTAACGTCCCCGTTGCTTTCCATGCATTGTACAGGATGAACTGAGAAGTGCTGGAAATGCACAAAGAAACAAGCTTCTATGGTCTTCAAGGTCTTTTCCAACCTAAATGATTCTCTGTTTCTATGATAAATCATTATTGCAAGTCTGAGAGCAGCTCATGTGCCATGCACAGGAAGAGCAGGACTTGCACTGGACAGGGCTGGGCTCTACAGACTCCCCTACCCTGAGAGTGTTGACTCTTTCACTACCCTCCCAATGGCACCTCCACTGAGGGGAAACCTCTTCTTTTTTATCAAAAGGGAATGATGACATTTCTAGCCTCCTCTCAGCTCTTCCCAGAGCTCTGTTTCTCATAAATATGTTTCACCTCAGGATAAAACCCCTTGGGGCATGTGCATCCCCAAGCAGTTCATGCAACCCCCCCTGGGAGACGTGAGTGTTGGAAATGGTCAAGGTACAGATGAACATCATTCTGCCTTCTATGCAATAACTGGGATGTATAAATCCCTTGTTCTCAGAGGTACTGGCAACTTAAAGAGGTTTTTTAAGACACGAGGCTGGAATAGAGATGTAACAGCCTTTATAGCTTTCAAAAATGGCAAACAGGATATCTGGTTTTGAAAAAGGGAAATTATAGATCAGCTATTTTACTTCCATTCCCAAAAAGCTCTGGGAGAACCAATTGAGCCAACAAACCAACCCTGAAAGAAATACAAAAAAAAACCCTGAAAGAAATAAAAAACATCCAGTGTGAATGTGTCAAATCTAATCCTTCTGTGACACTTGTGGGTAGGGAAGAAGCTGTACATGTCATCCATCTTCTGCTTAACAAGGCTGTTGACACCGTCTGACACAACATTCTCAAAAGCTTATTGGGAAAACATGGTGTGTATGAAACTGCTCAAGGTGGTGCAAGACGTTCAGAAAGGCACAGCCAGGAAGTTCTCAGTGGGTCACTAAATGGCACAGAGTCCTCCTGCCTTCAGTGTGTTCTACAAAGTGGAGCAGAAAATGTTAATTTAGTAAGAGGTGAAGTTGGGAGGGGGCAGCTGCATGGAGCAGGGCAAGAGCACAGCTGGAAGGGGCTTTTGGAAAGAACTTAGGATGTGAGGACATTTACAGAAACAAATCCAAGCAGGAATTGGTGGGCTGTTTGAAGGCTCATCTCTGTTCTCCCAGAGAGTTGCCATGGAGACTTTCACCCCTTGCACCAAGAAATCCCTTTCTCATGCCTGCTGAAAGTAGGGGAGACCCTTGTCCCCAGGGAGCAGTGTGAACCTTTGCCACCAGGTGCCATTTGTAAGTCAAAAGCAGCAATGCTGTGCTGAGGAGAAGACACCACTCTCAGTCTGGAGAGCTGATGAGAGTGCTTCCCTCATGGCAACACTTCCTCCACAATTCAGAAAACATGCAGGGAGACCTTGCAGTGGCAGGAGGAGTGTCAGGGCTCAGAGCAGCTGCTGTAGGTGGTTAGTGCTGCACTGCAGCTGCTTCACCCCATCGCCGGGTGCTGGGATGTCACAGGGCTGGTTCTGAGTTGGGCAACCCTGAGGGACAGAGACAGGCAGCCACCCCACA
Organism: Chaetura pelagica; assembly: GCF_000747805.2. Classification (NCBI taxonomy): domain Eukaryota; kingdom Metazoa; phylum Chordata; class Aves; order Apodiformes; family Apodidae; genus Chaetura; species Chaetura pelagica. The sequence goes on from NW_009952430.1 coordinate 121,283, forward strand.
GGCTGACAGGGTGAAACATCAGTGAGCTGTGGAAACAACCCAGCAGAGCAGACGTGGTGCTCCCAGTGCCCTGTGGGGCTGAGTGGATGCTCAGGAATGCAGCTGGGTTTTTATCCATGGGGTTTCCTTTTTCCTGCATCCCCAGTCACAGATGGATAACATTGCCTGAAGCTGCACCAGCAATTGAGTGCCTGTGAAATTCCTTGTACCAAAGGGGAAAAATGAAAAAAAATAAAATTTTTGCCCCTTTTCTTCAGGCCATCACTATGCCAACACCTGAGGATGAATGACCCCATGTCCCCTCCCTGCTGAAGGACCTGGAGAGGAGAAGCTTCAGTAGGAGTCATCACAAACATCTGCATTCCCCTGGTGATGATCTAATGTTACTTTCTTCCAGGGCAGAAATAGAGAATTTTATTCAGGAAGTAAAACCCATGGAAGAAAGTTACAGCAAGTGAAAGTCAAAGTGTTTAGAGAAGGTGAAAAGTGCAGGAGAAGGTTTCTCCTATGAGAAGCAAAGATTAATGGATCTCCAAGGTCATTAAGGTAAGAGCTCTTTGCCTCACTCCAGAATTCAGAGCTGGAGGGAGTTTTGCTCATTCTGTCCTTCTTTTCTGTCTGTGAGGAGATGGAGCAGCCAGACCTGCACTGAACCCCAGCATGTGGCCTTCACCTGTGCTGAAATGCAACAGAATGGACTGAACTCAGGGTCAAAGTTACTCTGTGAGTCCATCCTACAGACTAATCCCTCTCCTGGGCTGGAGGGGTGTAGGTCCCACAATGTGTTCAGTGATCTTCACACCATCACACCCCCAATCACTCACCCCTCACTGCTGGGTCCCTTCCTCTGTGCTTTGGGTGCTCCCACCCAGAGTGGATGGGTTGGGTAGATTTCTTCTCCAAATCACAGAAAACAGACTATTTGCACAGATGTGGGAAACTGAAAGGGTTGTGGGAAGATGACAGGAAAGTGAAGCTGACTACAGGTCTGCCAGCTGGAGTGTGGTTTGTCTTGTGGACAAAGAGAAAGTGGGAAGGCTGGTGAAACTGTGAGCTCCTCACAGGTAGTGAGGGGAGGAAATGTGGGGACCAAAAGGAGCTGAGTGGCTGAAGAGCATCTGTGAGAAGGGGGCTCTGGAGAGGTTTTTGTCAAGACAGGTTTCCTGAATTATGGGAGGGGGAAGTTTGTCAAAACAAAACATAGAAAGAAAGTAATTAAGACCTGAAAACAAGATCTGGTCTGAGCAAAGTAACGTCCCCGTTGCTTTCCATGCATTGTACAGGATGAACTGAGAAGTGCTGGAAATGCACAAAGAAACAAGCTTCTATGGTCTTCAAGGTCTTTTCCAACCTAAATGATTCTCTGTTTCTATGATAAATCATTATTGCAAGTCTGAGAGCAGCTCATGTGCCATGCACAGGAAGAGCAGGACTTGCACTGGACAGGGCTGGGCTCTACAGACTCCCCTACCCTGAGAGTGTTGACTCTTTCACTACCCTCCCAATGGCACCTCCACTGAGGGGAAACCTCTTCTTTTTTATCAAAAGGGAATGATGACATTTCTAGCCTCCTCTCAGCTCTTTCCAGAGCTCTGTTTCTCATAAATGTGTTTCACCTCAGGATAAAACCCCTTGGGGCACGTGCATCCCCAAGCAGTTCATGCAACCCCCCCTGGGAGACGTGAGTGTTGGAAATGGTCAAGGTACAGATGAACATCATTCTGCCTTCTATGCAATAACTGGGATGTATAAATCCCTTGTTCTCAGAGGTACTGGCAACTTAAAGAGGTTTTTTAAGACACGAGGCTGGAATAGAGATGTAACAGCCTTTATAGCTTTCAAAAATGGCAAACAGGATATCTGGTTTTGAAAAAGGGAAATTATAGATCAGCTATTTTACTTCCATTCCCAAAAAGCTCTGGGAGAACCAATTGAGCCAACAAACCAACCCTGAAAGAAATACAAAAAAAAACCCTGAAAGAAATAAAAAACATCCAGTGTGAATGTGTCAAATCTAATCCTTCTGTGACACTTGTGGGTAGGGAAGAAGCTGTACATGTCATCCATCTTCTGCTTAACAAGGCTGTTGACACCGTCTGACACAACATTCTCAAAAGCTTATTGGGAAAACATGGTGTGTATGAAACTGCTCAAGGTGGTGCAAGACGTTCAGAAAGGCACAGCCAGGAAGTTCTCAGTGGGTCACTAAATGGCACAGAGTCCTCCTGCCTTCAGTGTGTTCTACAAAGTGGAGCAGAAAATGTTAATTTAGTAAGAGGTGAAGTTGGGAGGGGGCAGCTGCACGGAGCAGGGCAGGAGCACAGCTGGAAGGGGCTTTTGGAAAGAACTTAGGATGTGAGGACATTTACAGAAACAAATCCAAGCAGGAATTGGTCAGGAAT
>NW_009952430.1:123760-134696 GCF_000747805.2 Chaetura pelagica
AATGCCCCATGGCACATCCACAGCATACAAACTGCTTCTGATGAGCAAGGGGCTGGGGCAGTGCTGAGCTTGCTGCTTCAGCTTCCAGCTTCAGCACTGCCTTCTGCTGCCCATCACAGGACAGAGGTGACAGAAGAGAGTCCAGAGGACAGGGACAGACACCAGAAATCTAGAAAATTAAGACGTTCAAGGGAAGACTCAAAAGCCTGAGGGTCAGTCTGGAGAAAACAGGGTGAATTTAGATGAGATCGTAGGAAGAAATTCTTTCCTGTGAGGGTGGTGAGAGCCTGGCCCAGGTTGCCCAGGGAAGCTGTGGCTGCCCCATCCCTGGCAGTGTTGAAGGGCAGGTTGGATGGGGCTTGGAGCAGCCTGGGCTGGTGGGAGGTGTCCCTGCCCATGCAGGGGGTTGGATCTAGATGATCTTTAAGGTCCCTCCCACCCAAACCAGCCTGTGCTTCTATGAGGGGAGCCCTGATAAGTTTTTAAATCTAGAGAACACAAGCATGGAAAGAAACAGCATTTTATCCTCCAGATCCCTATTGGGCAGGACTAGAAGTTATGGATCTGCACTTCAGGAAGGAGGCAGAGCAAACGTGGTTCAGACAGGAGTTGGAATCTCCATCAAATAAGGTTTTTAAGAACAGAAAGGACAAGCTTCTGCCAGGAATGACTGAGGGAAAGCTGATTTTGGCTTTGGTAGGAGAGGTTTCCTCCAGATGTACCTAGCATGCCCGTATGGTTGTGTGGATTTAGAGGGGAGGTGTAATCCTTAGTTCCAGGCTCCTGACAACACTGTAGTGTTTTATATCATTTGCTCCCAGATGGATGCTCTCAGCTCTAACAGCTGAACACTGGTTCTTGTCCAAGAGGACCCTTTTCCTGCAGCTCATCTGTGCTCCTGCTGCATAAGCCACTCCTCACCCTGCAGAGATGCTTAAAGGCAAGCACCTGAGAAACCCTGGCACAGCCAACCAAGAGGCACCTCGGGGACTCAGGAAGCCCCTCAGGAAGCCCATTTCTGGCCTCAAAGCACAGACCCTTTGCAAATCACAACACATGGGAGCCACCTTGGTTTCTTTGGGGAGGGCAGTGGCAGCAGCAGAGGGGAAGCTGGGGCAGGGATGCTGTCTGTGTGGCTGCTCCCAGCTCTGATTCACAGCCTTGATTCATACTCCTTTTCAGGCCACAGCAGAAGCACCAAATCACCTCATTTACACAGGTTCAAAAGGCAAATCCACAGGAGAAAGATCCACAGAGGCCATTAAACCTGAAGTTCTTCTGGTTAAGGAGAGCCCTTTCTAATGGTTGGGTGGGGGAATTGCTCTTGTGCTATTCCCTAGTGTCCAACATCCCTTCTGGCTGCTGGTGGGTGGCTGAGCTGGAGCAACCTCTGCCCCAACCCAGCCAGGACCATTGCTGGGTTCTTCAGCTGCATTCCCAGCACATTCATCTGGGATGGCCACAGCCCCAGGGGTTTATTAACAAACAATTGGAGGCTGGAAAGAAGACAGAAATCCTGTGCCTGGGAGTCAGGCCACATCCCAGGCTTGCTGCTTTCTGGATGGTGTTCAGGAAAAGCCAGGAGCCCTGTCCTGCTCCAACTGTTCCCTAGGTAAGCCACACATTCTTCTGCAAGGGTCAGGACAAGATTTAGCTCCAAGCCTTTCTCTGCCAAACAGATTCTCCCTTGTGCTGGACAAACAACAGTGAAAAAAAAACAAAACCTGGCAAAGTAAATGCCATCCCATGTGCAGAAGCATGCTTTTATTTAACTAGCACTAAAGTTTTCAGATGCAAATAGCTTATTGAGTTGGACAAAAGTCATGGCAATAAATGTTTCTTGCTAACTTCACCCTACAAAAATATCTTTGAATAATAGGATTGCGTTTTTCCAAAAATATTCTTTATTGATTTACAGCAGTATCACATTAAAGCACAGCATTAGAGTTCCTTCATTAATGAAATAAGACACAAAAGTCTTATTATATTAGTGATTTTCACAGAGTAACTCTGTAAGCTATTTTTAATATTCTCAGGGAGGCAAGCCAGAAGGATAATATTTTTATGCTCTATAGAAGAGAAATACACTTTCAGACAGTTTTGACTGACTTTAAAGTGTGCCTGAATGCCCAGGCATGTTTTCCATCCCTACAGAGTGACCAAGGAGAGAGGAGTCTTATCACTAGCACAGAGCAAAACCCCAAAAGAACAAAATCCCAGTTGCTGCAGTGTCAGCTGTGCTTCCCATACACAGTACTGGGGAGGCTGGAAATAAAGGACAGTCACTCCTCCCTCTTGGAAGGCAATGGAACAAAATCCTGCTGTGGCACCTTCTCGTTGGGAATGCTGCATTTCATCCAGCTAAAGGTAACTGAACAAACACCTCTGGCCTCTTTCTGCAGCTGCCATCATGGTGGGAATCCTGTCTCCGTGCCCAGATTCCAGATTGCACTCACTGGATTGTTTCCAGTGCAATTGTCTCTCCACTCCTCCTGTGTATTTCCTTTGTGCTGCACCTCAGGGAGTCCCAAATCATCCCTGTCCTGAATGACACAGAGCAGGAGCAAAGCAGCACCTGCAAGCAGGCTCCTCATCCATGGCTGGACCAAGGTGCAGGAGTGATCTCAGCTCCCTTCTGCTGTGCTGTGACTGCTTCTCTCCATGTCATCCCTATTCCAGGCAGTCCCACGTTGCAAAGGGCTATTTCAGGCCTGGTGAGGGACTCTTACCAACTTTCAGGCTCATTTTCAGTGGAGGGAATCTCTACTGAGTGAAGAGGATCCCAACACACACGTCAGGGGCTGCCTGAGGCTTTTAAGGCAGAACAACATCAAACGCCACGTTTCAAACCCTGGGTCACTGGTACTTCAGAGGACCTTCAGGCCTGCAGCAAAGCTGTTAATTATTCCCATGGAGAGGCCAAGGCTGAGTAGAGCAGGCTTCCATCAGTGGGAGGTTTGTGAGCTACCAGGTGCCTATTTAGATGAAAGCAGCCCATGGTGGACAACCCACACCATGCAGATGGTCAGATTTGGTGTCAACCCCTCTGTGATTTCAACAGGAACATCCAAGGGCTGGGAAAATCTCCCTTTTGATCCCATTCCCTGCTGGAAAGGGTCTGTGTCTTCCTCCCTTCCTTGGTCCTTGTGCAGAGCTCACCAGGGTGGCTGGGCACTTCCACAGGGATGCCCAACCATGATTCCTCAGTGCACACATCAGGGTCTGTAGGAAACGGGAGATCTGCGTGGCTCTCTCCAGTCATGCCCACAGACCTTTATGCCCATCAGATATTGCAAAGTAAGAATTAAAATGTCCTGCCAAGGCTGAAAGTAGCCAGGCATCATTTGCAAATAGCTGAAAGCCAACTTAATGCTCACTCTTGGAAGCTTTTCCTTTGAGCAGTGGCTGTGCCAGTACAGCAGACCAGAGGTTTGCAGGGCTGGGCTTTGAATCTGAGAAACCTCCAGTCATCATCACATCCACATCCCCTTGTGCTGGCCTGGTGTTGTACCCATCACAGGCATCTTAGCTGAGCTTGACCACCACCAGAGCCCTTCTGGGCTGTACCTACCCAGGGAAACTTCTCAGCAGGACTGAAAGCACTCTTAGTCCAAAAGGAGTCTCTTGGCAGAACTCTCCTCTGCTTCCAAATGGGCTTTAATTGCAAGCAGATGGTTGTAATTTGGAAAACCCAAGAACCACAGGACAAGAGTGCAGCATGCTTGAAAGCACCTTCAGGAATCTCTGGCAAGATCTGCAGTGTGACAATGCTGTTTATGGACTACATGCATCCCTCAGGAAGGGACCTGTCATGTTTACATGAACGTTACGATTCCTCTTGTTTCACTCACATCTTTGCTGGTGACCACACTCCTGAGCACTGCTCTGCCCCTTTGCAATCCCAGCCCTGAGGACAGAACATGCAGTGCTTCTCCTGCTGGCTTCACCTTAGTCTCTCCTATAACTGATTTGGAACATCACACTGTAACAAATGTACAGGCCCCTGCTCTCCATGCCTGTCACCGGGCAGCAAACCTGGGCTGCTGGGAGCTGCAGGCAGGGCAGGGTGTGCTCCCACTGCCTGGGCACTGCAGGGTGTGCTGCCACGTGCTCCCACTGCCTGGGCACTGCACTGCACTGCAGGGTGTGCTCCCACTGCCTGGGCACTGCACTGCACTGCAGGGTGTGCTCCCACTGCCTGGGCACTGCAGTGCACTGCAGGGTGTGCTCCCGCTGCCTGGGCACTGCAGGGTGTGCCCTCACTGCCTGGGCACTGCAGGGTGTGCTCCTGCTGCCTGGGCACTGCACTGCACTGCAGGGTGTGCTCCCACTGCCTGGGCACTGCTCCTCTGGCCTGGGCAGCCTGCAGCATTTTCCAGACTTGCTTTCTGATCCTCCAGGACTCCTCAGTCCCAGTCCCCTCACTACTGCAGAGTCTCTTGGTGTTGATGGGCATGCTGAACCTTCAGCCAGCCTGCGGGTGCCACCTCATCATACAAAGGGCCTGCATGTCTTGGTTCTTCATTTGCTGCTTCTCTTCACCTTCCCTGGGGAGCTGGAAAATGCTCTTCAGTGTGAACTGTGCTGCTCAGTGTTTACTTTCACATTTCCAAATAGGCTTTTGCTTCCTGAGCAGTTCAGCCATCCTTGGCTAAATTGTGTACCACTGAGGACAATGTCTATTGTCCTGCTGGAGGAGAGCTTCCCATCTGGTGTGAGCATTGCAGGACTGTGGTTTTGGGAGAAGCACCCATAAAAGGAACAGACCAAAGTTCATCACCCCAGGCTGATTAGTGCTAAACAGCAGTGTGTGCCAAATCCCTTAAACCCATCTGCAACAGCAACACCAAGCCCTGCAGGTCTGTAGGTGCTGCTGAGTGCTGGAGATTTTAGCAAGCCTTTAGAAGCACCATCATCAGTCCTTCAGCACCAGGAAGGTGGGGACAGTGAGTACAGGGTTGGTGGCAAAGCCTGGCTCTGTGCTGACAGGTGCTCAGTGTGGAGCTGCAGCCGTGGTCCTGATGCTGGTCAGCCAGGAGGTTTAGTTTTTGGTTTGTTCTGATGAGACAGGAAATGTCAGCCTGTGAAAGGCTCAGCCAGGATCCTCTGCCCTGCCCTGCTCCCTGGTGTTCAGCAAGTCCTTTTGGGGAAGCAGTTTCTGTCTTGGTGAGCTTTATTAGCCTCTCTCCTTCACAGTCCCTGGAGCACATCTGCCCATGGCTGCAACCACCTGGGAAGCCCTCCAGCCAGTGTGATGGGTGAGGGGACACAGAGACCAGCACCCCCCTGCAAGCAGCCAGCCTGGACAGGCTGTTCCCTGCTGCAGAGGCTGCTCATTCTCCTCCATCCAGACAAAACAAGTGCAAAACAGCACTGGGGCAATAAAACCAGTCTGCCCAGTCTGGAGAGAGTTTCATGAGCTCTATCTAGTCCAGGAGATGTGAAAGCCAGCAGTGCCATATGGTCTGTGATCATAAAACCTGTTCCTCTCTGGCACTTTGCAAGGATTGACATTGTGGAGCCAGGGCACTAAGTGTGAAACAGCTCCCAGGTACTGATGCTGATTCTACAACTAATTTCTGAGCCTTCATCTGTGAGGGGCATGACAGTGCTCTGGTTACCAAGCCTGAAAAGAGAACTCACTGCAGTGGTTTACATCCCTTACTGCAGAAATCAAACCCACCATCCAGGGCAGCAATGTACCAGCAGCACAACACAATCCATAGCAGAGCCAAGAGGTTTCCCAGATCCCAACTACCAAAATGTTGCCCTCCTGCAGGAGAACTCACTGAGACACTGTGGGTGGCTGTATAGGGAAGAGGGGTTTGTAAAGCAGAATCCTCAGCAATACAGGAAGGAAAGGACAGATCCTACCCCAGTCCTGTGGGTCCAGAGAAGCCCAGTGAAGCAGCACCCATATTGTTCTCTTGTGCCTCCAGCACTGCCTGCCCCTGAGCAACAGGATTTAAGGGGAAGGGAGAACAAGAGCAAGGTGGCAGAGATTTCCCACGTTTTCTGGAAGCTTTGGTGCAGGAGGAACAATGGGTGTGTAGATCCAGGGCTGTAGCAGTAGCTATGGAGAGATTTTGCTGCTGCTCAGCAGCCTTAGAAGAAACAGCCTTTCCCTGCGGTGTTCAAGCCAGAAACAGGCCTGATTTGGCCCTAAATACATATATAACAAAGATGCAGCTGTGAATTTCTTCTCTTCTCATTTTAAAATATATGAGCTGGTTTGCACAACCCCAGTATGAAGCAGCTTTTCCCATCCATGGAGCTGTTCTCCAAACACCACCCCACAGAACTACTGGGAAGCAGCCTCAGCGTTGAACATCTGCTCAAACGACTTGTGCCAGATGTTACCAGAAGACGATGCAGCTCCGGGTCTGGAGATGGATTCCTGGAAGTGCCACCCCTTTGAGCCCGCCCAGAACCAGCCCTGAGAAAGCAGGATCTCCAACAGACACAGGAATGGAGCACAAGAGCTGAGATCACAGGCTGCTCATCCCTCTGGGAGGTTGTGCTTGTCGCACAAACGGAGCAATGGGGAGCAGAAGGGAGCAGGAGGGCAGATGGAGAAGGAATGTCAGAGGAAGGGAGGAATGAGCCCTAGCCAGCTCCACACAACCAGCTGGTCTCCTGCAGATCTTCCTAGCCATGGGAGCAGGCTCTGCTTCCAGCCCACCAGTCTGGCCAGTGCTCCCCAGCCCTCCATCAGGTCTGTAGCTCCGGCAGCACTGTCAGTGCACAGACCTTGACCCAAGCAGTGGTTTGGATTGTGCTTTCCAGGAATTGATACCCAGACTGTCTCCTCCCAGCCCCAAAGCAGCCAGTGTTCCCACCCTGATGGCTCTTCTGTGCTATGCAAGTTGGTGAAACCCTGTAGTGGAAGTGCACAGACCCCTGCTCCATCCCCCCTGCCAGCCCCAGGCATTGCCTCACCACTGAGGGGGGACCTGAGTCCTCGAAGGGCCTGGGACCCTGCACTGGTACCCCCTCAGCTGCCCGGGGAGCCCCACACCAGCACCTCACCCTGGTCCACACAGGGAGCCCCTGCTCTGGGTCTACCCTTGTCTGATTCTTCCCATGGCAGGGGATGGTCCCCGGACGTCTCACCCTGAGTCGCCTCTATGGGTGACAATTTTCACAAAGCCAGTTCAAAAAAGAACCTGTCCTTCATCCTGCAGAATGCCAGGAGGACTCTGCAACTGTTCCTCTTGTGCAGAGGTCAGATGGCTCCAAGTGAGCACCCACGGGGTCCATGCAGGACCAGGGGCACGTTGGCTCTCACAGGCTCTTGCGCAGGCAGGGACAACTTACGTACTTGCTTTCCTTGTTGCTTCTTAATTTAAAAAGTCATTCAGAGTGAAAATATGTTTCCTCTTTGTGAATGGACAAATCTAACACAGATGGTGCATTAACTGGAAACATCTTTTGTTCCAGTATGCTCATGTATTTGTTCTGTTCAAGGACAGAAGGTGCCATTTATGATCAGCCCTTTTAATGTTCCTGATCTTTACAGCTTGGTGATCTGGTCCTAAAAGCTGCAGCAAATTAGCTCCTGGTGCCCTCTTGCCAATGCTGCAAAAGCACAGGTTTGAGGGCTGTCAGTGGCAGGTAGAACTTGCTGATGTGGAGCAAGGCTGTCTTGTAAGGCCTGTAACCAAGTCTGCAGTCCTCTCTACCTGCTGTGCCAGCCTCCTGTGGCTCCCCAGGCTTGCTGCTCACCAGCTGGGAGCACCGAGGCAACTGAGGATGGAGCAAGGGCCAGAGAAACCTTCCCAGGTATTTCTGCATGGATGTCTGGTTTCCTTTTAATATGAACGGATCTTTGGAAGAACCAGTGTCTCACAGGTGGAAGTCTTGAAGTGCTGGAGGTTGCAGGAATTCCCTAGGTAAGACACCCTCATATACAAGTCACCCTGAAGAACTACTTAAACCTAATTTCTAAGTCAGTTTTCCTATTAACCCAGCCAACCAAGGACTTACTGCAATAGGTGTCTCTTCCTATTAAGATTCTCCCCTTGGGTGCATGCATTGCTTGCTTATTACCTCCAGAAATGCCTAATCCTTTCCAGAACCCTCCTGATTTTAGGTGTCAGTGAGCCCAACATGCTCCTGAGTCCTGCAGGTCAAGCACACATGGAGCAAACATGGTGTTGCTCTTGCAAGAGGGTGTTTCCTTCTCATGATGTCAGCGCTATCGGGTTTTCTAACACAGTTAACAATTTCAAAAACAAGTTTCCTATGTTCAAATGTCATTCACATACCACCCATGAGCCTTGATCATGAATTAAGAAATGTCCTGGATTGAATTTTACCCTTGACCAGCTGGATCTCAAAATCAGCTACAAAAGAGAGGGAGATGCCAAGTGCAACTTGACTGCAGGTGCTCCCAGCAACAGCCTCAAGAGTGTGCAAATCATGAAAGTGACACAGAAATAACCACAAATGTAAACGAGATGAAACACCAATGCAAACTCTGCATGAAGACATCAGTGCTCTTTCCTCAGAGCAGCGTGGAGAGAGAAGGTTACAATCAAGGGCACATGTTGTTTATTTAATCCCAGGCATGGCTGCAAGGGAGGGTAACAGGCAGAGACCAGACAGCAAGTGCCAAGGCTGGCCTGGTGGTGGAGTGAGGGTCTCAGCCTGCTGGGGGCTCAGTCCTGCTGGGTGCTAAGTGATGGTTCTGAGCAGTGGGGCACCCAGCTCCCCAGGCACAGACCCACAACTGCACCTCAGCACCTGGCAGTGCCCAGGCTGCCCCAGGCAGGATGGGGTCATTGTGGAAGCATCACAGGACCTGGTTCACAGCACGTGAGGATGGAACAAGGATCATGACAAATGCCTAACCCCCAGTTCAGTTTGACTTCTGAAAGATGAACCAAAGCAGCAGCTTCGAGTCATAACGGGACTGAAATTGTTCTCAGAAAGGTACCAGATACCTGGAAAAGAAATGGGAGTGACTCACACTGAGCCTCCCTTTGAGAAGGGGTGAAGGGGATTACACAGAGTTGGGCACAGCCTTGTTTTTGAGTAGAGACCAGGCAGCTGGGCCAGGACACTCTGAGTCTCATCAGGGCATGGAGGAGAGGGGAACCCTCCAGTCCTGGAGCCACCATCCTCACTCTGCATGCAATGCTCAAAGATCCACCTGGGCCCTGCACATCCAGGGGGGCTTTGCTGGAAGGTGATCGTGGAACTTAAAACATGAGAAAATGAGACTTGAGGTGACTCTCAGGCCACCAGGCAGGTGGCTGCAAAGCCAACGTGCCTGTGAGATGTCTTCTCTCAGGGTGGGCCATTTCTATCCGAGCGCATCCCAGTGTGTCAGAAACAGGGAGAACAGAGCTCCATGGTGTAACTGACCTCTCAAGAAGCCAGTTCCTTTACTCTGCAAACTGCAGCTAACAAGGGCCAGGAGCCAAGAGCAATGCTGATCATGAGGTGTCAGGAAATGTTTGCCATGACTTTATCCTTAAAATAACCCCTGTAGACATTTTGCTCAGCAAAGAAAGGTCCTGCCCTGGTCTACAAAGCAACACAGACCCCCAAGGAGGAATGATGGTTCACCCAATGAATTCCTATTCAAATTATAACTAAATTCCAGCTGGCCAGCATGGAATGGAGTGGGGTCATGACTGGCTGGGTCCAGGGCAGAGTTTTTGTCCTCTGCCACCACCACTTTGATCTCTCAGGTTTGCAACATGTAGGCGAGTGGGTTCCCCCCTGGTTGCCTTAAAAAACCCCAACAAAACAGAGCCTAGGAAAAAAGAGTGGCCTCTCAGTGCCTTCACAGACGAGTGATGGGTGTGCAAGTGAGGTCTGCTGTGGAAATTTTGCTTGGTGACAAAAATGCTATGAATGACTTGTCTGGAAAACACGCCAACATGTAGGTGCTGCTATTGCAACGTGCTGCGACTTTTCACTCACTGTGACCGTTGCTGCGATAGATGGTGGAAAACCTGGCTGGTGCTATCTTTAGTCACTGCAATATTTCACTTTCACAAGTCACTCACGGCTCTAAAAATACAGTTTATATCATTGGATTCCTGGAATTCTTTTAGTTCTTACGTTCTGATTGAAGTGGCATTAAAGCCGGGCTGCGCAGACCGAGGCTGCAGGCTGGTATTTCATTCTGGATTAGATATCACCTGGGTTCAATACACTGTTTGCAATGTTTATTTGATTTGGATCCCAAGGCAATTTGGAAAATCTTCCTCTAGATACACCTCTTACCTGGCTATGTGGGACAAGGGCTAGATTTTGTTTGGGACTAGATAGTAATTTAATAACCATTCCAATATAGATTTAAACTAAACCACATGCTCCTCACGAGATCTGTGCAGAGACTATGTGGGGTTTTCTCCCCCAGAACTGGAGGCATCTTGCCTCTCTGGGATGTTGTGATGACCTCTAGTCAGACACATCCCTGGTTTGTTTTGTTTTGTTGCTCTTCTATGTCTTTCTTAGTGGTTATTGATTCAGAACCACCAAGAACAAGGAAGTCTTTAACATCCCATCAGCCTTTCTGGATCTGATGACCAGCTCACCAATAGCTGATAGTTTGAGCAGAATTTAAGGCTTTCTAATTTTACTTGATAGGGACTATGAAGCATGTTACTTTTTTTTTTTTTTCCTTATCCCAACTGGCAGCTCAACAAAGCCCAGCAATAAAAAGCTCCATTTGTGTAATAAACTGCTGTACAATCTACTACTTAGGAACACGGGCCCTGAAAATGTGCAACCTTTCTGCACATTACATTAAACACAAACCAGATGGGCACTTGAAAATCCTCCCCTTTGTTGCAGAGGGCTAAAGGAGCTGGTGGTCAGAAGGTCTACTTCACTACACAAATAAACAGAAGAGTTTAACTACATTATTTTCCAAAATCAGCAATAGGAAACCTATGTGGAAACATTACAAGCAGTTTAG
>NW_009952430.1:134721-135820 GCF_000747805.2 Chaetura pelagica
GGGGAACTCTGCAGCTCTCCCAGCTGCACAGACAGTTAGTGGGCTCTGGCCACAGGCTTGCAGGCTGGATCCCTCACCTGCACTGGGAGCTCTGACACCCAAGACGTGTATATGGAGACAAATGGGTAAAATTAATCTCTTCTCTAGTGTCTCGGTTGGTGTTGGTCATCTGAGTTCTGATAGTGACTGGGGAGAAATGGGACCATTCAGAGGGGACTTGAGCCCATCCTGAGCAGAGTTTCTGAGGCAGAGAAACCTCATGAGATCAGACAGGATGTCTCACTCTTTGATAACTCCCTAAGTGGCTCAGAGTCCCAGGGCAGGGAACACGAGACAGTAGCTCTGAGCTGGGGACTTGGCTCTTTCTGGAGAGGATGCCTGACTTCAGACATTGAACACACCCACTGAGACAGTTTTGGAGGAGATGTTTGATAGGAAGGAGTTTTTGCATGTCCTCTGATCCCTTTTCTTGCAATTGTGTTAACATGAACTTTTAAAATGACAATAACCTGGCCAAATTGGCACTGGGAACAATGTGTGGCCAAAGTGACCCTCAGAGCCTGCATCCTCCCTGCTGGGAAGGTGTGCAGAGAAATAGTTGTCTTCAGTCAGACAGGGAATGAGCAGGGTACAGGCAGCCTTGATGCAAGCCAGAGAAGACAAGCAAAATGTTGTACAGCTGTCCCCGTGGCACAGCTGCCACCAGCAGAGCAGAGGTGTGCAGCGTGGTGGGATGGCTGAGATGGGGTGAGATGGGGTGGGATGGAAGGTGTTCCCAGCTCAAAAACAATGATCCTGGGAGCATTAGTGCTTCTGAATGTAACCACTGGCCCTGGTGTCAAGGGCTAAGAGGGTTTCAGATGCACCTGGGAGGGAAAAGCAGCTTATGGATGCTAAGGATGTCAAAGTGCTGTCAGGGACTCCTATCCAACCAGGAGGCATTGAACATATAAACACCATGGGCTTTGGGATTGGGCACAGTCATGGGAAAAGGGAGCCTGACAGTACCATCCTGGGCAGAAAAGAGCCTGGGGCTTGGGGGGACAGCTGGGCAGGCAGGGGTCACCATCCCTGCTTGCTGTGGAGGTAACAGTCTCCA
>NW_009952430.1:135850-137524 GCF_000747805.2 Chaetura pelagica
CCTGCTGAATGAGCTCTCTGCTTGCTCCAAGGAGATTTATTTTTACAAATTTAAATGAAATCCCCCCAGCCATTTTTGAGTAATACTAGAGTTAAAAGGACTACTTCTCTATTTAAAAATATTCTGGTGAGACTGTTTTTATTAAATCAAAGTTAAGTCAAATAAAGGCTGCAGTTTGAAAGTTCAGACTTGGGCAAGAGCTGGTCCTCTCTGAGGATCTGTGCCCCTGACATACGGGTGTCTGTCCAGCACCCACCAAACCACCAGAGATGACAGCTGGGAAAACCATGGGGTAGGAGCCAGATCCTGCCTGGCCAAGGTGTGCTCACCCCAAACCCTCAGGAGATGGGGTGTAGGAGGAGGGGTGGGACACACACCTTGCACTTGCTTCTCCTTACATGCCCTGGCAGATCTGTGAAGACACAGATGGGAGTTCCATCCCTTTCACTCAGCTCATTCCCAGGCATTGTCTCCTTCAGGGCCATAATCTCAGCTGGTGGGTCCCTGCTCCCTCCTGCTGCTCTCCCCCATGCATCTGTGGGGCAAGGGATGAGCGTGGGAGTAGTGAACACTCCCTTATGGGTGCCCTTCATGGAGATGGGACACGAGGAAACACTGACATCTTGCTTTTTCCCCACAGCAATCCCAGCTGCTGACCCTCCACCCTGTGGTGGAATCATAGAATCAGAGAACACCAGGTTGGAAGGGACCTCAAGGATCATATGGCCCCAGCTCTCTAGGTAGGAACATGGTTTAGATGAGATGGCCCAGCACATTGTCAAGCTGAGTCTTAAAAGTGTCCAGTGTTGGAGAACCCACCAGTCCCCTGGGGAGATCATTCCAGTGTCTGACTGTTCTCATAGTGAAAAATTGTCCAACTGGGATCTTTCCAGGAGTAACTTACACCCATTACCCCTTGTCTTTTCCATGCGACTCCTTGTAAAAATGGAGACTCCACCTTCTTGGTAGCTGCTCTTCAAGCACTGGAAAATGGCAAGGAGCCTGTTTTTAAGCAGGGTAGGTCACTGCTGTGACAGCCCAACAAATGGCACGGGGTGGGACCAGGGAGGCTCTGCCCTTGGTGGGGACAAACCTGCCCCAGGGCTCTGCTGTGTCCTGCAGGGCAGAGGGGGGTGATGGCTGGGAGGGCAGCCTGGAGGGCTGGGGGATGTCCCCTCCCTCATCCAGCTGCTCCACCAGCCCTGCAGGAGCTGTCACACCACAGAATGGGACATCAAAGGTGGGCCCGGGTGCCGCGAGACGTGTGTGACACTTGGTGGGCCCAGCAGCTGCTGAGATGATGTGAGCTGAAGGGACTCGGCTGCTCCCAAATGGGAACAGCAGGAAGAGCTGAGCCCTGCTCTGCCTGAACGTGTGAGGAAAGGGAACAGCAGCAAAAGGAGAGCAAAGGGCTGGAGGGCTGGCCAGGCTGTGATGGCTCCTCCTGCTTAGAGACTCTGCAAGCTTGGGGGAACATCTTTGAGCTGGAAGAAGGTAGCTTTATGCTGGACATTAGGAGGAAATTCTGTGCTGTGAGGGTGGTGAGAGCCTGGCCCAGGGTGCCCAGGGAAGCTGTGGCTGCCCCATCCCTGGCAGTGTTGAAGGGCAGGTTGGATGGGGCTTGGAGCAGCCTGGGCTGGTGGGAGGTGTCCCTGCCCATGGCAGGGGTTTTGC
>NW_009952430.1:138186-178413 GCF_000747805.2 Chaetura pelagica
GAAGGGGCTCCAGGAAAGCTGGGGAGGGATTTGGGACAAGGGCAGGGAGGGATGGGATGAGGGGGATGGATTGAAACTGGAAGAGGGAGATTGAGGTTAGACATGAGGAGGAAATTCTTGGGTGTGCGGGTGGTGAGACCCTGGCCCAGGGTGCCCAGGGAAGCTGTGGCTGCCCCATCCCTGGCAGTGTTGAAGGGCAGGTTGGATGGGGCTTGGAGCAGCCTGGGCTGGTGGGAGGTGTCCCTGCCCATGGCAGGGGGTTTGCTTAGATGATCTTTAAGGTCTCTCAACACCCAAACCGTTCTGTGATTCTATGAAACAGCTCATCATGGAGGGGCTGCAGGGGTAGAGGCATGGGCTGGTGGGCCAATGGGTGAGAGCCCCAGGATCCTGATCCCCTGGTCAGCTGGGCAGCAGGTGCTCGTGGTGTGGTCATAGGGGGGCAGCTCCTGCCCATGGACACCCAGAGATATTTCTTTCTTTGCCTTCCCACAGCAAAAGCCATGCAGGAAAATGGATGCAAAAAATAAGGATGCAAAAGCTACAGATACGATGTGACATTTTGTTATGTCACCAAACAGCCCCTGTAGAAGCCCATGTCATCCCTCCCATTGCCACTGTATGAACTTAGGGATACTTTGATATCTGGGAGTGCAGAAATGAAGTGCCCTCGCTGGTGGGACTTAGGCTGACTATGGGCAGACTCTGGCCCTGGTTCCCTGCTGTGTTACTCCAGGCTGACACCAGTGCATTGCCCTGATGACATCATTTGGATTATTTCTGATTTATAGTGATTGAGAAAAATTGGGTCCTGTACAATAATGCAAACAGTGAAAGACACAAAGCAAAACTAGTGCCTTCGAGCTGCACTTTCACATCAATGATATTCTGAGGACTTAATATTGAAAGCCTTAGAGTGCACAAAAGGAATTTTCTTCAGTCCATATTTTATAAAGTCATCTGAAAAAAATGGCAAACAACTGCTCAGGCTGAGCATGCTTGGGGCAGGCTGGATGGTGGGCTCTCTGTCCATCAGTACCAACACATCACAGCTGAAACCCAGATCATATCTGCCAGCAACACTAGTTTCTCAACTCAAGGAAACACAAATGGCCCTTGCAGAGGCCTGGGCCAAATTCTGCTCTGTTACATTGATCAGAAGCAATTCTCCTTAAGAGAAGGTTATCTGAAGCATCCAGTTCTCTGTGAGAGCAAATCAGGTCTATCCGTGCCCTTGCAAACAAAATGATCTCTCTGTTTCTTCTCCACTGATCAACTTCACATCACCCTACTTCCCCAGGAAATCACATTGCTACATTCAGAATACCAGTCTCTTCCTAAGACCTTGAAATGCCACATTTCAGCCCAAATTACACCAAACAATTCAACTGCAAAGAACACAGTAACTGCCTCAAGCCCAGGAACAGCATTTAGTGCTGACGCAGAAATACCGAGTGGAGGAGCCACTTCCATTCACTCTTCAAATGTAGCCATCAGAAACACCCTCCGAGGCACCACCCCAAAATAATGACAACCCACAAACCAAGCAGGTGTGAGAGGTGCTAACCCAGCATCAATCCAGCCTCACTTCCCCCCTCTCTGGGAAGGAGGAACTCACCGTTCTTCCGCTCCGCGAAGGGTGGTGGCTGGAGCTTGGTGCCATCTCTCACTTCACTGGCAGCCTTTTCCTTGGGTGCCTTTTCTTCTTCATTTCCACTTGGTGCACTTTTGTGGTCCGAGTGATCCTGTTTGATCACACCATTCATCACCGTGCCTGAAGGGACTGATCCAGAGTCTGGCTGCTCCACTTTGGATGGTCAGGTTGAGGAGCAGACACCAAAGTGACCTGTGGAAGAGAAGAGGAGCAGGTAAGGACAAAGTTCCCAGCCAACCCTTGGAACAGTGAACAAAGACTAGCACTTGTGAAACAATCAGCCCACAGAGTATTCATTATTCCATCTATTCTTCTGTGTTAGAAACATTGCAGGGGAAGACTTCAGGATTCCCTAATGCCACCTTGGTTCTGTTCACCTCACCTGCTGGGTCTGCACCCTGGGCTGCTTTGCTGAGAGAATGTCCACCCATAGGCACAGGACATCTGCAGAAAGCCAGAGGTGTTATGAAAAACAGTCATGGGGCACCCATATGAGAAACCCACTGTTAGAAACACAGAACACATCTACAAATTAGAATAACCTTCCTTCATGTGAGGCTCTGGTTTGCTGAGCAAACTGGGTGAGAAATGATTCCCCACCACACAGATCAGGCTGCTAATTACAAGATACAGGTAAATAAGTAGTAAATAAGTAATACAATAAATAAATAGTAAACACCAAGTAGCAAACACTAGCTAGTTTTTACACCAGGAAGAGTACAAACACCCTGCAAAGTAAAATGGTCATGCAAAAATTACCCTTTGATATCCAAGTTGTGGTTAGAACTCATGATAGAGTGAAAGCCTTCATGTAAAGGCTTATGAAGCAAGTCAGGTCAAAATTTTTGAGAGTTTTTGGAAGGGCAAGAGGAGTTGTTAGTTTGTTTGCCATGTTGTTCTGCTCTGAGGTTTATGGTCAAAGATATATCAGGAAAACTCAGAAGGAATTTCACAAATTCAAGGTTGTGCTTCTAAAAAACATCTGGCCAAGGAGGTACCAGCCTTGATGACACTCATGTCTCACCAGAAGCAGGGAGGGGGAGGACTCATCTCCTGCCAAATAGATTTGTGAGATGGAGGCACATGACCCAGGAGGAGCTGCTGATGCTAAACACAGCAAAGTAAAGCTGCAAGGACCGTTTCAACAAAGCCTTGTCCAAAAACAAAACCTCCAGATGCTAAGTGAAAGTGAATGCCTGTAAGAATCAGCACCAGCTCCTAATGAGTCCCATCAGGAAAGAGCTGAGGAGAGCTAAAAAAGGTCATTTGTAGCGAACAAGAATAGAAAAGTGCAAGATTGATTCAGTGATAAAATCTGATTTAATACAAAAAAGTCACCAATTTACTGTATAAGGAAGTCAGAGGAGTGTGTTGTACACGATCCCATCTCCTCTGCGCTGGGTGCCAGGACTGCCTCACACCCCTCTTCCTACCCTGCACCAGCAGGGATTTTGGCATCTGCTGTCCCATCCTGGTCCATCCCACTGCCCATCCCACCCACCCTCAACATTCCCCCATGGCCATGTCCCACTGGCAGCAGGTCAGACACTGTGTCCATCTCTCCTGCTTCATCCTCTGTTCTGTTGCTGGGAGAGATTCCAAGTCCAATGCCCTTGGGGCAGGAGCACCCACCAGGGAGAAGGTCCCTGTGTCACTTTACAGGTGGGACATAAAACTGTCCTCCTGTGCATCAGCCAGGACAGGCAGTGTCCATGCCCAGCCCTGCAGTTGGGTCTCTGAAACAAACCACCAGACCCTCCCTCTGCTGTTTGCTCCCCACCACAGCTCCTCCACTTGTCTCCGTGGCCCCATCCCCAGCGCTCAATAACTCCTACCAAAGACATAGCCAGACATGGAAACAGCCCTGCAGGCATCCAGCCAGGCCAGGGCTGTGCTGTGTGCCACGTCTTGGAACTGATAAGCTCCATTTCCACCTCTGCTTGAGCATTCTCAGCTCCCTTGAGTGGCTTGTTGCCTTGTTCCTAGTGTGTGACTGCTCTGCACCATCACCACCGTGATGGACAACTGATCTGCTGCACAACCTTCCACTGGTGGCTGCAGGGCTGCAGACCTGCTTTGGCACGAGCAGCACTGTTCCCTAAGCTCTCTGTTTAATTCATGACTAACGTGGAACATACATTGAGTGTTTATATTGCTATTTTAAAATGTACTATTTTTTTTTATCTTGTAGAAGTTACTGATACGATGCCTCTTTCCAGGGGAGATGGGGGGTGATGACAGGACAATCCAGCAAAATGCATCTGCTTACAAAAATGAGACTTTGTTCAACTGAACACTAAACATTTGATAAATTAGTCAGGGCTTTGGTGACGTACATGTTGAACCAATATGACAGTTTTATATGGATTATGATTATTAATGTTTTTGAAAAATAGAGAGTGTGAGCCAGACATCCAGTGCTGGAGCTGCAAGACCACCAGCAGAGGCAAGAGTCTTTCAGGAAGGCTTCTTCCAGGCACTGTGTACAATCCTTCTGCACTCTGAGCATATGCAACATTTTAATTTGCACTGAGCACACTGGGGTCCTCACTGCCTGAGCCAGGAGGTCACGCTGTGACCCGGCAGACACACGCGTTCACAACACGCTCAAGTACCACTGGCTCAGGGCTGGGCTTTCTCTGAAGTCAAATTTGGCCTCCAAACACTCCACATTGTTCACTCACTTCAGCCTGAACTGATTGTATTTACAAAGCATGAGCACACTTTCGAGCCTCGGAGCACATCTCCCACCAGCCACTGCTGCCAACAGATAAAGTGCAAGGCTGTGCACAGTACAGACCATGTCCCATCTCTCTCTGCCTACAAATGTTGAATTCATAAAGCTGGAACACCATGGCAGCTCAGGGGCACTTCCTTCTAAGCCACTGGAGATCTGCTGGAGCAGATGCTTGGTTTCCAAGCTTCCCTGCCTTCTGTTCAGAGAGCAACGTAGCATGGATGAGGATCAGATTTGCTTCCCCTTAGACACACTTGCCCACCCATAGAGGCCCAGATGGGGCCTGGTTGTGTCTCTTTCCCAAGGATTTTGGCTCACCCAGAAATTCAGGGTCTTCTGAAATCAGCCCCTGTCAATCCGATCAGAGAAAGGGCACTACAACCACAAGCTACTCAGCCAGACCTTCTCCTGGTGTAAGTCAGTGCAGAACTACAGTGGCCAGACTCTTCCTACCTCCTGTATGACTTTTCAGGAAAGTCTGGGGTCCCTGGCTGATGCACCTCACTGCCACCTCCCAGTGCTCTTCAGGCCAAAGCTGAGGGACAAAGCACAAGGAGGATGAGGTCCCATGGTCCCTGACACCTGGAACTAGGTGCTGAGGAAGCCTGGGTGTTGTGACAATCCTGTGCCCCTGGGACACAGACCAGGATGGATGGATCCTTCTCCTGACAGCCCCTGGGGCAGGGACTGGCCAGAAGAGGTACCTGAGCACTTTTGGATATGGCCAGGTCATGCCACCCATGGCACCACCTCACATATTCCCTTCCTTTGAGTCACAGCAGCATAGGGTGCTCACACATTCACTCCTTGGTGAGTGTGACCTGTTGTGTCCCCAAGACCTGCTGCTGGGGTTGGGACCATTGACAGGACAGTTTGCACTAGCCCTGCCCTGCAGGTTGTCCCTTCTGAGTCCATACCCTTGGGTGCTGCCTTCCCCCACTCATGTGTGAAGCAGCACTCAACCCATTAATAATGTCCCTTCCCTGCTCCCCATCTCCTGGGCAGCCCACAGACACCAGGGACAGTTTTCAGTCTGTCCTGCTGGGGGAGATGGAGACTGAGGATTGTGCCAGCCCGGGGAGGTCCTGGGGCTGCCCAGGCACAGACACCTGCTCTCTGGAGATGAACCTTTCTGCACAGAGGGAGCAGGTTTGGAAACCAGAAAGGAAGGCAATTGTAGCACAGGCTACAATTCTTGGCCTTGATCCTTGGTGGGTGACATGGGGCTGGAGCATGGCTGCAGGTTCCTCAACCCTTCTTTAGGGTCCCTTCCAACCTAAATAATTTTATGATTCTCCAATGATTCCTTTGGGGTTCAGCATGTGTGGACATGCAACCATCCCACCCAGACCCTGCCCAGGTTGCCCAGGGAAGCTGTGGCTGCCCCATCCCTGGCAGTGTTGAAGGGCAGGTTGGATGGGGCTTGGAGCAGCCTGGGCTGGTGGGAGGTGTCCCTGCCCATGCAGGGGGGTTGGAACTGGATGATCTTTAAGGTCCCTTCCAACTCAGACAAGTCTGTGATTCTGTGATTCCATAATCAAGCTGCCCCTGCAGCTTGGTGAGACCAGCTCTGCTTCAAAGCTGCTCCTGTCAGGAGAAAGACACAGTCCCCATCTCACCATCCACCACAGCAAGGGGCTATGTCTGCTCTTTCCCCCAGCCTTCTCTTCCCACTTCTGCTGACCCGTGGCTGTGCCCCTGGCAGCCCCCAGCCCACCTCCAACCTGCAGGCAGGAGCACAGCTGAAAACTGCTGAACATCTGAGGTGTCACTGCCCTCACCCAGCCTGGTGCCTGGTGCTCCTCAGGCCTTGCAGAGGTTCTGCTGGGAAATCACTCAGCATGAAACAGAGGAAGAGCCCAAGTGCTCCGTGTTCCCACACGTGGTCCCTGGGGCTCTGCAGGGCTCATCAAGTTTGTCATGGCTGGGAGGTTGGTTTTCCACACAGCAAAATGTGCTGTGATTTTTATAATTTTCCCTTATCCCAAACTGGAGTAGGAAGACATTGCAAAATAACCAGGGAATGGAAGGGTAGCAGATCACTCCTCATCTTTCATTGGATAATTCTGGTTTTTAATTAATTTTTTTTCAACATTTTTAACCTCTTCTTAGGAAAGATGAGTTAAGCTATTGAAATAAAAAAATAATAATTTCAAGAATTGGGGAAAACGTTTGAATTTATCTCCCTGAGAAACAGTTTTGTCTTCATCAACTCAGCTTCCAACAAACTAATTGTTTGGCTGGAAAACTTCTAAAATGGAAAATTCACTGTCCATGTCTCAGCAATCCCCTTCCACATCTCAGGTGTCTCCATATCAAGCAAAATACTGGATCAAGGTATTTTTCTAGCTTTCCAGGAGTGAACTTGGAGGCAATGTGCACACTAGGAATAGGATCTGCCACTCACTGGAGAGCATAAGACTCTTCTTGAGCCCTGCTCTGGGTCCTAACATAGGGCCACCCACTTCCTCCTCTGCTCAGTGCAGCTGCTCTTCTGCAAATGAATGTTAGCAACTCAAAAAGGAAAGGAAAAAAGGAGATGGAGAGTCTCTCTGTCACATGAATCATGCAGGGCTTGATCCTTGTGTCCAAGCAGAGGTCTCCAGCACCCTGTGGGATGCCCCTGCTTAACTGGCAGGTAGGATGCAGAGTCTGTGGCAGCTGGACCTGAAGCATCTCTGCAGGCCTGAGGCACCCATGTGTAGGCCCAGGGTAGGCACAACACCTCAAAATACACTTTGCTTCTAACTTTTAGAAATGCCTTAATGAAAGGCACTGCCAGGAGGGTGGCCCTGGCTTGAGTACCGTGATGCAACTTGGATGGTCCACACAGAGACTCCTTGCCCAGCATGGACTCACACACCTAACCTTCACTTTTCACTTCTCACCCTTTCCATGCCTGCCTGTGCAAAGATGGGAATGAGCACAGCTTATCTGGGACAGCAGATTCATCTCAATCTTCCCCTGCTTTCCTGTTTGCTCTGCTGGAGGCTGAAGTGGAAGAAAACACCTTCAGCCCCAATGCATGTGCAGCACCTCTTAAGCAATCATGACCCACCATAAAACCTTAAATGCCCAAAGAGAAAAACCAGGAGGAGATGTTCAGAGATGCAGTTCACCCTTATCAAATTCTTCACGTGTTTGTTGTGGTATGTTTGTATTCCTGGGCTTCTGCTTGCAGGAATGTTGCTGATAAAACCATCTCCCTAAACATGGACTTTGTGTGTTTTAGCTGGTGTTTACAGTGCTCGGGCAGTAAGAGTAGCTCTGGATTCCCCTGGACAAATGTCCCGTGGGCATTGGCACTGTCTTGTTGCAAATACTGAGTGAGCTCCACACAAGCTCCAGCAGTAATCCTGCCTGGTCCTCCTTAGAGCCACGTCACGTTTGGCAAAGCAGAACAAACTCTGCCCGCCTGGCCCCGCACCCAGAACAAGAAGAGACCTTTGCTGCTCTGAGACAGCCCTGGGGCTGACAGGGAATGCACCAAGGCTATGATGCTGCTGTTTTCCTTGCAGATGGTCGGTGATTCCCCTCACTGAACTCTCTGATCCTCCTCGGGGATGCAGCAGAAGCCCCATCCTGGGAGGCTGCTGAGGCACAGAGAGGAGCCCACGGGCTGTTTCCCACCGCTCCGCGTTCCTGCCGTGCCCTGCAGAACTGACCTGCTCACCACTCCAACCTCCTGGCAGAGCAGCCAGGGGACTTCCCCAGGGGGTGGAAAACAAACCAAGGAAACCTGCCCCAAGCCTGGATGCCCCCCCTCCACTGACCAGCTTTTCCACACAGCTTCTTGTGCAGCCCCTCCGTGGGGACCAAGACCCAGCGAGCAGAGCTGTGCAAGCACCACGCTGTGAAATCTTCACTCAAGGAAAACTCCCCTAGTAGCACTTGGTCACGTTGTGATCCTCATGCTCAGCAAGGTTTGCCAACTGTTCTCACCCCAGGGGTTTTAGGATAGTATCTCCTTCCCAGCCTCCAGATTCCCAGCCCTGATATCTGGTCCGTGCTGCCCAAGGGCCGTGTGGCCTGAGACAGCAGGGAAGAACCCAGTGATGGGAAGTGGCAGCTGTCTTCATGCAGGACAGATCCTGGCCTTCAGCCTGGGGAGGATGATGAGAGATAGGGGCTGCTCTCAGGAGAGCAGCTCAGCTCTGGCCTCAGCCCTGTCCCCTTGAGCTATTTTGAAAAGCAGTGATTTCTCCTTCATTTTTCATAGAATGAGGTTTTCAGCAGTGAAAACCACCAAAGGAAGCAGCTATCAGGAAACAGGTTGTTACCACAGATCCTCCCAAGATCCACCTCTCTGTCAGTCCCCTAAATAGGCTGAGAATTTCTGGGACAAAACCAGATGGGCAAATGGTATATCTCTAATGGAACTGATCTCAGTGTGGACTCATAGAACTAATTCCCTGCTTGTGCATCCACGTCCATGGCACGTGTGCTGGCACTTAAGGGCCCTTCCTGGGACAAGGACTCCCTCGTGCTGCCTGTGAGTGCAAACAGGCTGGTGTGACTCTGTAATATAAATTCATCATACTGTAGTAGCACCTAGAAAAATAATTTATTAGTCTTGAGAGGACAGACCAGACCATGCACATCATTGCAGGTGCTGTCATGATGTGGTAGCAAGGAAAGACAAACACGGGAAGTGTCAGAATTGAGGACCTTAAAAATTAGGTTGCATGACTATGGTTTGGTACAACGACACGTAGTGACCACCACAGAGCAGCCAGGGTGGCAGGGCCATGGGCTGGCACAGTGATGTAGCTGGAGTTTTACACTTTGGCAGGAGGTGCCTCCTTGGAGAGCAACCACCCAATGGGCTTTGACTGCCAGAAGCACATCCCAAAGAGCTGCCAGCCCTCTTGGTCCTCCTACTTGCAGGGCTGCAGAACTGAGGCTGCTGTCACCTCCCTCCCTTGCTGGCAAAGTTCCTGTCAACATGGGACGTGTGGGCATGGCTGGCAGAGCCTGCAGCAGGGGTGGGAGCTGGAGTGAGCCTGCGTGGACCTTGCTGAGCAATGAACCCTGTGGAAAAGGCAATGGCAGAGCATTCCTCCTGCTCCACATCTGCCTGCCCTTTCTGTAAGACCTTGTGATCTTTAGAGAAAGACCAGGTCGGTATTAACCTTCCAAAAGGTTGAAACCTTTCCTAAACAATGAGTTTGCTCTGGGAACCCAGGGAAGTGGGAGCAGGTCTGTGCTGTGCAAAACCCTGTAGCTGACATGTGTGCAAAATCCAGAGCTGTGCCCACTGCCAGCTCCCTGATTGGACCCAGAGCACCAACAGTCTCCAGTAAACATCCAGGGCCTTGAGAACAGTGTGTATCAGGTTGGGGACCTGGTGCAGCTCTCAGAGTGTCCCTCTGACCAAATGTCACAGGCAGTGTGCAGGCAACAGAGCTCCAGGCTCCCTCTGAATTTGGGGTGAAACAGGAATTCCTAGGACATGGTCATGGTGCCTGTCTGTGAGCTGAAGAGCAGGTGAGTGGATCTGCTCCCTAAAGCACCCATTTTCTGCCATGGGCTGTAAAAAAAGCCCTGTGTGATGATCTCAGAGGTCTAATGTTACCCAAGACAGTGGCCACACTATTTCAGGGTGTCCAAGCCACAGCCTCAGCTTTGCTTGGAATCTCTTCAACCACAGCAGCTTGAAAAAGAAAATCTTTGCTCCAAATGGTCTTTTTCACAGCCCTGGTCACTCTGCAGCCAGTCAGCAAGTCCTCTCCACATCACAGGCCACAAGAGAAGGGGTACATGGTCAGCACTGATCCAGAATGAAAGTCTAAGCACCTGTACCCCACATTGCTCAAAAGAGCTGGGAATTTTGGATAAACTTGTTGCTCAAAAGAGCTGGGAATTTTGGATAAACCTCTATGCAAGTGGAGCATTTGCTCTGTGACTGATCAGCCTCATACTTGAATGTCTCATCCAGCCTGTGCACCCTGTGTTGGCAGTTGGAAGAGAAGGGGTGGGGGAACACCCCTGTTGTGCTCATGGTCTGCAAGCTTTGACTCCTTCTCTCTTCTCCAACACTGCTTCTCTGCAGGGGTTCAGTGCTGGCACAGAGGCAGCCCCTCTCCTGGCACCATCCAGGGAGAGATGTCCCCACAGCCAGCACACTGTTCACAGGACCCAGCCCCAGGAGGGGTGTCTGGCAGGGATGGGTGGTGCTGATAATGCTGGGAAATGGTGCTGTGCTCCAGACACAGAGCAAATGCTCCAGAGGAAGAAAAAGGAAGGTACAGTCACTCACATTGGGTGAAAGAGGGAAAGCTTCTGATCAAAAGGAAGAGTCTGCCTGGGTAGCCAGGCTATAGGAGCCCTAGGAGCAAAACTTCACTTCTGGATGGACAGAAGACATCTTCACACTGACGTGGTGGGAGCCTGAGCACTCCAACTGTCTCCACTACTGTTCTTTTACAGAGCTCAACCAGGTCTGGTCACAGCAATGACACTGAAGGCATGGATAGGAGACCCAGGCCTGGTACTTCACCTTTCCTGCAGACTTCATGGTGCCTCATGCCACATGCCACAACCCCTGTGGAGACTCCAGCACGTTTCCCTTGTGCCCTGTGCTGATCCCTGACTCCTGTGAGCAAACCCCTTTGCCACTAAAGTCACCTGCACCCCCCTTCACAACCTCTTCCCCTGCTGAGAGACACAAACATCCAGAAGGCCAAAGAAAGGTACAACTCTGCTCTGTGCAGCCCCCAGAAATGCAGCACAGGGGATGGAGACCCTGAGTTGGGAGCACAAACCTCCACAGTCATTTCCAGCCTCTGCACTGACTGTGGGCCAGTCCTGGGCAGGGCTTGGGGGCTACAAGCCCTCAGGACACAAACTGCTCTTCTACCACTTGGAGTTCTGGCTGCTGTGGTTGTGGTTTCTGCATTTGGCTTGAGATTAGAAATACTTCAGGTTTTCAGTTCACATCCCACCTGGCATTTGCCACCAGTTCTTAGCCCTGCTGGTGTGTCCAGGGCTATTTCCTGGCAAAAGAGTCCATGAAAAATACTACTAGAACTTTACTGGACAACACATGGAAATAGTTCTGAGTTAGATAAAACACCTCCTTGTGAATCTAGGAAATGCTTGCTGTTTGAAAAGTAATCTTAAAATAAACTTAAAAATCTTAAAATAAGTGGTAATGTCCTAAGGATGCAGCAAAGGCTCAAAAAGCAGCAATCAACCTCAAATTTATTATTGCTGCATGGTGGCTTTGCCAAAGTGCTTTGAGACTAATCTGGTGACTTGCCCAGGTTTGACTCCTGAGTCCTGGGGCTGGTGGTGCTTGGATCACACCAGTTACTGCCCAGACCCCAAATGCAGATCTCTGGCCACCTGGGGACAGCTGTGTTCCCAGCAGCTGGGCTGGGCTAAGGACACAGGCAGAATGAGGCTTTTGATAGAAGTAGCACTTATTTCTAAGCCACTATTTTGTTTTATTTATAAATGTTTATCTAGTAGCTGTTTCTGCTCGTGGCAACACAACCTGGGCTGTTTATGAAGGACCAGCCATGTGCTTAGTTTGAAGGAAACTGAGTTTGGTTTAAATCCAGTCCCAACCAAAACTTGCATTTTGCAATTTTTCCAGTGAAACTGGAATTCCTGGTCTCTGGAACTGCCCCCTGGTACTTGACACTTTCAGCAACACTGGTGCCATTAGGACTGCTCCTACTGGCAAGCCATGGGCTTTCATGGTCACCAAATGAGCAGGTTCCTTATCTCAATGAAGTGCAGAGGGTTCCTGAGGCAAGGCTCTGCAGCAGGCTCACCCATCCTACCCCAATATTTCTGAGCTCATGGGCACAAGTGTCCAAAAAATCCAGGCTGAGCTTTCTCATAGTCTTGCCTTGGATTCAGGAAAAAAAAAACCCACAACAACTTATGTACATGAAGAGCTGTTCTGGACTCAGGAATGAGGTGTCTTCCACCAGAAGGGTGGGTTTGCATCTCCTGGGGATGGTTTGCTTATGAGGGGCCCTGCAGCACCAAACTGAGCCACTGGCTGAGGTCCCTCAACCCACCTAGTCTCATAGCTCAGTGCTGGGCAGAGCAGTTTCTGTCTCAGCCCCACCTCTGCTTGCCCAGGCTTTGCACACCCTTTGCACTGCCTTCACACGATGTCTTCACATCCCATGGCCCTTCTCCAGCACGTCTGCTAAAGGCCAGTGGAAACCAGCTCCCTGTTCTGGCTCCTCCTGGGTGTGGACCATGGCACCGTGGCCACCAGGCACTGCAAGGCTCTCTGGGGGACACTTGAGCCCCTGCCAGCAGCTGCCTTCCCACATTTCTGCAAGCAGGCATTGCCTGCTCTTGTAGGAGTCCATCTGAATGTCTCTGGTTGTTGCTGCATCATTGAGCCGTGTCCTGATTTCGCGGCGTTTGCGCTCGTGTCTGATCCTTGTCTCTCTTGTTTGTCACGTTCTAGCAATGCAATAAACAAAACCTTTCTACAAGAAAGAAAACATGGCAGGGATTCGAAATGGAAAATGAGAGCAAACTGGACCCGTGCCTCTTTATTGGATGCCAGAAGGAGGGGAAGGAGCAACCCCCCTGATGACAAACACTATTAATCTGGTGACGGAGGCCACCTCGCTGCCCTGGGACAGTCCCTCTGCCTGGTGCAGGGGCCTCACCAGCTTCAGCTGGCACAGGCAGCACTCAGTGAGTGGGAAAGGCCACAGACTGACCTAGCAGGGCTTTGGGAAAGGTCCCAGAGTGCTGGCAGAGGACTTGTGCCCAGGGGGTGTGTTCCTGCTGCAGCAGAGACTGACCTGAGCCAGCCCACTGAGCAGCCCCAGGTGATGGGTGGGCCAGCCCTGGGCATTGCCTCTCTAGCCCTGTGCCCATGGGTCCAAGCACTAAGAACATGGCTGGTGACATTGTCCAAGCTGGCACTTCAGCTTGGTGCCCTGGAGCATCTCAGCCTTTGGCCAGCACAGAAAGCAAGAAGCAGGGCAGCTGCTGATCTCTGCAGACCCTGGGCTGAAGAAACTCCTGCAGGAGGTCACAGTATCTACAGGAGAGACTTCATAGGATATTCATTATTCATATTAATTTATCCATAGAATGTAGGACTAGGGTATCAGCATCAGTCTTTGGGTCTGACCCACTATGATGATCTCAAGTGACTAAAGCAGCTCAACATTGACTTCTTCTGCCTGCACCTGCAGGACTTTTAAAAGTGAAACCCCCATGAAACCAGGTGAACACACACTTCTTCCCAGAAGGAAAAAAATACAGAGGGACCTGAAAGTCCAGCTAAGGGCAAAATTCTTTGTGGCTCCAAGAAAAACATGACTTGTGAGCAAGATCCCCCTGCCAGGCACACAGGAGTGCTCTGACCCTCCAGAAGCAGAGCATCGGCTCCAGATCCCATCTCTAGTCAAAATGCTATGAAAGAAAGTGAGCTCCTTCCTCCATCCCAACAGCCAAGGCTTCATCAGGGGGAAAGAAAACCTGTGGTTCCTTCAGATGACTAAAGCTCTGCAGCATGAGGGTGATAAAACACAGGGCAATAAAGAGTATCAAGAACCCCTCTCTTTTTAGCAGCCTTCTAGAGATACTAGCAAATTAAATATTCAAGGCCCATTATCCCATGACTGAATTTTTCACTGTAGGATCATTCCTGTCATGTCATAAAATCCCTTCCATTAACTTATCAAGCTCCATCTAGAAACAACATGAGCTCCTTGCCCCTACTTTCTGTCTTGGAAGGCTGTTCAAGGACGTCACTCTTCTACTGGCTAGAATTTTTAATATATTCCCCAGCCTAAATTTATCTGCAAAATCACCCAGACTTAAAGCAACAGGCCTGTGACCAAAAAAAGGGCCATGTTTAGGTAAGTACAGGTGGAATTATTGCAAGAAGCAAGGCTTGGCACTGACTGGAACTCCAGATCCAGTTGCTAATCTCATCACTGGCCCCTCTTATTTCAGTGACCCCCAACTCCCTGAAACACTAAAGCAGTTCCCTGGCTGTGTGGGAAAGGGTCAGGAGGCACAATCAACCTGCACAGGAATTACAGGCTGTTTTCATGATAGATAACATTGATGCCAGAAAAAGGAAATTATTATTATCCCACAGTTGTACAAGAACAGAAGTTCCATGTTTCCATGCAGAATCCAGATTCCTGTTGGAATATCCTTTCTGGAGGAGCTGAGCCTGACTTGGAAAGGACATGGACACAGCTACAAGACAAGATGCAGCGAAGTGTCTCCCATTCATGGTTTTGTCTGTATCCTGGCAAGTAAGATCCTTAGGGAAGTGGTGTCCAGGGATGAGATGAAATCTCCCCAGTCTTGACAAACACCTTTGAAAAATCACCACCTCTGGCTTCCCCTGGGGTGATGTGGATTATCAGTGGATCCCCATCCCCAAGCCAACAGCTCACATCAACAGGTTCAAGCCTTTCCCAACCCCCAATGAGTTCTCAGCACCAAAGTCATCAGAAGGTGTAACCAGGCTCAGCAAGGTAGACAAGTGCTGGTCTGGGCAGCTCAAAGCTCCAACTGGCATCACCACTGGACATGCTGGTGGAACAATAAAGAAGAGTTATAAGGTACATGGCACAGTGGAGACACCTTTGGCATTGCCTCATATCCAAGGCTGTTCAAGCTATTTGAAGGCACCTGCAGAGAGGTTATTATTATCCTGGATTTTCAGAATAATGACAATGACTTGTCTCACCAAAAGCTGTTCAAGAAGCAGCTGTTACACAATGAAGGCTTTAAGAAATAATGAGCAAAGGGTAGGTTTGTTTTAATGGAGGCAAAAGGCAGGAAATCGTGGTAGGGCTTATTCTGGTCCATGTAAAGGTTTAGAGAAAGAGACAGAGAATTTTTCCTTATAGTGCCCATTTACTCATATATAGTGGCCTGAAAAAGAAACCTGCTCTAGAGAGCTACAGAAGGATACCCTAATATTGAGTGGCTGAGTGATAAGAAGGCAAATGAAGGCACCTGCAGAGAGGTTATTATTATCCTGGATTTTCAGAATAATGACAATGACTTGTCTCACCAAAAGCTGTTCAAGAAGCAGCTGTTACAGAGTGTGAGCTTTAAGAAATAATGAGCAAAGGGTAGGTGTGTTTTAATGAAGGCAAAAGGCAGGAAATTGTGGTAGGGCTTATTCTGGTCCACGTAAAGGTTTAGAGAAAGAGACAGAGAAATTTTCCTTATAGTGTCCATTCACTCATTTATAGTGGCCTGAAAAAGAAACCTGCTCTAGAGAGCTACAGAAGGATACCCTAATATTGAGTGGCTGAGTGATAAGAAGGCAAATGTGAAGCAATGTCAGTGGGGAAAAACAATCCACAGAGTAACAAAGATGACCAAAAGAGAGGTGAGACAGGCTGGGACTCTTAGCTAGGAAGGAGAAGACTGAGGGAGGAGAGCTCAGTGTGGAACACACAGCACTGGTAAGGAAACAGTTGCTCACTGCAGGAACTAGGGAGAACCAATGAAGTGCTCAAGAATCAGGTTTTAAAAAGACAAAAGGAGAGATTTTCTCCCCCTCAGTCAAACTGTGGAACTCTGCTGCAGGATGCTGCGTGTGCCAAAGCGTTGGGTGGGTTCACAAGGCACTCAAACATCCAGGAAAGGGAAACCCATCAGAAGATATTGAACCCAGAAACATTAGGTCTGGTTCAAGGAGCCTCTGAGGCACAGATGGTTGGAAAATAGACCCACAGTGAGAAGAATCTCTGAGCATTCAGTGCTCTTCTCCAGCCATGTCCCCATGGCTGGGGACCAGAAACTCAACTAGAGTGACCTGTCTTTTCATCCCAAACAGAGCCATTCTTCTACCCCCTGCCTTTCACAGATGAAGGTGCTGCAGTGCCTGCCTGTGGGACCAGGTTGGTGGCACCATGAAGTGCAGGCAGGACAAACCCGTGGGGCTCAGGGCAGGATGGAGGGCTCGGGAGCAAGGCAAGGGCTTGGGAGGCCTGGCTGAGCCTCAACGTGCCCAGCACAAGGAATGCTCTGAGGCTGTGAGGAGCTGAATGGCCCCAGCACCACCCCTTGCTGCCAAAGGACATTCCTCAGAGCTACTTGCTAAATCATGGAATCTAAATTTCCGCCTTCTTGTGGCAAAGTTAAAAAAAACATTAAAATTAACCAAATTATACCCTGGTCTAAACAAAAGAGAGATGGGACTGCCAATTTCACAATTATCCCAAATGACTCTTAATATGACACAGATAAATACTTTCCAATTACCCAATGGAACAAGGCTGCCCTGGGGAAAACAGAGAACAATATATTACAGGGGCCAAAGCCCCAGGAGATGAAGGATTTATGCTCCCCTCCTCCTGCTGCAATCCCCACATGGCAGGGGGGTGAGAACCCATCCCAACCCACCCCCTGGTGCTGCAGGTGGGACTGTTCTCTCAGCAGTCCACGGGCAATGGGACAGCAGGTCAGGACTTGCAGCAAGGATTTGGCAGCTTCTGCTGACAAGAAAGCTGAGGGTGAGCTGAGGGCTCCTGGTGCTGCACCAAAAGGTGGTAGGACTAACCCTGCTGTCCTCTCCAGCACAGGGCAAGTGCTGTGTGCTCCCTGTCCTGGGAGGGACAAACCCAGTTGACATCCCCAGTATCTAGTCCCCAATTTTCCCTAGATTTCTCTAATCTGATCACTGTCCTAAGATAAGATTTGCATGTTCCCCCTGACCACGGGGGTCTCAGCAGCAGGCTGTGGAGTGAGGCAGAGAGGGGATGATGCTGAGCAAGAAGCCAAGCAAGAAAAGAAGTCACTGCAGACAGGGGATGGATGCATCCCTCTGGCCAGCAGTTCATATGGCCCTTCAGCTGGAGAAGAAGCTGAAGACACACTTTGCTGATGAAGACTGCACTTCTGCTTCCAAAGATGCTCTCCTGTACTGCTGCCATCTGCTCCCAGTGCCAGGTCTGTGTCTGCAAGGAAGACCTACCTGTGCTGGGGTGGGAGACACTGGCTGGGCTTCCCTCCCTGGCACGAGTGGCCTTCATGCCACCTTGAGCTGGTGTCAAACCAGAGCTGGGCACAGACAGTGAGGGACAAACCCGGGGCTGCTCAGTGGAAACTCCATTGATTACTCGGTGAGGTACCTTCCCAACATCATGAACACCTCAGGCCTGGGGGAAAATCTGGGTTCTATCAGCTCTTATAAGCAAGTGTTTCGAAAGGTTTACAGAAAAGTAAAGTAAACAGATCTCTGAGTAACAAAAGAGCCCCGTTTATGCATTCTTTGATTCACTGTAAAGGATGGTGTAAACTGACTTTTTAACCAAGCATTAGGCAAGATTTGGGCCCCCGCCATTATATAATAAACAGTGACATGGCTATATTAAAATATTTACTTAATGCACTGAAGTGACTTATAGTATGAGTGGCTACTCAATAGGATGGCCTAAGTGTTAAGGCGTCAGGTGCCATCGCCTGTATAAATATTCTGTGTGCACTTGTTTATAGGAAAACCCCATCTGGATTTGGCTAAAACAGCAGACACCCTGCTGACCCCAGTTTTTGCTATTGGAAAATATAACACAAGTGTTCACTCATCTGGAATAGCCGTGGTGGTTAAGTGCCATCTGACAGACAGCAGGGTATTGGCTTTTCTCAATAGGCAGCAGCCTTGGTGCTGTGAAGGGCTTCACAGCAGCAGCTCCCCGAGATTTACAGCATCCTGTGGACCAGAAGCAAAAGGTTTTGCCTCTCCCCTCGCAGCTCTTGGCAGGCAGGAGGTGTCAGGATGCCTGGGTACATGTAAGAAGACTGAGACACCTCCAAATCCTGCTGGAACACAGCGGGGGGCTGTGGCACCGTGGGAAGGCAGGAGGTCAGGTCCCCTGCTCCACCTATCATAGCACTGTAGAGTGGTTTGGGTTGGAAGGGACCTCAGGCTCTTGCCTCTTGAGTTTCCTCTAGAAAGCTGCTGGCTCCAAAGCCCTCAGCTTTGGAGATGTCTCTCCAGATGTCCTTCCTCCCTCAGTGCTCCTGAGTAGGACACGCAGATGGCTGGGGTGCTCAGCACCCCCTGGCTCTGGTCTGAATGACTCTTGCCAGCTGGACCTCCTTCCTGCAGGCAGACTTGGAGCTGCCAGGCAGCTGGCAATTCAGATTGCCAAATAAAATCTAATGAGCTAGTAAAAGAATCACAGAATCATGGAATCACCACAGGGGTTGGAAGGGACCTCTGGAGATCATCTAGTCCAACCCCCCTGCCAGAGCAGGTTCACCTAGAGCAGGTTGCACAGGATGGCATCCAGGTGGGATTTGAGTATCTCCAGAGATGGAGCCTCCACAACCTTTCTGGGCAGCCTGTTCCAGTGCTCTGCCACCTTTACAGTAAAGAAGTTTACCCTGACATTACAGAAGGATGATTTTTTCCATGGGAAAACAATTCTGAAGGAAAATTTTCAACTGTCTGCAGAGCTTTGTCCCCTGGAGGCTGTGGGCAGTGACCCAGGAGCAGAGCTCTCCTCCCCATAGCCAGTCCTGCAGGAGGCAGCAGCTGGATGAAGAAACCAACCACCTCCCTGAGGGCTCTGCTAGTGCCTGCAAGAAACCCCTGTCCTGCTGCCACCCTGAGCCAAAGGTCCACCACGGGTTGTGGGAAACAGGTATGATCTTACTGCCTCCTGGATGAGCCCACCTCTCCTCCATCACCCTAATTCATGAAGTCTTCATGGGTACTCCACCAGGGACAGACCTCAGTTGCCTCATTCATCAGACTCCCAGACAGACATCAAACAGTAACAACCACTGAACACATTTGCTACCTTGCTTTGTACCCTGCCCTTAGCAATTCCAGCCAGGTCACCTCCTGCTTGGCCCTACAGAAGGATGTCATCTGACAGAGTGCAAAATCTGTGCAATCTGAAGTCATTTGACAGCATTTGCTTCTCCCTGCCTATAACACACACCTGAGCACAAAGGAGGTGTTTCATCATCATCTTTTTCTTGACACATCCAAGTTAGCTGCTCCATCTCATCATGTCCTAGTCCACTTCTCTCCAAGTGGCACATCTGATTATATATATGGCACTGGCATTATGTGGATTGCTCCTTTTATCTGAGTCCCTTTTTCTCCTCACCTGATCTTGTTCCTGCCCGTGTTATCAGGGAGAGCTGCCAAGAGTTGTGAGATGGCTTCAGTTAAAATAATCAGCCTAAATGATCAGAGAAATTCAGCAGGATTTCAGCAGGCCCAGCTGAGGTGAAAATAAGTGGATTTCACTTATTTAAGCACTCTCAAACTGATTCTTTTCTTATTCAATCCACATTTCTCCCCCTTTGTAGCTAGTTAATTGCATCAACCACTTCACTGAAGTTAATCACTCTAGCAGCAACTGAAGCAGAGAAAGGCATTGAATTCTTCAGCCATGGGATTCTTCACCCCCACAATTTCATTTGCTGTTAACTTTCCCTCTGCACTGATGAGAGGCTCACTTTGTTTGACCTTAGAATCATGGAATCACAGGATGGTTTGGGTTGGAAGGACCTTAAAGATCATTTAGATCCAACCCCCTGCATGGGCAGGGACACCTCCCACCAGCCCAGGCTGCTCCAAGCCCCATCCAACCTGCCCTTCAACACTGCCAGGGATGGGGCAGCCACAGCTTCCCTGGGCAGCCTGGGCCAGGCTCTCACCACCCTCACAGCAAAGAATTTCTTCCTAATGTCCAACCTAAATCTACCTCCAATCTTCCTTCCTTGGACTTGCAGCCCAGCACATTTTTTTTACCAGGAGGAAACTGCAACTGGGCAACCTTGCCCTGTACCTGAAAGAAACTGAAACCTGCCCCTCAGGAAAGCCCAGGCAGTGTGCTGGAGGTGAGGGAGGGTCTGCCATGAGGGGTGGGCTCTCCCCAAGCACCGTGCAGCCAGGGCACCCCACACACCCCCCCTGCTCACCTCTGCCCGGGAGGTGTCCGCTGTTTCAGACACAGGGATAGGGACAGAGCAGGTTCTACAGCAGGTCTCTCTCCTTCCTCTGCCACAACCACACGCACTCAGAGCTCACCTTGGTGGCAGCTGGTGCCACAAGAGGGCCCTGTCAACATCAGGGAGCTGCAGAGATGCCATTGAGTATTTGTCTTCTTTTCCCAGCAAGGTCTCTAATTCTTCCCATCCTTACCTGAGGGGACAATGAACCTTCCTGCAGCCCCTCATGGGGCCCTTCCCACTACCAAAACCCACCAAGCCACACCTGCACACACAATCAAGCTGTAATCAAGGACCAGCTGTGCTCAAGGCATGGGTGAGACCAGGTGTAACAGACTTCTCCAGTCTACAAGTGCATGTCCCTGCTTTCCAGAACTAACACTTCTTCCTCTGCTCAGTCCTGGCATCACTCCCACCCCAGCAGAGGCTCCTGTGCCTGCAGTGGGTCCTTCTGCATCACACACAGTTTCTTACGACTCCCAGCAGCTGCAGAGGCAGCTGCAGCAGCTGCTGGGAGGAATCTGGCTGTGCCAAAAGCTGCTCTCCAGCCTGAGCTCTTCCAGACCCTGCGGCGTGTGCGTGGCTGAAGCTCAGCATGGCCGGGAACGTTCCCAGTGCAAACTGCTGCTCAGCACAGGTTTGGTACTGGCTTTTCCTAGGAAAGATACTGCCAGGCAGCAGCTAAGAGGCTGCTGGATTTTTGCCTGCCCTCTTTTTGCCTGCAGGGATTCGATCCAGAGCTGCAAGCACAGAGCAGCTGCTGCCTGCATCCCAGGAGTGACCTGCCTTGGGAGGGCTCAGCACAGGGAGCTGCTTGAGAGGAGTGATGCACAGGTAACAGTTCTGATACCCTCAGGATGGTTGTGCTTTCATGCAGTGTCAGGCAAATAAACTTGGCCCAGGGAAGTCAGAACAAACACCCAGATGATTACACTGCCTCTCTGTAAGAAGTGGGCTCACACCTTGCAGAACACCCACCAGGTTGCTCTCCCTCCAGGGACAGGGAGGCAACACAGATTCATTAGATCCTATGGATTCAGGAGCCTAGAGATAATTTAACTGTAAACCACTCCTTCTGGTGGTGCCCAACATGTTGATCTGTGCCCAGAGGAGTGAACCTGCTACAGACTAGTGGTGGTTATGAACAGGGAAGATGGGAACCACTGGCCTGGCAACTGATCTTGGGTATGTTCTTCCTTGTGTGCCCTGTTTCAGTTGCCTACCCTTGGGATAAAGGTCCTTGCCACTTACTTTCATACAATATGTATTAAAATTAAATCTGGTCATGACTAAAGCTCCAAAGTGACCTAAGTACCAAGCATCTCCTCTCTCAGATTCCTGGGTGCCTCAGTCTCTCTTCCCCACCTCTTGCCTAGTCTCCAGCCTGCTCTGAACAAGCTCACTGCTTTTTTCTCTGTCCCAACTTGTTGCACTGAGATCCCAGGCCAGACCTTTTCCTGTGCACTTCTTCACTTATCCTCCAGATCCTCCAGCTCAGAGGTCCCATGTCCCCTTGCTCCCTTTTCTACCCCTCCACCACCACCATTTGTTCTCAGACCCACATACCCCAGATCACCACCCCACTACCCATCCTACCCACTCTCCACCTGGCTCCCCATACTGTTCCTCTGTTGCTCCCACCTGGGTTCCTGAGTATGTCTCCACCTCAGGATCCTTCTCCTATTTCTTTTGTCCTGACCTCCAGGATCTCTTTTGCTTTTCAGGATGGTCACATCCAGAGCCTGCTTCTCTCACAAACCTGTCCTCAGCAGGTCTCATGAAGAACAACCCACTGAAGGGGGCTGCAGCATGACCAGTGCAGACAAACCCTTGCAAGCTTTTGGGTGCTAAACTGTAGCCAGTTTCCATAAGTGAACTGAGACTTTTCAAACACTTTTAAAGTTCCTAAATCTGGGCATATTTTCTCTAGGATAGCAAGAGACCCATCTTGACATATGCACCACCATCTCTGCCAAATGTGATGTCCTGCTCCACAGCCTGTAGGTGCTGGAGCTTCTCATCATAAAAGTCTGAAGAATTTTGAAAAATGGGCAAAATCAGATGTTTTTCTCTAACCTTGTTCCCTCATGCAACTTAACTGACTTCAGTACAATGTTTCAAAACATCCAGCACAAGGCAGACACATGGCATGAGGAGTCATGGGTGTACATCAAAGTTATTGACAAATTAAGACAGACCCTTGAGCTGGGAAGTGTTGAGTGTCCTGACCTGCAGTTATTACTCACACACTTGTCATTAACAAGCCACACTTCCATCTTGGATATTAAATTTAAGCTTTAATTGCCCTGAAGGCAGATGTGGCTTACTTCAGAGGTACCAGTCATTTTGCAAAGGGTGATGCTGAGGCCAAATCCAGGATATTTTGTGTAAGATGGGATCAGAGGAATTAAAGTTGTCAAAACACAGTTTTCTAAAGTGCCATTGAGAGCACACTTGATCTACCCAGGTCAGTCAAGACAGGCCTGCACCCAGAATTGTATTTGCCAGCCCTTTGCCCATCCTGTGACAATGCTTCCTTCCTGGAAGACTCTTCCATCCTCCATTTGAGTTTGCCCTGAGACATTGTCAGAATAATAAACACATGTGGCTTTGACCAGGAGCATCACAGTACTTGGATTGTTCTTGGCCCATGAACATTCTCCTAAGCACTCCCATGATGGCCACAGAGATTGCCAAGCAGATCCACTCCTACCCCAGTACCCCACTCCTACTCTTTCTTGCTTGGTTTCCTTTTCAAGTCCAGACTGGATAGGGCTTGGAGCAACCTGGTCTAGTGGGAGGTGTCCCTGCCCATGGCAGGGGGGTTGGAACTGGATGATCTTGAAGGTTCCTTCCAACCCAAACCAGTCTGTGAGTCTATGATTCATGATTATATGAAGTGAGGTGATCTCCAAACTCCCACACTGCAGCTGGTCACTGAACTACAGCATTAACCCCGCCCCCCCCCCAGGGGTATATTGCACAGATCCTGAGGCCAGAAACCTTCTGCTGCCCTCCCAGGCTGCCAAACCAGACCTGGGGGCATGGCCCTACCTGAGGTACCATCAAAGGGCACAGGCTTGAATTTCTGGTACATTTACAGCATGCAAATATTTCCAGGGTCAAGAACTGTTCAGCAGCAGAGATTAATTGCAGAGCACAGACAGACTCAAGACAGTCACCACCTGCTCACTGTCAAATTATAGGAAGATTCAGGCAAAACTGTCCCATCTGTTCAATAATTAATTATTGACCTTTCCTGTGCCTGAACCCTTGGAGCAATCCCTCTGCCTGTGCCACATAAACACCCTGATGGGCTGTGGAGACTGAGGAGGCTGCACCTCTCACTGCTGTTTAGCTCAGCCAGACGTGCGATGCTTCAACCGTTGCAGAAGGGTTTGTGTTTCTGCAACAACATCAACTTGTTTGAATACAATTCAGCTTCTCAAGCCCTGCTCAGGACACCACAGTTCCCTCTGGCCCCTGGGTGCTTCCAGACACCTGGGCCAGGCACTGCTCCTTCCAGCCCCTCTGTTACTCAGCCCCATCATTTTCAGCAGCTTCATGGGTGGCTGCTTTAGAACCACCTGGTTCACCCCTAGGACCCAGTTACTGCAGGGCAGATCATTTTTCAGCCAAGGATGCCACACCCAGCACTGCCAGGATCAGTGTCACAGCATCAAGGAAACTTAAGACATATTTTGTACTTAATTTAATTTTTCACATCCCCTCCCTTCCTTTCTTCTGTTCTCTTTCCTACCTTTGTTTCCTACATGGGACTTCCCAGAGATGTATCTTACCTTTTTCTAACTGAATTTCATTTTTTTCAGCCCTGGGCCAGTTCTCTCCCCTTCCTCTGCCTCCACCATCAATGCCAAACTGTTGCAGCTGGAGCCTGCAGCAAGTCCCCTTGGTGGGACCACAGAGGGCCCAGTAGGGAAGTGCAGCTGGTGATGGTCTCCTCTCTTGA
Organism: Chaetura pelagica; assembly: GCF_000747805.2. Classification (NCBI taxonomy): domain Eukaryota; kingdom Metazoa; phylum Chordata; class Aves; order Apodiformes; family Apodidae; genus Chaetura; species Chaetura pelagica. The sequence continues at coordinate 162,487 of NW_009952430.1, forward strand.
CAACCAGAAGAGCTGACTCGTGGGCCAGTGCAAGTGCCCACAGCCAGACCACCTCCAACCTCCTGCTCAGAGGGTCAGAATGTCTCCTGCACCCCGAGGGGAAGGCTAAGAGCTGAGCAGGAGCAGCATCGCAGCTTCACAAGCAAATGGGACAGAGCTGTGAAGGGGTCAGAGGGTGAAGATCACCCCCAAATCTGGTCCTACTGAGATAGAGGATTCCCTTAATCCATTAAGCCCTTCTGCAGTTCCGTGGTACCACGAGGTCATTGCACACTCAACATGATTAAAGTACTGCAGGAACCAAACACTAATAAATAACTTTTATACTCTTCATTTCTTCAGTTGTGACATATATAAAAGAGATAAAACAAGCCCTCTGAGAATCCAGCCTTAGCTCTTATCTTCTGTTTGAACCGTTAAGTGCCAGCTTGGTTATTACTCATGCTCTTGACATTGAAGTTTTCCCTGGAGCAGTAACTCTTGTGCTGGGGTTGCTGTGAGTAATCTCTGGGATTCAGGCAGCTGCATGCTCAGGCAGACACTCCCCAGCAGAGCTGGGCCCTGATGCCTGCTCCCAGTTCCCTTCTCCCCTCTCCCTGCTCCCCTTTCCATCTGCTAAGCCCCAGCAGAGCTGGCTTTTCCCCACTTGCCCTTGGGGATGGGGAGCAGCAGTGGAACCAAGACCCTGAGTGCCAGGGGAGCTCAGCAGTGTCTCTCATCTGGATGAGGGGGGCAGGGGTTCTGTGCTGCAGAGTGAACACGACTGCCTGGCTCTGCCAGGCCAGGGGACATCTCCAGGGACCTGTGCCTCTGACTCCATGAACCAGCAAAGTTCACCAGCCTGGCCCAAAAGCCCATGGGGGCCACAGTGACTAGGGGACAAGTGTCATTTCTAGCTGGCTGGGGCACAGACACTCACTTGGCTCTCAGATTGTCACCAGCAAGTTCAATGGCAAGTGATCCTGGGGAGCTGGTGCCAGAGATGTCCAACTGATACAAGAGGTGTGAGGTTTGCACACACCAGCCAGGACATTGCCAGGATCCAAGATGATGCAAGGACAGTGAGATGGCTTTAGCTTATTTCCCAAGACTTGACACAAAGCCTGAGTTGTCCAGGTTGGATGGGCTACAGGACCTGGCTGCAAGCCCATCACTGCCCTGTGGGCTTAGGACAACTATTCTGCCTGTGGCCTACAAAGGGGAGCACCAACCTGCTCCATAGTTACTTCACAAGACATTTCCCAGAGCTGCTTCTCAGCACAGTTATCTCTTTCAATCTTTGAAAATATATCTTCATGTTAATCAGTAAAGCAGTTTAAAAGGAACCTGCCTACTAAAAACCTTCCTGAGGAGATGGCTGTGTAAATGGGAGCTGTCCCTGCTCCTCACAGCCTGCTCAGCTACTCGTACCACAGAAAACCCAGGGGCTGCTCCCACTGTCAGGAATGGATCTGCTACAGCCCATCCCAAGGAAGAAAGCCCACGGTGCCTCCTGAAGGGGACATCTCACCCAGGTTGTATGATCCTCCAAGATGTGCAACCTGGGGGCCAGAGCACAGGGCCATTGTGTCCCAGTCACCCCCATGCCCAGCTGGAGTTCTTAGCACAGCAGGGGGAAAGATTTTGGCTTTTAATGAACCTCAGGGATGGATTGGCCAGTTCATCTGGAGATGTGGGCATCTGTATCTCAGTCCATCCAAGAGATGATACCATTACCACCCATGTCCAGAGGCCCAGCACTACTGCTCAGAGCCCAGGGCACCTTGCTGCATTGAGGGGTGCCTGGGAGGTCTGACCTACCACTTTTTTTGTTTGAGAATGACAATATCCAAGCCTGCAGGCCCTGCCTGTGGCCACCAGCTGAGGAATGAACACTCAGAGCCAGGCCTGATCCAAAAGCCAGTGCTTTCCTTGGAGCATCACAGAATGGTTGAGGTTGGAAGGGACCTTAAAGATCATCAGGTTCCAACCTCCCTGCTATGACCTGTCCCTGAAGGTCTGAAATCCAACTGGACACACTGGTTTCATCCAGATCTTCCCCCAGTCAGACCTGATCAGAGCAACCCAATAAGCCAAATGAAGAATCTCTTCCTTGTCCAGACTGTGCCTCATTATCTCTGCAGAGGGTCCATCTCTCCAGCCCATGCAGTAGTGTCTGCAACCACCAAGTGAACCTCTGGTGTGGGTTTCAGTGCCAGTGCCACCAGGTACTACACAAACACACCCACCACAATGCTGGGCTGAGGAGCTACTGAAACTCAACCAACTGGAGGCAGAGAAGTTTCCAGGCAGGGCTAGGGCTCCTTTGGAGAAGGTTCACACTCCCTGTGGTGGTTTAGAAGCACTCTTGGGTTCCTAAACCACAACTGGCTACCCTTGCTGGACTTCTGCCCTGCCATGTATTCAGGCACAGAGCCTCCAACACATGGGAACCCCTGGTCTGTATCAAAGCAAGGTGAGGCCCTGCAGGGAGAACAGTCCCACCACGACTCATTACCCTCATCACTTTGCCAGTTATGTCCAATGCTTCAGCCCTCTCCCCCACACCCACTTTTGGGAGTCTCCTCTTTGCAGCAGCCACAGGTCTTATCCCCACTGAGCACCTCCTTGGCAGTCTCCATCCAGGACATGTCTTGCTCCCAGCTGAGACACAAGCCCACACAGTCCCACAGACCATGTCCATGAGTCTCTGCTCAGGACAAGGCTCTTCTCTCCCTCAGCTTCTCTCTTTGGTGAGGACAGGAGGGCACTCAAGAGGCAGGACACAGCATTCCAGCAGGGCAGGAAAACACTTGGTACCTGCTGTGATGGGAACCAGAGCAGAACAAAGACCTGCCCATCCTGGCAGCTGAACTTGCCTCTGGAGTTAAATCTAAGTAAGGAATGCTTGTGAGTTTAATACAGAGTATTAGAAATCAATATTCAGCCACTTCCTCCCCTCCAGGGAGCAAGGCCAGGTGCTTCACTCTGAAAATGTCTCTAAATCAGAGATACATTTTCCCAGCCAGGAAAGTGGAGCCCGGATAGTCTGGATGCTACAAAGCTGCAATAAAATCGATCATTTATCCAGAAGAGACAAAGCCCATCTTACTTTCTTATCACTCCTGGCAGGAGGTGGTGGGTCCTTCTGACCTCATGTTTCATGGACAGAACAAATGACTTCTCTAGCAGCTTTCTGCTGGCAGGTTTCCCTTCTGGAGCTTCAATGGGCCCCTTCTCTGCTATGAGATTGGTCCTCACAGACCCTGTAAGCACTGTCCACAGCAAAACAAACTGCCTTCCCTCTAGACTTTTCACCCTGCCATTGTAAATCCCCCTGGCTCTGGGCCAAGGACTACTCTAGACACAACCATAATACCGTCATTTTTCTTCTACCCGTTGGAGAAGGAAACAGCAGAAATGCTCTTCTTTCAAATAATTTAACAAAATACAGATCCCAGCTCAAGGTAACTCTTTAACCTCTTCAGTGAAAAGCCTTTGCTCCTGCCAGGGCTGTCCTGCCTGGAGGTTTCTCAGGGGAGCTCTGCTCCAGGCTCAGAACCCGGATCCACCACCGCGTGTGCAGCCAGAGAGAGGGACAACCAGCAGCTCTCCCTCCAGAGCCTGCTAGGCAGGGAAAGGTGAGATGGATGGATGAGCTTCTGGGAAGAGCCAGCCCTTCATTCTCCAGAGAGTCAAGGAGGGGAAATGCTGTTTCAGAAAAGGCTGGTGTCTCAGTCCCTCGGGGCTGCAGCAGCACCCTGCAGTGTCCCAGCAGAGCCTGCCCTCTGCACGCTTCCTTTCACTCCAAAACGTGCCTGTCACCTGCAGACCCACACACTGCTCTGCCTCCTGCTGACCCCCACCCACACAGCACCAGGACACACCAGCTGTTGGGGTCTGTGCCCCAGGAAAGCCAAGTGAGGAGATCTCTGTCCGGCACACAGGCCGGTCCCAGCAACACCTCCACATCCCTTTCAGAACATCCACATGGTGACTGGAGGACCAGCACAGGTTCCTCAGCAGGCAATGGACAGCCCAAAATGGACCCAAGGGGTGGCAGTTTGCCCCAGGCAAGCTATGGTTCAGTCTTCCTCAAAACAGTGCAGTGACTAAGGCATTTTCTCTCCATCTGTGGATGGTCTTTGCTCCACTGGAACCTGCTGTGATCCAGAAGAGCTTTGAGCTCAGCTAGTGCTGACTTCACCTCTACACTTGCAAGCCAAGCTGCTTTCTGACCCTGACTTGCAGCTGTCTTGTAAAGAAGGACTTTTTCCCTAGAGATCCTTTGGAAGAGCCATTCTAAGGGTCTTTCAGCAGTCAGCACCCAGGAAGGTGGGTACAATACAGAAGTCCATTAGAAAATAGGAGCTCCTTTTGGATGAATCCAAAAGCCTGACATGTACAACTCTGCCAGAGGAGCTGTGTCATCCTGGCAGGTGGGAGCAGACAAAGGAACCCCCCCAGCAAGGCTGCAGAGCTGACTTGGTTGGGCAGTGGAGCCACTTCTCATGGCCCACAGGTCCTGCCAGGAGGACTGCACAGCTCAGCACACAGGATGGCAGGTTGGGCAATCCTGAAATGCCACCCATCCTGAGAGCCACTGAGACTTGTGAAAAGCACCAGCAGGTGCTCAGCCAACCCTGTCCTGAGGGACACAATTGCTCGTTACCACAACGTCCTGCCTTCCTCTGAGAGTGGCTCCACAACCTCTCCCAGTGGCACCATCACCCAGGCTCACACCAGCTCCCCCAGGGCTACGTGATTCACAGTGAACAGGGCAGCTCCTGGTCTGGCCTGGGGTTCAAAGGACCTTTGAATGACTCTGAAGATCAGCCCAATGACTCCTGAGACTGATGCAGCTCAGGGCACCCCAGCAGACCCTCCAGACATGACAGTCAGATTAGGTGGAGCATGGAAAAATCTCTTAGTTCCACATAAGAAGGTGGGTCATGTGCTTCCTGCCATTTATATCAGGAAAGAAATGGTCTAGAAGACAAGCTTCAACATTAGGCCTAAAACTACCATTATAATGAGCCTGAATTTCCAGATTATACACCAGGTACATGTTCCCACCCACCAGGATCTCAGCCAACATCAGATGTGGGGACATGCAGTGATGGAAAGTGTCCAGCTCAACCAGCAGGCCAAAGAGGAAGGAATGGCCCCTCTTTCCTGGGAGCAGAGGGTGCAGCTCAAGCCTTGTCCCCTGGGAGGACAAAGGCACAGTCCAGGCAGCTTTTTGCTGCCCAGCACTGCCAGAGCTGGGTGCCCCATCTCCCAGGCCCCAGAGGAGCACAGGGAACAACCTCCCTGGGCTTCCTTGGTGTCTTGCCCCACTCCCACATCCCCTTGCTGCTCTGGGACAGCTTGGGCAGAGAGAGGCCAGCCTGAAGGAGCTGGAGCAGGTCACACAGCCCCACCAGAGCTGGCAGGTGGCTTGGCTGGTGCCAGTGGCTGCTCCTCCCTATGCCCTGCGGATGCAGAGGCAGGAGCCCTGTGTGTGCTGCCTGGTGCAAAGCTTTGCACACCCCTGGGATCCTGCTGGAGCCCTGCAGGCAGAGAGGGCTTTTCCAAGGGAAAAAAAAAAACACCAACATCAACAAAACAGGACAGGAAAGACCTAGTAATCCCCCCAAAGAAACACCAGCACATTCCTGCAGGCAAACCAACAATTACGTGACAGGCGGCAGAACCGGCTCTCCTGGAGCTGCTGCAGCACCAGCCGACAGGGACCACGTGTGGAAATCCCAGCTTGGCAGCCCCTGAGGAGCTGGGAGCCAGCCCTGCCAACAGCCCTGCCTGGCAGGGGTGTGAGCCCTGCCCAGCAGCACCGTCCTGCCCTCGGGCCAGCCCTGCACGTCCCCTGCACCAGGAATCACCCCAAGGGACCCTGCAGCCAGCGGGTGCTCCGGGCTCTGCTGCAGAGCCCTGACACCTTCACTGCATGTCCCGCCCCACACCCTGGGCAGAGGGGAATGTGGGGCTGACCCCTGGGGCTGCATCTCTCCCACTGCTGGAATCAGAGAGTCCCTAACACAGAGGGCACCCAACATCCCTGTCCCTCCTGCTGCCTCCGTGCAGCGGGACGGCGGATCAGCCCAGAGCTGTGCAGGGTCCAGCACAAGCCTGGGAGGTGGTTGTGGGGGATCACTGGGGTTCACTCGTGCCAGCCACTGCCTGCAAGGGCCACTTGAGCCAGGCTGCATGGGAACAGCCTGGTGGCATGGCAAGGCAGCCAGACATTGGCACTGGGGCTGGCGGGGGAGCATTTGCAGCTTGGAGGAGATGTCCCATCCCAGGGCATACAATCATGGAATTGTTTCAGTTGGAAAAGACCTTAAAGATCATCAAGTTCAACTGTTCACCCAGCACTGCCAAGGCCACCACTAAACCACGTTCACCACATCTACAGGGCTTCTAAAACCCTCCAGGGGTGGTGACTCCAGCACCTCTCTGGGCAGCCAGTGCCAGGGCCTAACAACCCTCTTGGGGAAGAAATTGTTCCCAATATCCAGTCTAAATCTCTCCTGGGACAACTTGAGGCCATTTCAGGGCAGCATGTGGCTGTGGTGTCACAGCCCTGAGCAGGGCTGAGGGAGCTCTGCAGGAGAGAAAGAATCTCACACAGGAGGAAGGCTGAGCCTGCAGCTCATCCTCACCTACACCCATCCAAAAATACCAACAGGGTTCCTGGGGTGGCTCAGTGGCAGGTGAGAGTGCTGAGGAGGGCTCAGTGGGGTTCAGTGGGGCAGGGAGCTGGCCCAGGGCTGCTGGCAGGGCTGGTCCAGGGGCTTGTGAACCTTGTGAACTGGTGAAGGCGTAGGAGCCCTTTTCATCAGCTGGGAAGAACAATCTGTGGGCAGCAAGGAGACATGCAAGGTATGAAATGACTGACAGGTGTGCAAATGGTTCACAATAAAAGTCTGGATGAGTCTGTTGGTGACCCCACACACACACACATCCCACACGTGTGTGGGCACAGCTTCCCTCCCCAGACCTCAGGAAGTACCAGGCCCAATGTCCCAAACTACTGAAGAATTATTTCCAAATCAAGCTCTGTGTCCAACAAAGAGGAGGCTCAACACCAGACTTGGAGTGGCAGGGAGATACACAGCACAAGAAATGGGGCTGGCAAAAGAAGGTGGCTGCAAACAACTTGTGAAGCCTCTCAGGCTGTATTGAAACCATGGTCCCTGCCTGTCAGCCTGTCCTGGGTCTTCACACCTTCGGAAGAGAGTGGTGGATCTTGGCTTAGTGGGAGCAAAGACTGGACTCCAGCCCAGGATCCATGAAAGCCAGCCCAAAGGGTGGTCTGGTCTGCAAAATATCTCAGGCTGTTCTCAGAAAGGTGCCATGAGCTGCCCTGCAGCCCCCAGGAAGGTTCCCAGCTCTCTGAAAATATGAATCCACCATCTTCTCCTCTAATGTCACTTGAGCTGGGTCCCAACAGCAGGATCCTGGTGCCCCATGTAGGACAGCAGAGATATAAATGTGACCAGGAGCAATGTCTTGAGCAGGACTATCTCAAGCAAAGAGCCACTGCTTTTTTTTAAATTATAAAGATAATCTGACACCAGATTTCTCCCCCTCCACCTCCCCTGCCACCCACCCTGCTACTTTCTGGGGAAAAGTATGAAAATCTAAAGAAAGCTGCCACTTGGAAATGCAGCAGTAGATGGCAAAAGAGGGGAAAGAACTCAGTATCACAGGAACTGAGCTCAGTTTCTAGGAAATTTGTCACCAGCTGCATTGCCTTCCTCCAGTGCACGGGCTGCAGCTCCGGGTGTGTGTCCTCTGAAAAGATAGCCCAGAAAACTTGTCACCACTTTATTTCTGAGAAAGCAAAAAGGAGGGGAAGTAGGTTCCTGGAAATGGCCACGAGGGAACCAGCGACTGAGCTAAATGACATGTTGCTTTAAGAACATTTCTGCATGCAGATGGTTCTGCTGCTGCTCTCCATCTCCTGGGGAAGCGCGGAGATAAGTGCGGTGATGGGAAGCAGCACCAAAGGCAGACAAGTAGACAGACAATAAAGAGGCTCTTTTTTCTTTCATGAGCTCTCATCCCTCGTGGCAGGTTTATAACAGTTGACTCCAGTGGTGCTGGGCTCGAAGGGAGCTGGAAAGTCGTTACCCTGCTGGGAGCTGGCAGGGCACAGGAACATTCACCTGGGATGGAGCCCAAAGCGTCACCTTTCCAAGGCCTTGAACTTTCGGAGTGAATGACTTAGTTTAGATTAAAGGAATCAACAAAACCAAGTCCAAAGCATTCTCCACTGGTAGGACAGCATCAGCCCTGCCTGCAGTGCCAGAAGGCTCCTGGGAATTTAAAGGAGAAGCAGACAGAAAACAAATACTAGGGAAACACAGAGGTCCCAGTCACTGGATAACGTGCTGAGGCCAGGAGAACACATGGTCACAGAGAAGCTCTTTTCTGTTTCAAAGACACACTCATGTTTTGTGAGCTCAGTTACTTCTTTCTCTTTTTTCCAATAACTACCAAGGAAAAAGAAACTATCTGCTCAGAGATTATCTCTGCACTGATATGTGGAAAGCAAAGCAGAGCTGTAAAATATCTCCAGTTAGGGATCACAATCTGGAAGAAGAAGACAGGAAAGATGAAACCAGTGGAAACACAAAGATAAAGGATCATCCAGCTAAGGAGAGTTTGAGACAGGGAGATATTTCCTGCTAAAGAAAACAGGGTTTGTGGAAGTGACACCTCATCTTATTTGCCAGGAGAAGACTTTCCATCCAAGAATGAGGCAAAAAACCCTGCCTACCTTGGGATAAAGGAGAAGGACAGGGAGAGCATTTCAGCCCTGCAGGCAACACCCCCCCCACAGGGTGTGCTTGGAGAGCTGTGAAAGGGAGAGCTGATCTGGGTATTGCTCAGGTCCTACAGCAGTTGTTTTACTCTGGAGAGAGCTGAGGTCAGTGGGGGGACACTGCTGCCCACCTTCTCTGGACTGAGCTGTGCATGGTGGGCTGGGGGAAGCCAGGGAGGACCCATCCTGGGGGCAGCACAGCCACTGAGCTCTGCCCACCCCGAGTCCCAGGCATCAGGGGGAGATGTCTGGAGGAGTAAGCACCAAAGGGAATTGGAGCCACCTTCCAACCTGTGAGGCAGTGACTTCCCACCCAACTGGGCTGCACCACACGTGTCCTCCCGGGCTGGCTTCTCCAATGGGAACACTTCCCTGACTTGCCCTTCCTGCACTGACAGATGCAGCCCATGGCCTGGGGCTCTGCAGCTTGTGCCCCTGCCATCCCCTTGGGGTCAGAACAGCTGCAGGTACCTTCTCTCACTGGGTCTGGTCTCTCTGGACACACGTCCCTGCCTCCCTGAGGCTCCCTAGAGCTGGCACTGCTCTGTGCCTGTGGACACTGTGGCCAGGGGTGGTGGGGAGAGAGGCTGGGAGAAACCCTCACCCCCTGCACTCTGAGGCAGAAATCCCGTTGGCTTCAAGGGAGGGAGGGTTTCACTTGCTGTTTTTCAGGCTGCATTTTGTCAGAGATCCATTTGGGAACTTTAGCAAAACAACATCCAAGAGAGCTGCCATGACCCAGGGCACTGGAATGCATCCCCAGGAAAACCTCCCCAGCACTGCCACTGTACTGGGCAGGGCAGGGCTCAACCTGCCACTCTCTCCTGCCTCTGACTGAACCTGACCACAGCCCCCAGACAAGCCATCCACACCAACTGCAATCACACGTGGCCCATTTGTTCCCTTGCTCTCCTGCCTGCCTCTTGCTGAAAATGTGCTGGCCCTGGATATGGATCACACATACCAGGGACTGGATCCAGCTGTACTGGGGCTGGGAAGACAGGACAGATTTATGGCACAAACTACATGGTCCACGCCTTGCAGTGCCAAGGGTGGGGGTCTATTGACCCCTCAGACATCTCATAAATCCTCACCAGCAGTTTATGAGTCTTCCAGCCAGTACTTCCCCCCATGGCAGAGGGTCTTTGGCTCACAGCATTGGAGCACTCAAGGAGAAAAGAGCAGCCTGTGTAATGAGCCTTGCCTTGGGCTCTCTGCTTGATGATCCACTTCTCAGAGCCCTGGGCTGGATGACTGATCATGCCAGCTCTGGCTGTCACCAAAAAGAAACATCTCCTTCCTGGGTGTCTGGGTCTGTGCTTCATTTCCCCCTCTCATCTAAGCCCAGCTGCCTCCTGCCCTGCCCACCCCCAGGAAACTTGCACAGTTTCACACCTGCCTCTGGCTTTGCACGTGTTAAAGCCCCAGCAGGACTGTTGTGCAAACCCCTGGGGAGATGCAGCTGAGGAGGGTTCCCCCACCAAGCCTCCTCTGGAGGGTTTAGAGCCAAAGATGCTTGTCCTCGCCATGTGTTTTGCTTTGGTATCTTGTAGGTCATTTGTTTCTTTACTTGACTGTGTTATTTTAATCTCATGCCATTATATAATACCAGAAACATAATTAATAATAGTACCAGGCTCTTCGACTATTTGCTCAGTGTTTCCCTGGGGTTTGATGCATGTTTGCTGTCCTTTCCTTGTGTTCCCTGTCAGTTTTCTCCAGCAAGGCAGAGCCCACACTCTGGGCACCCTGTGCTGGGGCTGTTGCTGGCACCTCAGTGCCACCAGGAGGAGGCACATCCTCCAGCTGCAGTGATTCAAGGCCACACTGCTCAGCCTTACCACGCTCAGAGGTGCTAAACACACAGGGGAGACCAGAAGAGACAGTTATGGCATGTTCTCTGGTTTGCTTGACAGCAAATGCTAAAACACAACTAAGAGGAGTCTCCCATCCCCAGGCCAGGTCCTTTCCTCGGGGCAGTGGGTCTGCAAGGTGTCAGTTGCCCATGCTCCCCCATGTCTCCTGTTCTCTGAGGGCCAGGGTTTGTGCCTTACAGGAGCTGGTGGGTGAGCACCTCAACCTCACACCTAAACCTCACAGCCAACAGCTGCCCCTGTGCAGAAGCACTGATCATTTGGCCCAGCTCCCACCCTCCTTGGCTGCTGTCACTGCCCTAGTGCCCACAGCAGGGCAGGACTCCTCTGCCATCTCAGAGCATTCTGCCCTCCCTTTGGTTTCTCTGGGTGGCTCCAATAATTTGCAGCAAGATTGGGTTTTGGGGGGATTGCACAGGCAATGGGGAGGAAAAGGATCTGAATTCCCACCTCAGCTACCCTGGAAAACTCAGTGCCCAGTCTGGAGGAAGCTGCCATTGATCAGATGGAGGAAAAGGCTCCTTGGCTTCTCAGCCCTTGTGCAGAACTGGAGTTCTTCATTTTGGCATGAAATCCTAACTAGTAATGAGAAAGATGAGGAAAAACCTAGTCCTGAATGTTGATGGGTTTGGAGACCAAGCTTTCTTCTTGCTGACATATTTGACACCCCAGGCCTCACACGCCCTTGATGCCATCCCCAACTCCTGCTGGATTATGTTCCTCCAACTCTGCCTGTGCTCTGGGCATCCTGCTGGGTGTTCCCATCCCTCTTCTCCCTTGTCTGCTGCTGACCCAGACAGCAACTCCCATCTCTTGGCAGCCTCTTTGTGGAAGCTGATACTTAAAAGCAACCTGAGGGTGTGAAGAGGTCCCCTGGATTGGTAAACCCAGCTGCAGCAGGGCTGGTATCTGCTGGATGCTGGATGCTTTCTATTCCCTGTGCCCTGAGGTAGCAGCTTCATGTTGATGCAACTACTGTCAAACTGGTTGCAGGTTGGGAAGCTGACCTGGAAAGATGAGTCTCTCTTACAAATGGCAGGAACCTGAAAATCTGCACCCAGAGTTCATAAAGAATTGGGCCCTGAGCTCCGCCCTAGTCATGTTTATTTTTAACAAATGTTGGAATATTCTTCCAAAGGACTGGAAGAAGCCAACAGTGTACAAATATTTACAGAGCATAGAATAAACTGTCAGCCTCTTAACTTGACATCAGTCCCAGATGAAATTGGGGCAAGCTGATACAAGACTACTCAGAGAGAATTAAAAGCTGTTTCTGTTCTTTAAGCAGGAATTCAATATAGATTTTTATGGAGTTGGGTCTGTAAAGGTACCAACTGACACGCAGAAAACTGACACTCGGTGATATTTTGTGTCTGAAATTGTCACTGACCAAAAAATGTCATTTGCTCTGCGCGTGGAGATTGTAACCAAGTGGAGATGTACCTGCTAAGAAGGTGCCACCATCTGATGGCACTGCAGGAATTTCTAGGGGGGCTACGTTAGTGTTCTGCTCTAAACCCTGCACAACACAAGCTCTTGTGTGCTGGGAAAAATATTTCCTGTTGGGGGAAAATACGTGGTGTTGTCATTTGCAAAATCAGTGAAATGCATTGTGGTGGAAAACCATCAGTATTTAGCACACACAGTGTGGGGATGGTGTGGGAACTGAGGTTTTGGTAAACTAGGTGTTACTGACCATGCATTTTAATATCACTAAAGCTAGATGAATGTTTTACTTTCAAGAAGGAAGATGAAGATGTTGCTGACAGAAGAGTGGACTGTACCCTGGAAAGCTGTGACCCTGAAAGTGACCCTAGAAGTCATTGTTGGTCGTTCTAACCAAATAGCCAAAGTGATGCTCTGTCTGCATGTGGGAATGCAAACCTGCCTGCAGAAAGTGGGTAACACTGACTCTTGAGAAGGGTGTCTAAGTTCTCTGTTTATGACATTGATAAGGCCATAGTGGAAGAGTCTTCCCATTTTTAGCCTTAGGAGTTTCTTTTCAGATATTGAAAAATGAAAAAAAGAAAGGGCTGAGAAAAGAGCTACAGAAAACACATTGGATCTAAAGGGCATGTTTTAGTGAGAGATTAAAATAGGTCGATTAATTTAACTTGTGCAAGAAAAGATGATGAAGTGACTGAGCAGTGTTTATAAGTCTACATTTCTACAAAAAGAATCTTTGATTTAGTGGAAAAATAAAGGACAGGGCTTACTGGCTGATGGTGGAAGTGAGATGATGCCAAATGTAATGGAGGTGTCAAGCCCTACAAAATCAGCATCTCAGGGACGTGGTGGTTGCTCCTTTTCCCTACGGGTGTGACTGGACCCCCCTTTCCACCAGACCAGTACTGGAGAGCTGCAGATGGACTTTTCTGGGCATGATCTCTGCCCTAAACTTGCAGCCAGGGATTGGTGAATCTGTTCTGAAAAGCAAAAAGCTTGTTGTGCTGCCTGTTCCCTGGAACTGTGCTATGACTCTGCAAAACATCTGCAGGATTCACAGCTCTGATGTGTGAGACCCCAGCAGTGATGGTTGTTGCCATTATAGAACACAGCATGGAGAGGACTCAGCTTGCAAGTTATTGTAAATAGTGCCTGCACAGAGTCCAGGTATGTGACAGCAGATTAAATTAAGTCTGAATTCATCTTATGCTGCAATATAAGGCAGTGGATTTCATTGGCAAGAGACAAGTAGGAAAGAACTTCAGCTCAACTAACAGTAAATGTTTCTTCCATGCCAACAGCTGCTCACAGGTTGTAACCAAGCATGTGCACCAAACCAGTACAGATTGTCAACAATCATATGGGTCCATCCTTATTGCTGCAACTTGACACCTTTCAAGTGCTGTGGCAACACAGAGGGTAGAAAAGCAGCTGGATCTACCCAAGTGGACATTCCTAGGGAATGAGAGAGGCTGGCATGGGATGGAGACAGCACAATGCCCCTGGCAAAGCAGGATGCCTCTGATCTCTGCCAGTGCACTGGACATGATCTTGGATGCCCCTTTGTATGTCAGTGGTTGCTCTGAGTAAACACACTGGGTCAGAAGTTATCTTGTCCTCACACAGCAGAGTGACTCCTGATGTGTCTTCCATTCCAAGAGTGCAAGATAAATGCTTGCAGACTAGAAGATCTCCACTTGAGGTGGGTACACAGGGTCCTCCTGCCTATTGTATCTCTATGGGGTGATGCACAGGAGCCTATAGACACAGCATCTCAGGAGGGGCAGCCACCATGGGGCTGTGCTGCATGCCCAGGGCTTCAGCAAGTCCACCAGCCAAACTTGTGTCAGACAGACCTCACCATGGCTTTCCCAGCTTCTTCTGCACACCAGCAATACATGACAGGATGCAAAATTAGCTCAGTCCCTTTGCTTGGTGGCCAGACCATATGGTAGAAATCTTCTGGAGTCCGACACATAAGGCATTTGGACTCTGAATCCTATTTTCTTCTCACTCTCTTGAGCACCAGGGATTATAGGCTTAGGCAAGTCAGCTGGGGATAACAGAGCTGTGTCCAAGGGCACGAGTAGAAAGTGGGGAGGGAAATCTCTCCAAAACCTATTCCTCAACTCCAAAGAAAACATGAAGCAGCAGCATATAGCATCAGTTAATTCTGCTGCCACTGTTTTGGAGACTGCTGTTTACATGAATGTGCTAGCTCACATAACAGAATGTATAGCTCTTGACTCTGCTCCTAAGGACAGGGGCCGAGCACAGCCCTGCCTGTTCACCCAGAGGAAGCACCCAAGAAAAAATGGTCCTTGGGCCACCCTGCAACTGCAGCTCCACCTGGTAGAGCATGTGCTCCGAGGTGTTTGGTGAGACAGAGGATGTGTCCAGACTGGCCCTGTTTGCAGGCCTGGCTGTCCAGGGAGAGCAGGACAGAGCAGGACCTCCCATGCTCTGGCACCAGCATTCCTCAAGCTCTTCACCTCCAGCACCTAACTGGGGAGAAGCCCCAAGATAAGGCCTGAGCCAGCACCTTGCCAAACTGCCACACACTCAGTCCACCAGCCCCAAGATGCATGGCAATGAGGGCAAGGACATGGCCAAGGCCACTGTGTCAGAAGGCAGCCTGTGAGCTGCATCTGTTTGCACACACCACAGTCCCCAGCAAACTGCTGCAGGCACTGCACATGGTCCAGCTTCCACTGATCAAGGTCCTCCATGAGATCCTTAGCCTGTATAATTCCCTCAATCCTTCTAATCCCTGGAGCACATCCTAGAACCACATGCTGCCCTCAGGCAGATGTTCCTAGAACAGATGTTCCCCACTGCCAGAGTGGGGTCCCTTCTCCCTGCCTCCTTTCCAGCCCGTGGGCCTGCCAGCACATCCTAGAACCACATGCTGCCCCCAGGCAGATGTTCCTAGAACAGCTGTTCCCCACTGCCAGAAGTGGGGTCCCTGCTCCCTGCCTCCTTTCCAGCCCGTGGGCCTGCAGAGTCACTTTTCACTGTCTCACCAGACAGAAGGAGCTGGGAAAGGGATGTGAAGAAATGAAAGCAGATGTGCAGAGAGTGCAGGGGTTTCAGCCAGGGGTTGCAGCTGAGTTGTGCTCTCTCTTTTTTAACCTGGGAAAGCAGCATCTGTATAAAGTGGCTTTAGTTTGAATGAAGCTCAGGATCAAGGACTCCTTAGGATGCTTAAGTTTTGGATTTGGGACAATGTGGGCATCAGAACACATTAGTTATGGACACTGTGAGGAATAAGCATCTGAGAGGACATCTGCCAGCCTTCCCACCACAGCTGGGGACCCCATTTTGGTGCACAGTTCAACTCCTGCCCATCAGCCCCTTCACGCTCTCTTCCTTTGCTTGCTTTGTTGCCACTGCACAGCTCTGGAGTAGGAGTTTGCTGTCCATGGCCATGATGCCTCCAGACCAGATCTTCTGCCTCCCTACCCTTGAGACCCCTTAAGTGCTCCCATGTCCTCTTTCCAAGATGAAAAAAGGCCAAATGCTTTTTTTGTTTTTTTCCTCAGAGTGGAATCAAACAACACAAAAGGCTTCTTAAAATATCTCTCCCTGGAAAAGGGTGAGTTTTCTAATTAGAAATGGCATGTCAGGGCCTCATGGTGTTTCAGTCAGCTTGGGCTACAGCCAAGGACTTTCACCATGCACCAGCCAAACTCCTAGGGAAGATCTCATGGAGCACCATGGGTGATGTAGTCCAAACTCAGAAGGCTGTCCCACGTAGGATGACAGTGACAGGAGTTTCCAAAACTACAAGTCCAGTGA
>NW_009952430.1:178427-183312 GCF_000747805.2 Chaetura pelagica
TGCGTCAAACTGCCTCAGCTTCCCACTGACCCAGCAGGGCTGGCATTTTGCACTAGAAAGTCTGCATTTTTCCAGAGCAAAAGCATGTAAGGAGCCCTGGGTGAGCACTGCAGGAACCTCTGCACTCCCCTCCAGGTGCCCAGCCTGGGGGTGTCCCTGGCAGGCTGGGCTGTGCTTGCCCTGTCTCTGCTCCCCTGAAAACCCCATTTCACACAGCTGAAGGTACAAGCACTTTCAGATGCAGCTTTTCACCATAGCAGGGAGGCTGGGGGACTTCCCTTTGCCCCCCTGGGAGCTGTGTGTGAATTCCAGCCTCTTAAAGATGCCACTCATTAGCAATGGGCTTCGTTATCAGGCAAGGCTAATTGCTGACACCGTTTCCCATTCATAAGTGTTCAGCTTTGCAGAAAACCAGGAATGCTCTTACCCACAGCTCTAATTCCTTTGATGATAAACTCCTGGATGTGCCATATCAGCCCTCAACCTGCCTACGCCAGGAAGCCTTTATTTAGCATCAACATTTATCACTGCTAAACGTATAAATAATACCATTAGCCACTCTGAGCAGTGATAAAATTAGCAGTGTAAACAGAGAAAGTGAGTGACCTTAGTGGAGAACCATTGTTGATTTTGACCCAACACCTACCAGTATGATTAGTCACAGCAGAACTGCTGAGGGAAAGGGGCCATTGGGGCTTGTTTGGAAATTAGAGACTTGTACTGTTTATTTTATGGAACAGATCAAATTCCCGCTGTGTTTCTCTATAAGCACTGGGAGCCTCAAGGCTCGTGTCACTGACACTCCTGAAAGCTGGAGTCTCCTCCAGACCAGAGGGAGGAAATAGCCTTCCTGCCTGTCCTGCCTGTCTGCCCCGGGTGGCAGGGGCAGGAGGTGCCACACAAACATTGTCACATGAAGCAGAGACACTTCCAGTGTCTTCTATCTCTTCATACCCTGGCAATTCTCCACACTGGTGAGATGTGCGTGGTCCCCACTCTCCTCTCTTCTGTCCACTCGGCCAGATGCTCCTCTGAGTTCCTCCCCTCTGAGTTTCTCATCAACATTCACCACTTCTTCTCCATCAGAAGTCACAGTGGACTCATGGCTAAGTGACAAGGAGTGCAGGAGCCAGAACAACCCAACCACACCAGTGAGGGGTCTCAGGGAGCATGAGGGGAAGGACAACCCACAAAGCCTGCAGCAGGGACAGCTACTCCAGCTGAGAAGGCTGCCTCCACAGCTGCTGGAGAGGAATATTCAAGCCACTAGGATTCAGCATCTGCTGGTTATGGGTTCACGTGCTGCTCCTGCATGTGCTGAGCTGTCAAAGAGCAAAATAAATAGGGAACTCCCAGGGCTTCAGCTGGGCTACAGCCAGTGTGTTTGGAAAAAGGTTGCTCAGGTGTAGATGTGAAAAGTTGAAATGTAATAATAGAAAATCATGCAAAATGTACTATTCCTAATTATTTCTCTACATGGGCTCTTACAGGTGGCTGAGGGTCCCATCTTCTGAAAGGCCTCATGACACATAGACCTGAGCAGTGGGGATGTTTTTGGATCCAAGGACCTTAAAATCCTGAAAAGAGATCATCCCTAACTGAAAAAAATCAGACTTAACTAGATCCACTTGGTTGTGGCCCATGGCTTCAGTGCACTGATGTCCCACTGAGGGACACCTGAAAGAGGGGCCTCTCAGGACAACATGTATTCTCATACCCACTAAATGGCCAGCAGGCTAAAGGCATCACTCAGCTCATGGAACATGATTCACCAACCCTGACAAGCAGTCTCCAGGCCGTCTGCAATCATGCTGACACAAAGCAGCAGGGTCCTCAAGATCTCCTGCTAATCTTCTCAACAGCAAGCCAGGCACCAGGGGATGAACAAAACCACAGCACCCACAGATTTCAACGTTCAGAGTCATATTTCTTTTCCTAGCCCCTAGCATCAATCAGCATTGCCTCAGTCTTATCACTGGGTCCTGATGTCTGTGTTACCCTCTCCAGCTGGCTGGCAGTGAGCTAGCACACGTGAGGGGCACCTTCCACCTACCACAGCTTTGCTCTCTGGATCATCTCCTTCCCTCTCTGCTTCTGTCTCTCTCCCACATACGTAGCTGGCAGGTAACAAGTGATTTATTTAATACTCACAAGGATTCACAGTCTTTTCACCCAGGTCTGTTATCTGCATGTGAAGTGCTACATACCCCACTCGTGTGGGTTGGATGGGGTTGGTGGGCAGGACAAAAGGAGACAGGCTGTGACACCCTCAGTGCTGCCTCTGGTCAAACTGCATCAACTGGCAGCAGGGCTGAGCTGAGTGGTCCCCTAGAGAAGCTGAAGCTCATGTAACGGGTTGACATAACTCTCCTAGGACAAGCTTTTAATAGAAGCAAAGAAACATTGGTTGGAGGGGCTTCAGGAGGGTGTCTAGTCCAAAATTCCCATTGGATTGGAAGAGACATAGCTAGTCAAATGATGGCTGACTTGGGAAGTTCAGAGCTAGACAAGACTGATGGCTTTCCAGAAAGCTGACATCAATCTGTTACTTGATTTACTACCCTGTAATCAAGCTGATCATTAGGTTAATTTGCTGCTCTGATGTAGAAGAAGATGCACTGGAACAAGTCAACCAAGGCTGTGGGAGGAGTTCATACCATTGCCAACTCAAAAATCAATATGCAGTGATCGCCGAAAAGACGTGCTCAGCAAGTACCACGTGGGGAGAGAGCCTGGCCTGCTCTGTGCAGGAACACAAGCCAGATCACATCCCTTCTTGGACTAACCAGCACTGAGTCTCTGAGCCCTTTCCCCAACCAACCCTCTGGTTTACATAGCTACCTAGTTCCATTATGAATATACATTCTGTGGGCACTGGTGGGGTTTTGCCTCCCTTGCTGTTGGGATTTAGAGATAAGAAAGCTGACATCAATCTGTTACTTGATTTACTACCCTGTAATCAAGCTGATCATTAGGTTAATTTGCTGCTCTGATGTAGAAGAAGATGCACTGGAACAAGTCAACCAAGGCTGTGGGAGGAGTTCATACCATTGCCAACTCAAAAATCAATATGCAGTGATCGCCGAAAAGACGTGCTCAGCAAGTACCACGTGGGGAGAGAGCCTGGCCTGCTCTGTGCAGGAACACAAGCCAGATCACATCCCTTCTTGGACTAACCAGCACTGAGTCTCTGAGCCCTTTCCCCAACCAACCCTCTGGCTTTACATAGCTACCTAGTTCCATTATGAATATACATTCTGTGGGCACTGGTGGGGTTTTGCCTCCCTTGCTGTTGGGATTTAGAGATATCCCACAGGCAGTGAAGGAGAGAGCAACCTCAGAAACTTCAGTTTTGGTTCTACTGTTACCCTGCTGCTTTGGGAGAGGAATGTGCTTGGGTTTGGAGGTGAACTGGTTTCTGTGCAGAGACTCCCTTCCCATGAGCAACGTGGGTACCCAGATCACCTTCCTGGGTACCAAGGAGAGGAGATGCAAAGTTTGTCCATATCCCTAAGAAACACGGAGCCCGACTGTGAGAAGCTCATGAGGAAGGAGAAGGACCTAAAGCAGTTCCCTCCTATGGCTTATCCTGGATTTTGCCAAGGTGCTTGTCTTTCTCCTCCAGCTTCCTGCAGAGAGGCACTGGGGCAGGTGTGTGTCCTCACTGCAGACACAGCCTGGTGGCCCCACAGGTCAGAGCTGTCTGAGGAAACTCAAGTGAGCTCCAACACGTGTACGTGTCACATCAGCTTTCCTCTTGTGCTGCTGACGGGTGTGCTTGACCCAAACTAAACAGAACCTGTGCCACACACTGCACAGTGCTTCCCCATGGCAGCCGCCAGGTGCTGGCACGTGTGGCAGGCAGGGGGGTGGCAGAGCCTCACCAGGGCTGGAGCAGGTCCCAGCCCACATAGGCAGCTTGCAGTGAGCAGCAGCATCCTCAGGAGGGAGAGCAAACTGCTTTCTCACTCTCATTCTCTCTTTGCCATTTGCTCTCTGCCTGGGTTCCCATCAGAGTCCCTCTCAGCTCTGGCCCAGCCCGCATGCTCTCCATGTCTCAGGGGCCTTCTTGGGTTTGGATCTCCTTCCCAAGGCCTGTGAGCTGGGATGAACATTCTCACAGTCCCATGCTGGCCCCAGGCTGCCACCCGCAGCGTCACCCAGGGTTTCCTTTCCTTCCCTTTGCTCACTGCTCCTCACTAACCCACTGGGTCTGTGTGTCACCTCCAGGACAAGAATCAGGGATGTCCTCTGAGGCCACCACATTTGCTGACATGCCAGGTTGGGCCAAGTTAGTGACAGGTCAGCAAAGCCCCTTGGGCACGGATGTGAAGCTGGGGGAGTTTGCTGCTCACAGAAGGGGTCATTTTGGAGGGGCAGCAGAGCAGGAACAAGTGTGCTGGTAGGGATACATCCCTGTATGGACACCCCACAGCAGAAGGAGGGAAAGGCTGCCCAGAGAGGCTGTGGAGTCTCCTTCTCTGGAGACATTCCAACCCCCCTGGCCACGTTCCTGTGTGATGTGCTCTGGGTGCCCCTGCTCTGGCAGGGGGGTTGGGCTGGGGGAGCTTTCCAGGTCCCTTCCAACTCCTGGGATTCTGGGATTCTGGGATTCTGTGAAGGGAGGCAGGAGGAAGGTCAATGCAGACATCCCTCTCTGGTGCAAGGCTGACATGAACTCAGGGCCACTGTGCAGCAGGAGGGACTCAACTGCAGAAGATTTTTGTGGCTTTCATAATGTGGCAACAGGATGGAGAAGTGGCTTCAGCCATGAAGAGGACTGATCCATCCAGAGCGTGCAGGGTGCAAGGATCAGCACTGGTGAAGAGAAGCAGCTCTGCTGTCCCCCAGGAGCAGTTCATCTCCCTGACTTCACCTCCTGCTG
>NW_009952430.1:183323-197295 GCF_000747805.2 Chaetura pelagica
TGAGCTCTGGGCAGCGACACTTCACACCCGTCAACCTTTGGCTGGAGCTCACTGTGCCCTTTCAACCAGCACCTGCACCAGGGTCCCCGTGCCCAGGAGTCAATGCCATCACTCATGGCACAGGGAGCAGGACATCCAGCCCTGCTTCCCCCCAACCTGTGGCCACTGGCTGGAGACACAGCTCAGCCACGTGTTCCCGAGGCACCGATGGAGCTCGCGGGGCTGCCAGTTGCATTCCAGCTCGTTATGTTTTAATTTAGTCAATCCATAGGCTGCCTATTGTGAGGATATCAGTGCTGAGAAGCAAAATCCAAATCCAGAACATTGCAGAAGAACCAAACTGCCAAAATGCAGAGACAGAGAGACAAAGTAAATCTGTCATAAGGCAGCCCTGACAGACCTCCCACCCCGAGAGGAGCCAGTTCCCAATTAACACAAAGAACTTGGGCAAAGAGGAGGAACAGATTCAAAAACAAATGTAAGGGACCAAAAATGGTCAAGAAGAGACCAGTGGAAATACTCAGGTCAGCGCTATGCCACGTAGCACGTGGGGTGTCCCTCTGAGCCTTGGAGCTTTCCTCTGGCATGGATCTGCCCCAAACCCAGCCTGGAAAACCTTCCAGCCACCCCGAGAGAAAGGGTCTGTCCTGGAGCAGCTCCTGTCCCAGCCTGGCATGAAGGGCACTGACTTAGCCAGGACAGCAGCTAGAGATGAGGGGAGAAGACGGGTATAGGGAGAGGCTGTGTGAGTCACAGGGTGACAGGGATGTCACGGGAACCCGTAGAGACAATGGACAGAGCTCATAGGGCAGAGACATGGGGATGCTGGGAGGGATGGACAGGCCCTGGGAGGAGCCAAAGCCCCTTCTCAAGGTCACTGTTCTGCCTCTCTATCGAATTTCAGAGCTGTCTTTCATCCCAAGGGCCTCTGAAGACATGGCCAGCAAGTGGCAGGCCATGAACCAGCAGAGATACCCCTGCCTTGATGCTTGCAGGGGGATGAGGGCAGCAGTGTCCCACCAGGCTCCACTCCCTGGGACATGTCTGAGCTGGAGCCACCCGAGCAGGTGATGCTGGATGATCTGCCTGCCCATCAGGGCTGGTTGGAGGAGGGAGGGCAGAGCATCAGCCAGAAAGAGGGAAAGGAAAAGCTGTTTCAGAGGTAGAAATCAGTCAGGCTCTGTGGCTGTAACACTGTTCTGGCTGAGAACTGGCTGTAGAGCTGGAGGCCAGGAGGGATGTTGGGTCTGACCTCCTGCATCCTCAGTGACTCCCTCCTCACGCTGGGCTCATGCTCAGACTGCTCATGAAGAGCCATTTCCCATAAGAGGGTTCTTAGCCCCAGGCCCCATCACATCCAGCAGTGTGGTTTGCACTGATCTTGTTCTGATAAAATAGTTTCTGACTCACTTTGAAACTTCTGAGCTCCAAGTTCAGTCCATGTTTGCTGGCTGCCTCAGACGGGATACTTGGGATGCTGTCTGGGGAGGGAGCAGACATCCACGAGCTGCAGCCCCTGGTGAGTGGCAAGGGGTGGATTTCAGCCCCCCCGAGAGAGTCTGGGACCCCCACATCAATTCTGAGCCTGGCCCTGACGCCTGGTTCATTGTTAGATCATTTTGTGCAAACACCAAACTAGTTCTTTAGTTTCTGGCCACATCAGAGAGGCCAGAGGAGAAGGGCAGGGGGAAAGATGGGGTCACCAGCTGCCATCAGATAAGCCCACTGAGCTTCCCAAACCAGCCAGGCACCACACATCACCCCTCCCTGGGTGCTCTCTGAGCTGCCTCATCATCCTCATCTGCCTCCTGGTGGGCTCCTTGCCCTGCTCCTGCCCTCCCACCACCCACCCCTTCCCCCAGGCGCCCTTTGGCTTTCCCCAGCTCCCTGCAGTCCTCTCTGTTCTTGACTAACCTAAACAACTCCATGGGCTCTATGAATTTTTTCCCCTTACTGCTCACCCTGGTTTCCAGAGCATTGCAGACTAGGCAGATCATAACAGCTATATTTAAGGTTGCCTGACAGTTTCCATGATATGACCCATTGTTCAGTTGCTTACAACGCTGCCAAACTTTAACTCTTCGGGCTGAATCATTTGGGAGAGCTTCAGCAAGAACAAGTTCAGGCCTTTTGAAAAGCAAACTTAGGGGAAACATTTGGTTTGCTCCAGTTCTTATCAAGGCTTTCCTAGGAAGCCTGTCCTCCAGAGATTTGCAAGACTACTTTGGTCTCAGGTCTGTGTCTCCACCCTTGTGTCTCTTGTGACAAATCCACCTAAATACATAAAGGCTTTAAAATCATGTTTTCTTAAGCAACTTCCCTAGTGCCCTGCAGCACACCCAGCCTGCTCCCCTCTCACCCACCAACCTCCCAGCCCCTGGCACTCCCTGGCTGCCCAGGTCACCATCCCTGCCTCTCCTGAGCTGTTGGTGCTGGGACACTGTGATGCCTGATTTGGTCTCCAAACCACTCTCAACAAGCTGCTGAGATGGCAGCAGAAGAAGGTTTTGCTGGTTGGTCCATACTGTGTGCAGCCCTCTCTGCCTGCTGCTCTGTCCCTGTTGACTTCAGGTGCCTGAGGGAAAAATCTAACACTTTTGTGCATGGCTGTGAGGACACACCTGCTGGTTTTGCTGTCTTTTTTAAAAACAAAAATGCATTTAATGACTAAACTCTTTCCAACTTTCAAATATACTTTGTGCTGCAGCATCGATGTGACTTCATGTGTAGTGTCATCACAGCTTTGCTTTCTCTACTCACAAGATCTCAGGGAACAAAGTAAGATTGTGCAATTAACAAAGCAGGTTCCTATAGAAAAAAACAAAACAATCAAACAAATAAATTGTGTCTTCATATGACTAAACCCAAACAAATAAATTGTGTCTTCATATGACTAAAACTACCTCATGAAGAATACATGCAAGGGGCTACGCTGAGCTGCACAGACAGGTTCAAATGGTATTTTCTACATTGTACCTTCATATCATGTGCCTAAACTTTTGTACAAAATCCATTCAATACCTAAGAGCACAGAAGGAAATGCAGAAGCCCCCGTGTTAGGTCTGTATCAGGACAAAGAGGCTTCCCTCCTGCCTCCAGGTTTTGACCCCTGGCTGTACCCTAGAGGATCCAGCTCCTTCAGCCACCTTTTATTACGACCTTGTATTAGGACTTTTGAAAGCCCATGCAATTTTTTCTAAGCAATCCTTCTTTGCCCACTGTTTTGACATGCTCAGAGAACATTCATCCAACCTTTCTGCAGCTGGTGCCAGGCACATGCTGTCCTACCCCGCTGACACTGGTGGCCAGAACACGTGTGGTCACTTGATCTCTCCAGAATTTGTAACTGACAAACCCTGCACAAGCACCAAAGTCCCATCCCGGATGAGCCCTGAAGTTGTTGCCAATGCCAGTTATGTCTCCTTTCTCTTGCCATAGCTAAAAAATCAGATTCACACCCTCACACCAAAACAAGGACTTGGAAAGGAGGGGTTGTAACCGATGGGTCTTGCACAAGCTGCATGTTTAGTCCCTGTGCTATAGAAACTGTGTGGGCTGCTGGGGGCAGGCTGTGGCTAACTGGGATAGTCAGAAATCAAGAGTGGTTTGCACTCAACTTCTTAGCCAAAAAAGCTGACACCACTAATTTTTCCAGATTCCATTTGAGCTCTTTCCTCAGCCACGAGGGCACCCGTGTCAAAGACAAGCAGAAGTGGAAGAAAGGCTCCTGCCTTTCATAAGCTCCTGCCTCCCTCCAAATGGTCCTTTAAGTTGGTGGATAACCAACCACACCACCCACCCACTGGTGAAGGTGACACTTGGCATGACCATCCTCCCCCTGTGCCACACAGGAGAACACCATGAACTTCTTTCCCCCAGGTCTCCCTTGTAGTTCCTTGGAGAGCAAAGAACAAGCACCAGCTCTTCCTGTCCTCTTAAAACCAGTACCACACAGTGCACTGCTAAAGACTTTCTTGCAGTCATTCTGAAACTTGAATATTTTATAATGGATAAAATGATCACAGCAAATTCCAAGGACAGCCAAGGAGCTCAAAATGATCCGATCATGTTTCCAACCAGGAGACCTTTGGAAAGAGCCCCAGAAAGAGGGGGAAACACATTAATTTTCTGTTTTAATATTCAACAAACAGAGCAGACTCTGCAGAGTGGCAGTGTCCAGTTGAAAGTGTCAAGAAGTTTATTTTTCTTCAAACCTGCACTGGGGCTGAGTTTGGGACTCTCTGTTTAGCTTTTCAGCCTGTAGTTACATTGTGTAAACAGTTTATTTAACATCATTTTTGGCACTTCTTCAGTAAACCCACCATAATAATCCTACTGGCAGACAAAACAGATCACAGATTAGCAGACAAAGCTGCTGTAAAACACCAAATTACCCATCCCCTGCCTTCCTGTTTTTGTGAGATGTGAAGTCCTGTACTCAGCCCTGTTTATGCCTGGGTTGGTGGCTGCAGCACCAGGTCAGGAGCTGCACCACAGCTTGGAAGCAGCTGGGGGAAGGATTCGTTTCAACCCTTTTAGAAGCTCATAAAACGTGCTGGGGTGCTGGCTCTTGCTTAACAGGGAAGGTATGCTGGCTTGATCCAGATTGGAAAAGACTCTAGACTAATGCTAAAGTCACCTATTGCTTACATTTCATTTTAATGTGCTTGAGTTCAATAAAAGTTTATCATCTCCATTAAAACGGTGCCTATTGGAACTGATTTAATCTTGTTAGCACAGAAAACCACATGAAAGGAATCAAGTTCACGGAGAAGATTGAGCCCAGTTACTTTTGGAGCATAAATTACATAAAAGCATGGGATAATCAGCCAAAGCCACAGTGCCTGTCACCTGCATTGCTCACATATTTATGCCAATGCACTTTGCTGGGGAAGGTGCTGGGCAGGAGCCACAGACCAAGAGCCTGCCAAGCACAGGAGGCATCAGCTGCTTCATGTCACAGCATCAACACCCTCCTAGAGAGTCCATGAACTGTGTTACGTTTGAACAAACTCATGTCATGTGTAGGGGTGCTGGTCAAATGTCTACTGGCCAGAGGAAAATGCAGCTGTGGATCTTGCCTTTGGTGTCCCCCTGACTTCGGGGCAGAGCTGCCCTGCCTTCCCCACGGGAGGTGCCAGCTCTGCCAGCCTGGCTGCCCAGAGGGTGCCCTCAAAGCAGGAGATGGGCCAGAAATGTGCTGCTGTGGTGTGCATGGGTGCAAGGAGATGCAGACAGGGGATTTCAGCTGGGCCCTCCTTTGGGACCATTAGCCACGGCCTCCCGGGCTCTCCAGGGGACACTGCTGGGACACCCCTGAGCAAGGAGCTGGTGGTTTCCCAGACTCACCTCAGCTGGGCAGCAGGCATGCCCAACAGAAGCAGGGGTTTGCTCAGGGAGATAGAATCACAGAGCCATTTTGGTTGGAAAGGACCTCTAAGATCATCCATCCAGCTGTTAAGCCAGCACTGCCCATGCTACCACTAAACCATGTCCTGCAGGACCACGTCTACATGTACACGTGTAGAGATGCCCCTGAGGCTGCATCTTGTCTTCCTGGCAATGGGGGCAATGGAGAAGGGTGCTCTTGGGACCCTGCACTCTGCTTTTACTGGCTCCATACTCTGGTGGAACATCTTGTTTCCATGATGATGGAGGCAGACTGAGAAGAACATGGGAAAGCAGGAAAACAGCCAGGAGAAATGAGAAACCTGCCTAGGATACGTCTCAGAGAATCACAGATTATTCAGTCCAACCCACCTGCTAGAGCAGGATCCCTCCCCTGACCTCCTCTGGACAGGCTGCTGCAGCAGTGTCCCCCTCTCACCATGCCCCAAGACTGGACATCTTGCTTGGAGCTGCCCTCTTGCTCACCAGCTCACCTGGCCTTGCAGACCCCTGCTGTGCAGGACACTGCTGCCTGCAGAGCTGCCCTCTGCTGACAAGGGCTCTCCTAAGAACAGGACATCTCTTGGTGTCTGGCCAGCATCACCACCACACACCTCTCTCTCCCAATTCCCCCAGAACATGGGCAGAACGAAGCCCTGGAGAGTTTGTTTCCTCCCCTCCAGCATCTTGCTCTGTCAACAGCATCTGCTCTTGCCTGCTGAGGTACCTGCAGCCCTGTTGTCCCCCTGGATTCTCTGCTGCTGCCACCTGAACAAATGTCACAAAGGACAAAATTTTACCTATTCCTTCTGCCCATGGTCAGGTAATTTCAGTCTCATTTTACTGGAAACAGCCCCAGCTTTTGATCTTTCTGTCCAAGACCCTGATTCTGTGTCTGCACTTGCTTCTGGCTGACTCCAGCATCTGGGTGTAAGGTGCATCTATTATGCAAAGCTCTTGGTGGCACAAGCCTCACATACCCCATGGATTCATCTCCCCACAGCCTGCCTATGAAGCCAGGTTTTGCTGCAAGAGCTAAATGCCAGCCAGGTGGGAACAGCAGTGAGTAGAGGGGCAGGAGCAGGGCAGATGAAGCCCCTACTTTGGAGCTTGCTCTTGCAAGCCCTGCTGATACACACAGTTTTATGCAAAGACTTGCCTAAATAATTCCTTCAGAAACAGGTGCCCAAGAACAAGCACCCATGGGGAGACCTGGTGGTTCAGGTCTGTGGTCAAAAAGGCAAAAAGGTTCACTATGGTTGCAAATAACAGGAATATTGGTGCTTCTTCAGGAGCTTTCAGCTGAAGATATCAAAGCTTCTCACAAGGGCCAAGTGGCAAGGGGAGACCTGTACATGGGTCTCACTCTTTTACTTGCTCAAGGACAGAAACTGGCCCCAATGGATTTATTTGCAGGCACCTCTTCTGATATGTGCAAACCATTTCAGGTCATCTGGACATAAAGAGATCACCCTTTGCCCTCAGAAACATTTACAAAAAGAAGCTCTTTCTCACCAGCATCCCATGGTCAGAGGGCTCTGAAGCAGGATTTACCCATTACTAAAAATCTTGCTGAACGTAGGAAAGTTCACAGAGGGTTTGAGCAAGATTTTCCCCCTTTCAAGTGTCTGCCTGTGTACACCACTTCACAGGGAATGAGCAAGCATGAAATTCAATTATACAGGCACCCACTTAAACACTTGAAGCAGAACTGCTTCCCTTCATCTTTATGTTGAGGACAAGGTGAGATGGCAAAGCCACCACAGCACTTGATTTCATCTGCAGCCCTGGTAAGATACAAGATTCACTTGACTGAAGAGCAGGGCTTGTGAGCTCTGTGCCCCCAGGGCTTCTTGTGAGCAAGACAGACTTGTAGTGCTGCCCATCACTTTCAGAGCCCCTCCTTAGAAAGTCAACTGATATCATCAAATAGTCATGGGCTGGCTGAGAAGGAAGTCTTTGCAAGGCTCCTGTGAGCAACAATTGCCTCTGGGGACCCTGCAGACCCAGGAGCAAGGGGGTGGCTGGGAGCAAAGGCAAAGCTCTGAGCAGCCCCTGATCCTATGGGTGGGCACGAGGCAAGGAGCACATCTGGGAGGTCTTGTGCAACTCTTCTGCTTCCACTCTGTCCCATGAACAGACCACTGGGAACTACAGCAAACCACTGTTCACCTGGTTTAAGCCTTACTGCTGTCTCCTGGACTAAGGTTCCATTTGGACCAGCAAATACCAGGTTTTGTTAGCCCAGACTTGTCAGAAGGACCAATTTACCACCAAAGATCTGCGAGTCTGCAGCCTGCAAGGAAGTGACTGAACCTTTCAGGCAGGCCCAGCAGATGTGAGCTGGACCAACGTGCTGAATATTTAAACAGTGCTTCTCAGTTTCTGCAAGGATGCAAGTGCAAATCACTCTGCTGTGATAAACTGGGAATTACAAAACCTTTAAAGATGGGAGATGTGTTTGAAGCTGCTCAAAGGGGGTTTCCTGACGTGATTTAACAGGTCAAAGCACTTGTGGCAGTGAAGCACCCTCAAAACAATGTATTCTCCTTAAGGCTGCTCTAAGCAGCAATGCACAGGGCTCTAATTTGATGAAAATAACAGTATTTTCCTTTCATATCTGCCTCAAGATTGAAAATCATTGGGGCAGCTCCCAAGGTCTGTGTCAGCACATGGCAGGGGAAATGACAGCATGGTCAGGCTCCTCTTGGGCTGTAGCCCTGCCAGGGCAGAGGGTGCCCCACAGCCTGGGCTGACTGGATCACCCCCCCATCTCATCTGAGCCTGTGAGGTCTAACTCCACATCAGTCAGTGGCATCAAACCAGAGTAAAATGGGTATAAGGGAGTGGAACATCTCCCTGCTGAGGAAAGGCTGAGGAGCTGGGGCTGTTGGGCTTGGAGAAGAGGAGACTGAGGGGCCACCTCATCCATGGGCACAAATCTGTTCAGGGCAGTGTCAGGAGGACAGAGCCAGGCTTTGTGCAGTGATGTCCAGTGACAGGACAAGGGGCACTGGGTGCAAACTGGAGCACAGGAGGTTCCATGGGAATCTCAGGAAGAACTTGTTTGCTGTGAGAGTGCCAGAGCCCTGGGCCAGGCTGCCCAGAGAGGCTGTGGAGTCTCCTTCTCTGGAGACATTCCAACCCCCCTGGCCACGTTCCTGTGTGATGTGCTCTGGGTGCCCCTGCTCTGGCAGGGGGGTTGGGCTGGGGGATCTTTCCAGGTCCCTTCCAATCCCTGAGATTCTGGGATTCAGTGTGATTCTGTGATAAGATTAGAGCTGAATCTGTTTTGTTACAGTCTTCACAAACCAGAGAGTTCTTCTTCTGGAAGTCTTTTGCCCTCTGTAAAACCCCCCAAAGCCTCTTTGGTGCTGCTCTCCTTGAACATCACCTGGGAGCTTCACCCAAAAGAACACAGCCCTGCTTCCTTGAGTACACTGACCCCTCAGACATGCCCTCCTAACTCCTGTTGGCCTGGCCCTGGGCTCAGGTTGCCTTTCCTCTTTGCCCTGTCTAATAATTCTTTCCCTTTTAAAAGATGGAGCCCCCCATGTTTGCTGGGGTGCTGGTTGAGGCTGGTCAGTCCTAGGGCCATGAGAAGATCAAGACACTGTCAAACCTGGTTTCTGCAGCGGAGAATTACAGCAGAAAGAGTTTCCTGCACAGAACTGCCTGTTCCTGTGAGCAGACAGCACAACTGACCTTACATCAAGCCCAGCAGCTCCTCCATGAAGCTCCAGTGTGAGTAAAAGAAATATCTCCTGGGTAGATTTTTTTTAAGATGTTTTCCCAACCAGAGAGCATAAAGTATCTGGAGCCAGGGTTGCAGAGACAAGAGAATTTAGACACTCCAGCTTGTTGAACACGGCTTTGAAACACCAGCATTTTTTAGAAAGGGCAATAAATGTGTTTCCTCTGCTTGCATTAAACACTGTGCAGATTCCTGTCATGAGGAATGAAAACAGGAGTTGGGTCAGCAAATGATAATGAGCCTCCATGTGCCTTTCAGGGGGTCAATGCCAGATCACAGGGCCCGGGCCCACGCCAAGAATCCGAGGGAGGTTTCCTGGAGCGACTTGGAGCACGAACAACCTCAAACGTGCTGGTCCCAGCACCCTGAGCTGAGTCCTGGAGCTGCTGCTCATTTGCCTGCAGCTCTGATGGGCACTGGAGGGATCTGTCACCCAGCAGTGATGCCCAGGGCTGGGGAGATGTTTTGTCCCTTACTGGAAAGTGGAATTTTTGCCAAAGCAGCAAGTTTAACAAAAAACCCCAAACCAACCCCTCGTCTTTCTCTCCTTGAACTTTTGGAGGGGTTTTCATGGAAGAAAACCAGGAGAACCCTTTAGAAGTAAACATTGCTCAGTTATTACAAGCAAATAAATAAACAGCCCTTGTCCTATCCCCACGTAAACAGGAACACTTTATGAAAAAGATGAAAATGAGATGTTTTCGTGGAAGAAAAAATGATTTCCACACTGCTTCCCCATTAGCCCTGGAGGCTTTTGGCCTTGACAGGATGTGCTACAGTGCTGGAAGCTGTATACCCCCACGTCCTCCAGACACATGCAGGGCTCAGGGGTGGCCACCAGCCACCAACCTGGTTTGATTTGGAGACCAAGGACCCTGTTTGCACGAGCAGGGCATCACCTGCCTGGTGTGCCACGGGTCACCCCTCCCCACTGCACCATGAGCACTGGCTTTGCTTCAGAAGGAGAAAGACCCTCACAGGGGACATGTCCCTCTGCCATCAGATGGCAAGTCACTCTGGATCAGGCACTGCTTGTTACCCACAGTGAGACAAGTGGCTGTGGCTTTGGCAGCAGAGCCCCAGTGTTTCTGGGTGACTGGAGGTGCTGCTCTTGTGCCCCAAACTTTTTTTGGGTCCAGAATGCAAAGTGTCCTTCATCCAGTACATAGATGTTGGGATGGGAATAGGAACCATTGTGGCAGGAGATCTAACCACTGCTCCTGCTGGAAAGGATGACTATTTCCTTCACTGGGAGGAGGTGTCCTAGGGAGAAGACCCTCCATCCTGCTCTCCTCCAGCTGAGGATCCTGCTGCTCTGGCCCAGGGCCTGGCTCTGAAGGGGCACAGGGCAGACTGGTGCCACACAAAGTATTTTCCAGAGCTGTGAGCTGCAGGGATGCTCAGCAAGGTGGAATCAGCAACATCCACACCTTGCAGAATTGCTGCTCCCAACAGGGCAGCAAGGGAACAACATGCACAGAAGTGGTTTTGCCACTCTTCTCTCACCTGGACTATTCAACCAAGTCCAAGGCACTTTCAACATGGGCTGAGACTCTTGGGTGACCTGGGAACACTGACTTCTCCCACCACTCTTTGCTCACCCCTGGAGAGGAACAAAAGAGCATTGCTTGTCCTGCAGAGGAATTCCAGCCAGGATTGTTGCTCATTCTGGTGTTTAACATTCCCGTAGATTATCCAGCACTGCCTGAGAAAAAATGTGCTTGGAAGCAGTGGAGTATTGTGTCTGAGGGGAGCAGTGGCTGCCCCCAGGGAGCTCTCCTCCTGCAGACCTTCCCTGCCAAGTCTCAGTTCTTGCTGTATCTTCCCTGCCAGCTCCCAAAGCTCTGGAGGCCCCATCTCTGCAGGAGGCTGAGATGGGCATGTCCCCAACCTCCTGGTCCTCACAGCACTTCAGACCAGGGGACCATCCCACTCCCACTGTCCCTGCTGCAGGGACAAGGCAAGGTTGGCTCTGTCACCTTGACCTGTCAGCTTGGGGATCTGGAGGGAATTATTTGGGAGGTGGCTTCATTTGGGCTGCAAATTGTTGTCATCTTCAAGCTGTGATTCAGGAGCCAGATAGCCATCACTGCTTGCCAAGGCTCTGGGCTCTGCTTCAGCCTGCAGGCACTGGCCCAGGTTGAGGAGAACATACAAGTCAGCCTCTCCTGGTAGAACCAAGGGTCCAACCCTGCTGATATAATCAAACATGGTACCTGTGGGGGTGAATTGTTCCATGGTGAGGAGCAGAGTCAATCAGCAAGACTCCCATCAGCAGCAGCAGGCCAAACTGCTGCTCTGGACCTCCACCATCACATTCAGCACCCCAGTGATATCCAACCCTGGCCTTGGCTCCTGCAATATGTCTTGAAATTAGGCACAGTGTGAACCCTTCTCTCTCTCCCTGACAGCACTTCCATACTATTCAAGTCACCATGTGCTCCGTGTGCCTCTCCCTGCTCGTGGAGGAAGATGGAAAAAGATACTGTGCTGATTTCTTATTTCCAACCTGGAATTCAGAAGCAAAAAAACCCCATGGAAAACACAAGCTCTGTGATTAACACTGACAGGTAGAGTCAATCACTGCTCTGCTGTGAACCCTTCACAACTAAGAGTTTGCCAAACCCCAGGTTGGGCTGCCAGGATGTTCAAGCACTCAGCTTGAACAGGTCAGTGATTCCCCAGAACTGGCTTTGGGAAAAAATATTTTACTTTATCCATGATGAAAAGCTCCTCAAAGCCACCATTTGTTTTGGAGCAACAACTCACAACCTTGGGGAAAAAATCAGGTACATTTGATCAGCTTATACATCTCCAGAAGTCTGAGTGTACACATCATGTCCCGTGGAAAAGTAACATCTGTTCATGTAATCCCACGTTCTATCAGAAGGCAGGCAAATGAAACTGCCCAGGCAATCAGAAAAAAAATTGGGAATTTGTGCTCGGAATTTGAATAAAACATTTGGGTGTTGGAAAATGCAGATCTGTCAAAATGGAAAGCTGCAAGAACATGCTGGCTTTTTCAATTTGGCTTCCTAAAAAATGAAAAAGGTAGAAATGGGAAGATGTTGAAAGAACCCCAAACTATACATCTGTGCAAAACCTCTCCAGGTTTTCCTCTCACAATGACACATTGTTTAAAGTCTTAGTTTGCTGCATGTTGGTATATTTTTTAATTAAAAAAAATAAAAAATACCAAAACTCATGTGAAGCATCTCAAATTTTGTGAAATAGGAAGTATTTTCTGATCTGAGCATTTTCTTCAAGTTTCCAGCTGTGAGAAATAATAAAAATAACATACTGTCTCTCAATTTGGAACACAACAGACTTTTTAAACTGTCAGAACTTGCTGGAGAGTCACCTTCCCAGCCCATCACCTCTCCAGCAGATATGGATGGTGCTTCTCAGTGCTCAAATGTGTGATGAAAGCACTGCCCATGAGTGGATTTTGTGGTAGCTGAGTCACTCCTTCCACCCCACAGCCTCCCTGCTCCCCTGCCATTCACTGCCCCCACATACCATCTGATTCAAAGTTGTGAGCACAGGAGAGGTGCTGGGTGTGCTCCTGCCTTGCTCCTGGCCACAGGGACAAGATCCCCTAGGGATGTCCTGCTCCTGCTGCTTTGCACATAAAATCATAGGATGGTTTGGGTTGGAAGGGACCTTCAAGATCATCCAGATCCAACCCCCTGCATGGGCAGGGACACCTCCCACCAGCCCAGGCTGCTCCAAGCCCCATCCAACCTGCCCTTCAACACTGCCAGGGATGGGGCAGCCACAGCTTCCCTGGGCAACCTGTCCCAGGGTCTCACCACTCTCATAGTGAAGACTTTCCTCCCAATGCCTAGTCTTAATCTCCCCTCTTCAAGTTTTAATCCATTGTCCCTTGTCCCCTGAGGCCAAGCCCAGCCCCCAGCAGCTCCGTGCACAGGGACAATCTCCCCTGGGTCCCTGCTGGTCTGAGTGGTGCAGGGGGGCTTTCCTGGTGGGCTTTCCAGCCCGAAGCCCATTCTTGGGCTGCATCCCCCATTGCTCAGATGTGTGTGCAGCTGCCAGCAGGCAGGAGGGGGGAGCTGACAGGCTGGAGGAGCTGGCTGGTGTCCTCCACCCTGTGCCAACAGTAACGCTAGTTCAGGAATTTCCAAACAAACCCCCAGCTCCCCGACAAATGCAGAGGCCATGAGTATCCCCTGGCCTGCTCACAGCCTGCTCCTGCTGCCTGACACACTCCCACAGGGTACAGAGGGAAGGGGGACCCTTGGCATTTCTGTGCTTTCAAACCCCTGGGGACGCAGTGATCTCTTCCAGCCTCTGCTGGTGGCTCTGGGGGGCTCAGGGTGGCTCACCAGCCCAAGACACCATACAGACATCACCATGACCCTGCCTGCCCAGGCACCAGGCCTGAGGGATGTGTCTGCAGAGGGTGGCAGTGGGTGAGGAAGGGGAGCACAGGGTGTTTCAGGGCTTGGCACCAGGAGCTGCAGGCTCTGCACTGGGCAGGTGCAGCCAGGGACAGCACAGCACTCCACAGGGTGGGCCCAGATTTCCATGAATGTCCAAGAGAGACACATGCCCCCGTGCCTGTTCATGTTAACGTCAACCAACCTCCAGGCAGCCTGTGTCACCCTGGAAACCTCTTTACACATCCAACCCCAAGGAAAGCAGTGGGCAGCTGCAAGGACCTCACGGTTCACCTGTCTTCCTGAGAGTGGTACCAGATGGGACACTGCTCCCTTCTGCCACAGTCTCCATGCACCACTGTGAGGCAGACACCCTACAGCAAATGCCACTGACAGCCCAGGGCAGGAGACTCCTTCTCAGGCCAGGCAG
>NW_009952430.1:197313-199984 GCF_000747805.2 Chaetura pelagica
ATGACTGGCTGCAAAAAGCTGGGCTTGTTTATCCCAGCCAGGCAGAAGCCCTTGATCACCCCAGTCCAGCCCCAAGGACTGGACCACACCTGCCCAGTACTGAAGGACTAACACAAGTATCACACACAGTGTGTATCTGGCATGCAGGATACAGAGCAGGGCACAGAGCTGAGGAAAGTTGCATCATTTGGTTTCCACCAGGCTTTCAGTTCTGCTGGAGGCAGCACGTGAGCTGGTAACTGCTGGCACCAGCTCATCCTCTCCAGGGTAATTCCCCAGTGTGGCATCTGCCTCTCTTGTTGCATCCCTTCTGCTGTTGCTTGTCCCCTAAAGCTGTCCTGAGCTGTCCTTCCCCCTTATCAGTCAGCAGTGACATGTTTTATCCACTCTCTCCAGCTGATCACACAGGCTCCCTGCTACACTACTGAGAACATACCCTCCTGCCCCATCCCCTGCAGCATATCATCCTGTGACCACTCAGAGCCCCAAAGCCATTTCCTTAGTTTCTCTGGATCTTCCCATCAGCTACTGCTCTGCATCATCAAGGGCAACCTTTTGATTCATCATCATCTTCTGTGCCACATCCACCACAGCAAGTTCCTCACCAAACCTCTCAGTCAGACGGCAACAGCCACAGCACGTCTGTGGGTCACAAGGGTTCCATCCATACTACCCAAGTTAAAAAACAAAACAGGGCCTATTCCCCAGCACAAATACTGCATCAAAGGGCCTAAAATCTCTGAGAAACTCTCCATCCCAGAAGATGCCTTCAGATTGAGAAGGCTGGCTGGGCTGAGCCAGGCACTGCACCTAGGTAGAGGCAGGAGAGCCCTGGGCAAACCATGCTCAGGGCTGCTGCCTGCCCAAGGCCATGCCCTGGCTGCTCTGCTCACCAGGATGCAGCCAGCAGGTCTCACACACACTGCTAGGAACGTACAGAAACTGCATAGTGAAAAGCAGATCTCCATGTGTTGTTATTCCCTTTCATCCCATCTGTAGGATGGGATTATCTCACTCCAGATATAAAAAGCAGCAGCAACAATACGCCTGACACAGGGAGGGGGACACACACGTGGTCCCCTCAGGTTCCTGCAGGCAAGCTGGCCTCCCCCTCATCTAAAGTCCCCACCAAGCCAGCTCCTTTTCTGGCACTGCAGAGAAAATCCTCTCTTCAGCCCCTTTGCTGCACCAGGCTGGGATAACCCAGAGAAATGAGAGCAGCAGCTCAGCACAGCTCCCAGCCTGAACCTTCAGGAAACAGCCCTGTCCACAAGCTGAGCAGCAAGCCCTGGCTGCCTTGTTCCCATCCTGGTCCAAATTCTCACAGCGTGGGTGGGTGGGAAGCTCCCTGAATTGCTTCTCTGCTTGCTGAAATGGGCTGAAATTCAGAGCTGATCACATTTTCCCCTGTGCCTGTCAAAGCCCAAACGGGAAGCCCAGTAACCAACATATAAAGCTACTACTGATAGCAGCACACTTGTTCCAGACAAAAGATCAGGAGACGTATGTCATAAAAAGGCAGAGATGTCTTCCAGATGTTTTTGTGCCTTGGATCTGCACAGATGTTTTCGATGTCTGCCCATAAATGTAAGAAATGTAAAACATTTGTGTCCCACAGATGTAGAGATTAAATTATGCAAGAGATGTGATAAATCTCTGGGTAATGCGAGAAGACCATGAACTATTCACATTCATTGTTTTTAGTAAAATCGGCCCCATTTTCCAGAATGTGGCTGTGAAGGAGACTTTTATTGTTATTAAATGTGACTAAACATTACGTAGGAT
Source organism: Chaetura pelagica (assembly GCF_000747805.2). Classification (NCBI taxonomy): domain Eukaryota; kingdom Metazoa; phylum Chordata; class Aves; order Apodiformes; family Apodidae; genus Chaetura; species Chaetura pelagica. The sequence goes on from NW_009952430.1 coordinate 199,099, forward strand.
GTTGAAAAGCAGCACACATGGAACTGCATGAAACCATATATTGCAAACAGTCTTGTAGGACCTTCAGGCTGGAGCAGCTGGCAGAGCCATGAGGTGAGGGAGGGCTGGTGCACCTTGGTGGGCTCAGGTGGGACAGAGGGGTTAAGGGTACTGGGGGCTCCAGCCAAGCTGAGGCACTGCCTGCCAAGGCAGGAGAGCAGGCAGCAGCTCCCCACGGGTGCTCTCCCTGCAGGCAGACAGGACCTCTCCTGCCACCACGAGCACCCATGGTTGCTGCAGCCAGGCAGAGGCTGGAGCAGGCACTTGTGAGTCAGGAGGTTCATAGAATCATGGAATAGTTTGGGCTGGAAAAGACCCTTCAGATCATCAAGTCCAACCATTAGGTGAGCACTGCCAAGGCCACCCCTGCCCCATGTCCCTCAGCACCACATCTACACAGCTGTTAAACCCCTCCAGGGAGGGCAACTCCACCAGTGCCCTGGGCAGCCTGGGCCAGGGCTGACAATCCTTTTGGTGAAGAAATTGTTCCCAATATCCAGTCTAATCCTCCCCTGACACAACTTGAAGCCATTCCCTCTTGTCCCATCCCTTGTTCCTGGGGAGCAGAGACCAACCCCCCTGGCTCCAACCTCCTCTCAGGCAGCTGCAGAGCCAACAGGTCTCCCCTCACCTCCTTGTCTCCAGGCTGGACACCCCCAGCTCCCTCAGCTGCTCCTGCTCACACTTGTGCTCCAGCCCCTTCCCCAGCTCCCTTGCCCTTCCCTGGATACTCTCCAGCCCCTCCATGCCCTTCTTGTCATGTACAGCCCCCAAAGCCCTTGGTGCCTGCCTGCCCCCCAACACGCACCATCCCTTCACCCCACCTGCCCCACTTTCCAGCAAAGCC
>NW_009952430.1:204591-209218 GCF_000747805.2 Chaetura pelagica
CTCCAGGCTGGACACCCCCAGCTCCCTCAGCTGCTCCTGCTCACACCTGTGCTCCAGCCCCTTCCCCAGCTCCCTTGCCCTTCTCTGGACACTCTCCAGCCCCTCCATGCCCTTCTTGTCATGTACAGCCCCCAAAGCCCTTGGTGCCTGCCTGCCCCCCAACACGCACCATCCCTTCACCCCACCTGCCCCACTCTCCAGCCAAGCCTCCCTGCACCTTGGCATGGCCAGGAACAAGGGGCACATCCCTGAGGAGCCAGACCTCCCTCCACCTTGGCATAGCTGGGGCTCCCTGACGAGCCAGGCTCTTGTGCTGGCTCATCCCAGCTCCACCCCCAGCAACATCATTGAAAAGTACCAGTTTTGTGTCTATCTTTGTCAGGCATGTTGAGGAGAAACGGTGCCAGATTTCACAGCTCCCTTGATATGCCTTTCACCCAGGGAATTTATTGCTCTGCTCCCTGCGTGGCAGCCCCAAGGGAGAGAAAGATCCCTATTTTGGGGCTGAAGCTCCAGCCTGGCTGTGTCCCAGCCAGCCCTGCTCCGGCCCCACTGGCTGTGCAGGCTCAAGGAGCTCTGGGGACACCTCGGGGTGCCCTGGCTGGGCTCTGCAGTCACCACAGGTGAGCCCTACCTGCCCTCCCACCTCGTCCTGTGCCACTCTCCTCCAGCCAGGTGTGCCAGGCTGCTGTCACACCAGAGGACACCAGGTAAAACTAGGACCTCAGCCTGGCTTCTCACAACCAATCTGTTCTGCCTGCAAAGTCCCAATGGTCCCCAGGACACCAGACAGGAGCAAGAAGCACCTAGAGCAGATTTCCAGGCCACATCCCATCCAGCTTTAGCTGGTTCTTTGTCCTGTGACCCGAGCACTCTCTCTGCTGGTTCATTAACACCCTCAGCCCTTTGAATTCTCCCAGGTGAGGGCAGCAGAGCAGGAGCTCCTGACACACACACCCCATCCCTGGTCCTGCAGGGCTGGGAGCTCCACCTCTGCTGTCACTGGGAAGACCTCAGTGCTTCCCCATGCCAGGGTACTGAATCCTTGCTTGCATCAAAGAGACGTGGCATTTTCTTGGGAATCCTCCCTGCTAAGAATACCCTCTATTTACACATCCAGCACCGAGGGGGCGGGCAGTGAACTGAATGTCCCTGGAAGAGTCTGTGCCTGTTGCCATGGAGCTGCCTCTGGTTGCTGCTGTCACCTCTGATCCCAGCCTTCATGAGAGCCTGAGGAGCCAGTTCTGCCCTGAAACCCACCTCACCCTGCCAGGGCAGCACGGCTGGGCTGTGCACAAGTGGATGTGTCCATGTCTGCTCATGCAGGGGTCTCTGTGCTGGCCCTGGTCTCTGGTAGCCACCAACACACGTCCCCGTGTGCAAGCAAGGCCAGCACTGGTGCCACCTGAAGGGGTGATGACACTGAGCACAGCACCAGGTGGTGGCATCTGCCCCAGCAGAATCACAGAATCCCAGAATCCCAGGGATTGGAAGGGAACTGGAAAGATCCCCCAGCCCAACCCCCCTGCCAGAGCAGGGGCACCCAGAGCACATCACACAGGAACGTGCCCAGGGGGGTTGGAATGTCTCCAGAGAAGGAGACTCCACAGCCTCTCTGGGCAGCCTGGCCCAGGGCTCTGGCACTCTCACAGCAAAGAAGTTCTGCCTGAGATTCACATGGAACCTCCTGTGCTCCAGTTTGCACCCACTGCCCCTTGAAGCCAGCAGCTTCCCCTCAGAGTGCAGGTGTCACCTTTGGTACCTTCTCCCTCTTGGTGGACTTGGCAGTGTTAGGTTTATGGTTGGACTAGATGATCTTAAAGATCTTTTCCAGCCTAAAAGATTCTATGATTCCTCTCTGCAAAGCACTGGCCAGTGGCAGTGCAGCAACCTGGTGGCAAGGGGGTGGTAGGTCAAGGTGTGCTTCTGCAGAGATTCATCTCATCTGAAGGCTATGGCAGGTAAAACAGATCCATCCAGGAATTAATTCCTCTTTCTACATCAACCTTAGAGGGAAGCTCCTGAGACCAGCTCCTGACTTCTGCTTATGAGCTACCCAGGCAACTACTGGTTCTGTGTTTTGTCCTCATGTATCTGTTGCTAGGGAGAGAGGATGGCTCCTGGGGACACCTAATGGACAACAGGCTGGTAATTAAAGCCTCGAGCAGATCCTGTTCTCCCAGAACAAAAGGTCAGGTGAAACCTTGGCAAGATGAGTTTTTCCAGCTCCTCTGCAGAGGGCTGGGGCATGGGCATGTCTACAACCAGTCCAATGAATCATGCACTGGAGGTGCTCATTTCCCTCTAATGGGTATAGCTGGTTTTGGGATGTCTAAAGACCAGAGCTGAAGGAGAAGACAGACATTAATTCCCCTCAGACTGAAGAGTCAGGAAGACAAGGACAGCTTTGAACAGGAGAGAACATGCAGTGGCTGACCCAGCACATCAGTTCTGTGTGCTGAAGGAGCAGGTAAGAAGCAAGGATCTCTGCTATGGCACTTCCCTGTGCCATTCCCAGCCTCTGGACCTGGACACTGAGAGGTTATCACTGGACTTAGTAATATCTTCAGTGATTTTTCTGCCTGAATATAATAGCTCTCTTGAAGCTGGTTACATGTTTGGCCTTACACTGGCCCATGGTCATGAGTTTAATGATGAATTATGAGTTGTGGGAAAAAGTACTGAGTTTTGTTTGTTTTAAATCTGCCACCTGACAGCTCCATGTAGTGCCTCCTACTTCCTGAACAGCAGAAAGCAGTGACTGATCATCCCCTAACCACCCTCCCTGGGCTGCTCCTGACTGCTGTGCCACACACCTCTCACCCTGCTCAGATGCCTCCTGCTGACCTAAGAAAGTCCTTGTCTATTTAACAGTACCCATGGACACCAGGAAACGCCCGTGGTCAGGGTAGTTGCCCTTTTCTGGTTTTCTGAACTCTCCTAAGAAGGGAAGAGTGGGAGGCAGGAATGGATACACCAGCCAGCCTGGAGCGTGGGGGTGACTTGCCATGGCAGAGCTGTGTTTTCTGTTTTGTTCCCAGTTCCTTCCCTAGTCACTTCCAAAATCTGATTCCCTTTCTTGCCCCCTGCTGAGCCAATGTTTTCCGTGACCTAGCCCAAGAACTCTAGATTTCTTTCCCCATTGGTAATTGCTAATTCAGAGCCCAATGCACAGCTAGCAGGGAGTCCAACCACTACATTTTTTTCATTCTGTTCCAGTTCAGGCTCAGCTATGACTAAAGGTATTCCAGTTGGAGTCCAGGCTAACAGCAGTTCATTAGCTGTTGGCATGCAAAAATGGCCTGGGGTCACACGAGGTACCCACCACAGCACAGGGTTTCAGCCAAGGATGGGCATGAGCCCCTGTCACTTCTTCCCCTCTCCTTGGCACCCCTCTGATCCCAACACAGCTTTCCTTGTGTCCCTGGCCTGCCAAGGACCCACCATGGCTGGTGTGGCAGTGGGACCAGGGAAAGGAGCTGAGGGTGTAGTGGTGTCAGATCCACCAGAGAACGGTGGTGGGGAACAAGAGGTGATGGGCACCCACAGGGTTTGCTGGCAACAGCATTCGAGTCCTTCACTGCAGGAAAAGGGGAATCATGCAGTCCTACCCTGGCCAAGCAGCAGAGGAAGAAGTCACCAAAGCAGGTGCTGAAATCTCCCGTGGTAGGCAGAGCCAGCAGTGGTGTCACAGCTTGTGTTGCAGTGATGGCACCAAGCTGGGGAGGGGTGGGAGTTCCCTGTCCCTGGGCAGGTGGCTGTGCTGAGTGGGACCCAGCTGGGGGACACTGGGCTTCAGCTCAACCATCTTCCCAAATGCTTCATGAACCTCAACTCAGGTCCGTGCCTAAGAACACTTCCAGGTTTGACATTTCAGGATGAGACCTAACCATTGGTTCCTGCTGTCTCCTTGGTTATGGGGTGGGGGCTGTGTGAAGGGTGGGCACAGGGCAGGGCTCTTCCTTCTCCCTCTCCCAGAGCCCAGCTCTTCAGCTCTTGCACTGCAACATCAACTTTCTTCTGCCTTTTCCACCACAGATCTGAGTCAGGGCCACTTTCTGATGAGCTTCCTACTATTTATGCTTTGAGAAATGTTTTATTACTGGCTTTTATGCTTTTAGCAAGTTTTTCCTAAAAATATTTTTGGCTTGTCCTTATTATGGGTATTACATCTAACAGACATATTTTGCACTCCATTCTATCTTCCTTCTTTGGAAATTATTTCAATTTTGATGAATCTTTCTTTCTTCTTGTAACTTCTTTCACTACCAAAGCATGACACTTATTTTTTTTCTTTCTGGGTATTTTAGCCATTCTAGATTGGTTGTGTATCTTTATTCCCAGCCTCTAATACTTTCTTTTTAAACACTTTTTATGCCTTCTGTAAATATTTTCCCCATTTAGCTTTCCTTTCAAATTCCTTCCTAACTCCTTTTGCATTTTTATCTTGTTCCCATTCTTAAAATTCAACTTTGTGATAGGTTTCTCTTTGTTTCTTTTCCTTTTTCTTTCCTCTTTCAGTCCTAGAAGGATGTGGCTCTTCAGGAGAAGTTCCCTTTGGCCCCATGCCCAGCCAGGTACAACAGCTGGTGACTGCAGAAGTCATAGGGAGACTCTGTGGTTCAGC